>NW_021940813.1:16568815-17118126 GCF_001715985.3 Manacus vitellinus
ATGAACTTTACTAACTCCTTACTTAATGTTACCTAACCCATAATTGAATTGGATATCCTAAATCATTCATCAGGCTTGAGTTATCCCTATAGGTGGAAAAGGAAACATCAAAATCATACAGAAGCATTAAGTGAAATACTTCTCTAATTAATAAGATGACCAAGAAATGTTTCCAGTACTGTCAGTTTTATTTAAAAAATAGAGTCCAAACATCATTTTTATAAGGTGCAACATACACACTGTTTTCTACAATTAAAAAAAAAAAAAAACCAAAACAACAAACAAACAAAAAAACCCAACAAATAAAACCAAAGCAAAACTGTAGTCATAATTATAGTGTCATTCCAACACGGAATCCACAAATTTCTGGTACTTCTTAAATATTCTTTTTCTGCTTCATCAAAGCATAAGAATTAATAATTAGTATCACTGTGACAGCCAAAGTGTCTGTCTAATGTCTTTCATGTTCTGTACTTTATTATTAAACTTTCTGGTACAGATTGCTTCAAGTACACACCAGAAGCTAAATGTAACTGAACACAGTTCATGCAAAACAAAGGTACAATACTGAACTTGCATCATTTAAAGGTTTTCATTCTCTTGTTTAGTTCAACACTTTTGAAGGCCAACTGCTTGAACACAAGGATTGAGCTGAGGTTGCATGAAGTGAGCAGTATATACTAAAGTACTTATGTAACTCAGATTGATCACACTATGTGACTATCTTGAGCTCTACAAATTCAAATATGTAGTTAAGGCTGAGATCTATGCCTCTTGGAGTCTATTCAGTAATTTCTGAGACATATTTAGGAATACAGATGGAAAACAGTGACTGATAATGGGTTTGTTATGGGGAAATAAATTAAATCATTATATCATAACTGCATTTTTTGAGAAAAGCTTGTTATTCATTTATATTAAGAGTGTTTTCCTTTCAGACACTCATGTGAAGAGCAATGAAGACTGTAGCATGGAGGAAGTTTTCTAATTAGCAAAGTCTATCCAGTTTCAAAGCCCTCCGTGTCATTCTGGCATCAGCCTCGGCCTTGATGATAATGCCAAGCAAATGAAGTTAGCCATGACTGTGCCATTTCTGGACAGCTAGATATCAGACCCTGCTCTAAGGGGGTTTAACATATTTCGAAAAGACACTGGAACAAGGAGCAGCAATACGCAGTTACATATCTAAAGGTTTTTCCCTTGACCTCTTAGATATTTTAAAGCATTCCATCTAAAAATGAACGTTTGATAGAAGAGAGCTGTAGACTCATTTACCTGCTTTTTACTTGAGTGATAGTCCCAGGGTCAAACTGCACCCACAATAACTGCATAAATCTCGATTCCTTCTGTTGTTGATTCTTACAAACCACCATGCCATTTTTTTGGATCCTGTTTTTAAGCCCTGAGGGTTCCTCCTAAATAGCCTATTAAGACAAGGTGACAAGCTATCACAAGGGTGACTCTTAGTTTTAGTAAATCAGGCCTCTGAGTATTAATGGGAATTAACCACACAAGTTTATGCTTATGCATAGCCACTGAGTTTAAGCTGATAAATTAAGTCAATACCCATGTGAATTCATATTCATAGCCAGATTAATCTCAGTTAGGCAACTCCATGTCTTTTTCTCAGAAAATTATAATGATTTTCAGTGTTGATACACCATCTTGGTTATTCTTAGCAAACATAGCCCTCAGTACTATGGATGCTCTTCAGAGGTAGCCTTCCATGAACTACATTATAATGCTACAGGGACTGAAATTTCCTTCACTAACGGAGAAGACTCTAGACCTCTGCTTTTACCTGAAGCCTTGAATTTGATTTCAAATAGTAGTTGAATTGACTTACCAACTTACTTCTCTTGGCTTATGAACAAAAGTATTTTGGATTGCTCAGATGGGGAGAATACACTACATAAACATAAAGGAAGATGGAGAAAGTGTTCATCAAATGTGTGTATTAACATCAACAGCTACAAATGCGGAAAGTAGAACACAGTTCTACAGTCTTAATCTAAGAACAAGATCGCTCTCAAAAGTCAGCCTATTCAGCTTAGTCCAAATCCCTTAGATTCTAGAAGTTTTGGGTAGAAACTGACATTTGTACAAAGCCTCACTTGGGTCTAGTTGTGGTAATGAACTGATTTTATTTTATGATGGCATCTCTGTTCAAATGAGGGAATCCAGTGTTTATGAGCTTTGTTGTTGACTTGGTTGGTTTTTTATGAGTTTGACTGCTTACAGCTTCACGGAAAAACATAAGAAATAACCATATTATGTTGTATTTCCTATTTTCAGAAGGAAGGATTTGCTCAGTTCTATAGTTCATATAGTTTTAACAATATCCCTTTAATAATACATTGTACTGCAGATGTTCAGTTAACAAAAAGTATACACTGAAATATTTATGGGCTTTGGCAAGAGCTATATAAATTTATGTCAATCTGTTGCAAACACTATTGTTAAATGGAGTACTTAGCAGATTAAAATTATCCCTTTACTTCCGTTTCTTTTACTTCAACAATTTGGGCCTTACTACGTGTGAATGCAGTGGGACACATGCCAGAAGGAAGCAGGGTCATGGGAGATAAGAGGAGGAATTTGTGAATGTAACTTCAGCCATCTAACTCAGGGTGCACCTGACTAGTTGTCTCAGTTCAGGGACACAATAATCATGTACATTGCCTACATGTTAGACCAACAGTCTGGGTTTGGTCTGGAGTAAGCAACAGGTTGCTCTGGCATGAAAGGACATGGCTCGTCTCTGTCCATGAAGACCATCTGGACACAACCAGTTATCTATATGAATTTGAACAAAAATACAAGAGGTCATAGATGCCTAAATGAAGGGACCAGACTCTTGGGAGATCTGAAAGGGATTCAGGGCATCCAAGTTAGGATGCAACCTTTCTCCAGTCTTTAAGCTCACAGCTATAAAGCAAACGCTGGGCAGTGAACTGAGAGTACAATTTGGTATTCTGTTATTGAGAGTAGTATTGACTAAAGGGCTGACTCTCTGTATCTCACATAGGACCAGAACAAACGTTTAGGAAAATTTAGCATTTTTACCTGAGTGACTTAGAGTTCCCTACCAGGGTCTGTTAAATATTTTGCTTTTGGTGCAAACAGATAAATACTTAAAGCTTTGTTATCATCATTTGCATTCTCAGTCCCTCTGATCTTATCCAGCCATAGTGTTGTAGAGAGGAATTCCACAATCCTATGACTGACAGATGGATAAAGAGTAGATCTGTTACAGAATAAGTGCCAAGAAAGAGCAATGACAAAAAGGACCTAAATGGAGGACCAAGAATCAATGCAGAACTCCATCAGTTTGTGAAAAATGATGATGTACACAAGGAGACAGGTGAGGTATTCAATCTCTTGTCACTAACACTGATGAGAGATGCATATCAGCATCCTTTTAGTGCTTTAGAAAATTCCTTCATGGCTTTCTATGTTTTACACTAATTTTGATAGTACCTGTATGCAAAATTGCATAGAGAAAAAAAAATCCTTACAAATAAGTCACATTTTAATACTAGTAAGGGGAGTTCATTGAGACAAATGCTAAATGGTATAAAATTCAAAGGACTAAAGCAGGGAGCAAGGGACACTACATTTTAAAGTGAGTTGAAGTGTACTCTTACTCCCTTCTGAAGACTTAACTCCAGTCTTGATTCACTTAAAATTTACAAAATAAATGAAGATGACAAAATCTTTCCTTTAAAAATATGACAATTTTTTCCCTTATGAAAATGGTATAATTCAGTAGCAAATAAATAGCCATGATTTCAGTAACAAAAGCAACTGACATTACTCAATATACACTCTCTAGCTTGGAACACAGACCTTTACCTCTCCTGGGCAGCTGGTACATAAACAGTGTCTCCTACCCTTCACACCTGCCTCACGAGTTACTGTGAACTTGAAGCATCCCACTGGTGCTCCTGGCTCTTTGTCTCTAAGCACCACATCACTTATACCCACCAACACTCCAACTGAGCTGTTGGGAATCTCATTAAGGAAACACAGCTTGATCTCTGCAGCTGCTCAGAGCTTCTAAACTGCCTTCCTCATTAAATAAGTGCTGTCCTGCATCCACTCCCTCTGTCAGAGGCATATCAGGCCATTCCTCATACACATTACCTTTTTCTTTTTAAACAAGATGAAACACCAAACATAGCCTTTGTGTTAATCTAGAAGAGATTCCTTTGGGGTTACTTTCTTCTTCCTTTACCAGTCTAGTTAAACATGATAGATTCAGGGTCCTGGTTTGCCATTTGAGCCATATGTCTTAATACATCCTTTTTAGTTATGATACCCAGCAGCCTCCTAGAGGAGAAAAGGAAAGGAAAGGTCAACAATCATCTCATTTATCATCCAGGGTTTTTTTCTGTTCAGCTGCAGGGACATTTTGTGAGTGCTTCCATATAGCACTGTCCATCTCATCCATTCCCCAGTGATTATCTTTTTATAAAAGTATTTTCACCTCATGTATTTCTACTACTCTGGCCATGATAATAAAGTGAGATACTTTGGCTTGTTACCTCTTTTTGTTGGGAACATGACTGAATGAGGAGCTACAACAACTAACACTGTGTAACAAAATAATGAATTTCCTTAGGCTCAAGCTGCAGAGGACCAACAGCACAAAATGAAGGCATCAGTGCTTGGTAATACACAAAGTAAGCTAAAGCACAGAATTTCTGAAGCTCTTGCTGTCCAACAGCATAATTCCTTCAAATTTAAAGGGTAATTTCTCATTTATGTGAACCTAAATGTACTATACCCATCAAGAAAGACATGGCCTATGGGATGTCTGGCCCCAACAGTCAAAAATTTCATAACCCTCAGTATTCAAGGGCTTTTACTTCCAGTCCTTGAAGACCATTAGGCATTGAATTTTGAAACGATGTCATCGTTATAGTTTTTCCACTTTTAATTTCATGTAAGTGCCAAAACTCAAGGTCAAAATTTCCAAATCCAGGCACCTAAAATCAGGACCTAAATCTGCATCCCAATAATGATTCTTATTTTCTTAATGTTGAGGACACTGCATCGATAATAACAACTGACACATGACATTTTTGCATAACAAAAAGTTATCTTGACAGAAGAATAAATTTTAGTCTTCCATATTTGAAAGCGATGGTTCTGGCTTTGTTATCCTGTTCTAAAGTTTCTTCTTACTACTGGATCCTGGGATGAGCCACAATGCCCAAATATCTCAAATCCCATTGGAACTATGGGATGTTATTGCTACTCCACATGGTGCAGCTTTTGACTCTCCTAATTTCGTGTTTGCCCACCTCCTTCAGCTGTTTTTTTTTTGAGGGCCTTTGGTTTATACACCTTTTCATTATCCCATAAACAAAATTGAATAGATTAATTTTCCGCCAGGGACACCTTTATCACACTCTTCACAAGCATCTAATCTAGCTGGATGTCTAGAAAGAGACACATTCTTTCCAAACAATACTACTCGCCAGATCTGCCTCTGTTGAAAACTGAGTGATAGTGGGAGTCAGAACAGTTTATTTTGTATTTATATTTACTTTATCTAAATACACTAAGGATTTGGGAGAACAGAATGAAACATAAAACCCAGCAAACACCATTTTGGTTCTGAGTCTGACTTCTTCTGCTGCCTTGGAGAGACTCTGGGTGATGTTCCCTTATTCTTCGTAAAATAAGAAAAAATAAAAATATTCACTTGACTGTCTCAGAGGTGGTGATTAATTAGCTACCGTCTATACTTGCCTTTAAATAACAACAATGGTGGTTTTATTAATGCTGAAGAAAATCTCCTCAGATTCTCTAAGTGTGCTTGACTCAGCAACTACTCACCCACTGCGAGTGACAAGACACTGCCGGAGTCCAAGTTTTCGGAAAATATCTACCACAGTCTCCATTGGTGTGTGGTCGGTGACAGTGAAAGGGCTCAGGTTGAGAATACGACGCAGTTTCAGTGGATGGGGACTGTTGGGTGGCAGTTCTGGGGGGTCCTCAGTGAAGTACACGATGGAGTTGCTCACCACCCCATCCTGACGCTGTCTTGCATTCTCTGTGCAGCAGAAAGATCAATGTAGACAGTGAATTAGGCTTGATAACAAACAAACAAAAAAAGTCCTCCTTTGGAACACAAAGGTAGTAGTTTGGTTTTGTCTTTAACATATTTAATTCCCAGAAGCTGGGATTACTGAGTAAACTTGAATTTCCCTGAGACATTGCTCCCTTGAAGCAAATATAAGTGACATTTTCACAGGCACTTACTATTCCTTGGTTGGCATAATGCTTTTTCTAAATAAATATGCAGTTCACTGCCTTCACAAACATCACTAATCCAATTTCTGTCAAATTCAAATGACCATATGTAATTTCCTCCATTGTGAGAATCGCAAAAGAAATTTTATTATATGCCTGAATGAGTGGAGTCAGCAGCTGTTGTGTATGGTCCCAGCTGGCTTGGAGAAAAACTTCTCAGTGGAGTTGGGAAAATGTGGACATGGTGAATGGATTTATGAATGCAAAGCTAGGGAACTACAAACTCACATCCCAGGGATTCGGGGCGGCGTGGTATTGTTCTAGACCAGCACACCTCTCTGGCATGCAGAATAAATTTTGTAGGCTTACTCTCAGTTCCTTAAATAGAGTTTGCATATATAGATTTTAAAAGAGAAATGAAAAATACTATCCTACTTAAAGGAAAATAGTAAAGGGAGGAACAAAATATAGGGATAAATGAGTTTGATACGTTTTTCTCAATAGCACATATTTGACCACTTTTAAAAGTTCAAAAGGTATCATTAATACTTTGATCAAACTACAAAGCAAACATCACCCTGCATCTGGAGTTTACGTCATCAGTATAAGCCTTTTACTTTAAAGTATGCTCCAAGAAGAATTCTTAGCATGGAAGTAGTTTATTTTCTTTGTAGCGTTTACCTCATTTCCACTCAACACTATAGGGTATAAACAATATATGAGACAGATATCCAAACAAGAGACAACTTCTCTCTCCCCAGAATAAGCATATCACATGTTTGGCTCTGCGGGTTTAACCCTGTCTCCTTTTCCTTTTTTTTATAAATTCTTGTAAATAGTTAGAACTACTATCTTTGATAAACACAGGTTGCTTCTGTTCTTAAGAGATACAGCAAATCAGACATACTCAAAGCATATGTATATATTCTTGGAGCTCATTGCCATCAATCAAAGTGCAGAAACCTGCTCCTGTGACTTGTAATGTGTAGACAGTAATTGTTTGCAACATATTCCATCTGCAATTTTTTTTATGTTTAACAATCATTGTCTTGTAATATTTCTGGAACTGGAGCAGTGCTGGCTCAAACCTAATATCAGCACAGTATATGATTTTCAACCTTCTCACCCTACATATTACAAGCCCTATTGCAATTTATAGAAATGATGCTAGCTTTGTCTCGGCTTGCTTTGATTCATACATCTAATTTCAAGTGTGAATATGCCTGCATAGTTCTTTGATGTATGATCTGTGCCAAGAGGTAACATTAATCAAACTGAAGGTAACTCCCACCTTTGATAAAAACCTTTGACAGCAAGGTATTTCCTTCCCAAAGCTGCACCCAAAGAAATAAGGCCAAGCGCTTCAGTTACCACATTGCTGTTCCCAAGACAGCAATGACCCTGAACAACAGTGATTAGCCAAAGCCATGATTTCACTCTTCCATGTCAAACATCTCTCTGGAGAAATTTGAACGATGTAGTACTACAGAGTAAGTTCAGTGGCATCAGAAAAATGGTGGATTTTGTACACAGTCTCACTGGACGGGGGAGTAGGAGTAAAGTAAAACAGAATGGATCACTTTTGCAGTCGGTGGGTAAGAAAAGCAAATACAGATTAACAGAAAGAGCAAAGCAAATGGATGACGATGTCTAGTTTTAAAGAGTAATCGATGCAGAAGGTTCTTGTCGCAGCTAGAGAGTGAATTAGTTCTCCCAAATGTGAAACAGCCTCTCATATTCAGGAGTTCACATTTCACAGCCTACATCAAATATGTTGCTCTCTCAACTCCACGCTGGGAAAAGCATGTTATACAGGCCACCTGGCTATTGTCCAAGGCTCTGCCTTTTGTACAGTGCCTCTGGAGCTGGCCAAATTTAAGAAAAGCTTTACAGGGTCAAATACTCCCCTCTGTAAGACTGTAAAGTAGGTGCCATCTAAAATGTAGACACCTATTCCCAGAGGGTGACTCTGCCCACCTGACCTGCCTATCTACTCAACAAGGATCAGTGGAAAGATGCAATCCTCCTGAGGATGCTTCTGAGCAATTGGAAATGGCATTGCCATTAACTCTACAGGTACTGGATGCATTTCTAGAGCATGCTCAGTGCTCTGCTCAGTAACAAATAAATTATGTAGGGGCAAATCATGAGGCAGATAGCTCTTGATGCAGGACTCGGTAGCTATTGCCATCATCCAAGAATTCAGATGTTTGAAGGAATTGGAGTACTTCCCCAGAGTATTCCTTGGACCACCAGGGAATCAGCATACTGCTGATGCACAATTAATTGGGCCTGAGAAAGAAGCTGAGGATTCTTGGTTGAAACAGTATCTCTGTGAAATCTCTGTCATCTCTTTTCTTCTTCTGCATGTAGTATTGATGACTTTATTCTGTGAGATGAGAAGAGGGGAATCAAGTAATAGTTGAATGTCCTTAAATAAATTAATATAAATTTTAGGTCTAAAGACTTAGACTGAGTCTTTTTTTCATCCCAGACATGAAAATAAATAGGCATTAAAAAAATGTCTTTAAAGAGCACTGTTATTTCAAATTTTATTTTAGCTTTGTGAGAAGAGAGCTGTAAAGTTACCTTCAAAAATAACCCAAATTTTCCATTTATTAATTTTCTCATCTGAAAAATATGGGAATTTTCATCTGAGACAACAATTTTTTAAAGGTGCCTGAAGCAGAGGGATGAAACAAGTCCAGGCAGAGAAGAATAATTCCAAGTCAAGGAGATTTGGATATACCAGATCTTCCACTCCCCTGCAAAGTACAAGGCAACCATGTCCAGACAGCAGCTTGCCTGCCTGCCTGCCCATCTGGGCCTCAACAGGACTGCCAAAATTGGGAGTAGACAGTGGGGTTGATATGGCAGCCTTGCAGACCTCTGCAGTTCTGGATGCCCGGGATATGGAAAAGCTGGGAAAACTTGCTTTCATCCAATACACCTATTTTTCAATCATCCCTACTTAGCCATCAGACCAACCAGGAAAAGGCCTGCTGGGTCAAAGCCTTTGATGGCCTGGATGTGGGCTCTCAGGTAACCAGCCAGCTATCCACTGGATGCTAGACAAAACTCAGCAATTTTTACCAAACATCCTCCACTGAAAAAGTTTCCACCTGTAGGGAAACATGTGAGAAAAACTGAGACAGTACAACAAAAAGAAGCACAGGGATTTATATTTCATCACAGGGTGACAAAAGTTTATGACTGCTCCAGCTTCTTCTAGCAGCCCATGGGGACTGCAGGAAGTTCAGCGTTGCACTGGCTTTTGATCTACTTCTGACAAAAATTCTGGCCATATGAGTTGAGTTTCTCTCTGTTGTCTCTAGCAGAATTGTATTGTACTGGTTTTAGTGACAGCAAAATTAAATCAATAAGGAACCAGGACCTACAAAGGTCAAGCCCACAGAATTCTACTAGGTGGTATGAAGCAATAGAACAGCTTCCAGGTCCTAGCAACTAGTAAATCAAAACTCCTTTCAAAATCAAACTTCTGCACACTGATACTCTACTCACTTATTGCAAGAATCAGCTCTCGTCTCTGTGCAAATCCAATAAGCCTCTCCGAGTCTTTTGAAACCACTACTGGAAAGCCATTGTAGTCAGTCTCTTTGATAAGTGTCTCAACATCCTCCACTGTCATGCTGTCCTGTGTCAGAACAGAGAGAGGAGCTTCCCCACGTCTTGGTCTCATCACATCCGTTGCCAGGGTTCGGTGGGTGAATTCATCTTTCACGTCCAGAAATGGGTAGCCATTCAGATGAATGTGAGCTTCATAGATCCCTTCTTTTCCAAAGGCATCTGCCACCCACTTGCTTGTGACAGCTGCAGCCATAAGAGGTACAATGTACTCCAGGCCTCCTGTTAGCTCAAACATAATCACCACCAGAGAGACCGTCATTCGAGTAACACCACCTGCCAACAAGGAAAAGAGTCAAATTTCTCTCAGTGCTGGTATACATACTAAGCAACTCATTTATATTTTTGAGTCTTACACTTGTAAAGGCATGTAATTATTCATGCTGAGTACTTTGTCCTTATACTTTGTGAAGTATTTTTGGGCTTATTTCACTGAAGAAACATATTTTTCATCTACTGCAATTTTCATCAAGAAGGTTGAGTGAACTTGCTGATGCCAAAGATGCTAACATTGAAAAGCAAACAATGAATGCCAAGACAGAGCTTGAAAACCAGAAAGGATGCCAAAAAAATAATCTCAAACTTGAGAAACTAAAATTAAATCCTGCCATTACCCCTCTAAAATGACTCCAGGAATCAGGTTAAGTACCATGGCTGAGGCAGGTAGGAGCATAGAGAGGTGGCTTTCACACTGGCCTATCTATAGGATTCATGCTGAAGAGAAAGTTAAGCATTATCTTTGGGCACAACACGGTTACAAAATCCTATGTTATAATAGCTTAGGGCTACTGCAAGAGCTATGTTATAGTTAAAATCTAGCTTTTGATATCACTATAGTAATACAGTTTGAACTGTGTATAACTTGGTTTGAGGCCATCTAGGCATGCAGCCATAGACAGTGTTGTAACTATATTTTTCAGTCTAGTCTTTCTGTATTAATTTCATAAGCAACCTCGTTGCTCCATCAGTTTACATTAAAGGATAAAAATACCCACATAACTGTAGACAAGTGTGTATGTATCCCTGAATTATTAGGTAACATTTCTTTGCCTCTGTTCAAAAGGTAAATGTAATGAATTGCTATTTTTAGGCCTCAAAATGAAGTACCATTTTAGATGAGAGAAATCAGAAACAGGTCATAAAAAGATGCTGTTCATCTAGCAGCATAGAGGAAAATTAGATTGTTGATCACTTAACACAGTGATCCAGATATGACTTTCATCTGAGGAACGCCTTAAACTTCTGGCTCTGAAAAGCTGAGAGCAGATACCAGAGTAAGGATCATTTAATACTTACTCCATATCTTTTACTCTAGACAAGACAGGTCTTGGGCTTAAGTACAAGCTGTGACCATTCTGCTGTATGTCTCACCATACTATTAAAATCATTGCACCTTAATTTGGACCTTTTAAAAGAAGAGACTACTGCGGCCTCACCTTGAGTACTGTGTGAAGTTTTGGGCACAACAATATAAAAAAGACTTTTAAGCAATTAGAGAGCATCCAAAGGAGGCAATGAAGATGGTGAAGGGTCTGGAGGGGAGTGGCTGAGTCACTTGGTCTGTTCAGCCTGTAGGAGACTGAAGGGACACCTCATTGTGGTCTTCAACATCCTCACGTGGGGAAGCAGAGGAACAGGTACTGATTTCTTCATTCTCGTGACCAGTGACAGGACTAGAGGAAATGGCATGAAGCTGCACCAGGGGAGATTCAGGTTGGATATCAGGAAAAGATTTTTCACCCAGAGGGTGGTTGGGCACTGAAACAGGCTCCCTAGGACAGTGGTCGCAGCACCAAGGCTGACAGAGTTCAAGAAGCATTTGGACAACACTCTCAGGCACATGGTGTGACTCTTGGGGTGTCCTGTGCAGGGCCAGGAATTGGACTCCTTGGTCCCTTCTAACTCAGCATATTCTAAGATCCTATCATTGTATGCAGACTAGCTGATCAACTGGAATATCAGAGCAAAATTTTTGTGTATTAATTCTATTATGAACATTAAGATCATTTATCAAGAAGTGGAAGCATTTTACTTGTTTTGACAGTAAGATTAATCCTAGCTATTTTAATGTGTCTACACTGCTGTAGGTGTTCTCATCCAAAGGGAAGATCCAGATTTCCTATATAATTTCTGGAGAAAAACGGGTCCTTTTGAGGCCAAATTTATCTCTTCATTTGCCCTGGTTTTAGATGTGTGTTGCCAGATAAGACTGATCTTTCCAGTGTCTCATTTTTCTGGTTTAACTGTGAAGGGTATCAAGACAGCTAGCTCAGATGTTTATGTCTACATTACAGACATTCAATTTTCAAGCAAATCCCACCCTTCCTTCCTCTATAATTGATCACACAAATGATCCTGCTTTTCCAATATAAGCATCCAAATATGAAAATTTTCCAGCTCTTCCTTGAGTACATCTTTCATTTCAAACCTACCCAATCACATTAATCATGTGTTATGCACCCCACTACTTTTTCATCAGCTAATGACAATATCAATAACAACAATTAAATGAGACAGACAACACAAGTACAGAAGGGAAAGATATGATCAGGCAAAAAAATGTTCAGATGGTATGCTTGTAACATTCCTCTTGCATCTATGGATAGAAATTTGATATGTGAGGTATTATTCAATGATCTTGCTTTAATAGTTAACAGATCGTTGCTGTTATATCCAATAAATCCTATTAATTGAGTGTAATCTGGTATTGTTTATGGTCAAAACAAAAACCAAAATACAGCTCGGTTGACCATAGCACGACACACAGCCAAAATAAGACCCAGAATTTCTACCTCTCTAAGCTTAAAATTTTATCAGAACCAGGAATTGTTTTCCCTGCACTGAGAGAGAGCACAGTCTAAACAAGTAAATAGTTTTAGTCCAGTTACAGTGAATTTAATTACATCAAAAGGAAAAAACCAAGCAAAAATACTGCTACGTGGAAACTTGCAGCCTAACTTTAGGTTTTTTATTTTCCTTGTCCGTGCTTTTTGACGGATTACAAGGAGTAGCCATTGGTGGCTGCAGGTCTCTCTGTTGCTGACTAGCTGGTAGATCACTGGAGGTCATTAGAGGCAGCTGCCCATTCTTTAGACCATCACATCTTGATTTCAGCCTCTGTTACATCCAGAAATGCCAGCATAGCACCTGACACAAATACAATTTGTATGTCACCAAACATCAGTGTTTTTCATGTGTACATGTTTTTTCATACCCAAGCAAGCTGCAGCTCCGACCATTGCATAAAGTCCTGGTGTGACACAGTCTGCCCCAGGTCTGCACCAGTTCCTGAAGATGATCCAGTCATGATGGTGATATGCCAGCTGCTCTACTCCAATCCCAACCATCCTTCCAGCCATGGCTCCAACAGCCATGCTAGGAATGAAAAGGCCTGAAGGGATCTGGAATGAAATAAAGACACATGAGCACCCTGAATAAAATTACTAGTATCAAACAATTTTTTATTATGAGTAAGAAAACCAAGTTTCCTTATTAAATACTGGCTCAGAAGGCCATAGCCTCATGGTGGCCTACAGTGCTGATCTCCACGGTCTGACATCGGTTTCTGCAGTGACTGAGTTTATGTGGCTACATGCATATTAATAGCTTTATAAAATGCTAATGCATTTTTTAAATTAATTTTGAATCCTACCTGCTGCATCACACTGAATTTGGGAGATAAATGGTGTTTCTGAATAATAGTTTGTTTTTGAAGTCAAGATGCTCCTGGCTTTGCCTTTATTGCTTTCTCAGCAGGAAGTCAGGAACTGCTCATGATTCTGTCATAGGCTTAAGAAGGAGCTTAAAAGAAAATAACATCTTGATTTCACCCTCTATCAGATGGAGCACTTTATGGTTTTATTACTACATTTTCAGGTTAAATCAGACCAGATTTTAAATTAAATGTCAAATGCAGAATAAAAATTCAGAGAAAAGAGGTTGACTGCTCAGATACAGCAATTTCATCTCAGTTTGCTACATATTTTTCAAGAAGCTCTATGAATCATTACTTTGTTGTCTGCTATACAGACAAGCTACAAATCATTAAGATACAGTATTGAAATGAGAAGGAAAAAAACAAGAAAATGAAAATTCACTTTGCCTTGACTAAGTGTGTTTCCTCTTAGATGTCCAATGTACCTGCAAGTTGGAGATCTATTCCCCAGAGGAGAAGACAACTCAGATGTTTGACACGGGCTTGTATGGTGTTTTGTTGTTTTTAGAGAGGAAAGCTTGTTATATCTTTTTAAGTCTGAAAATATACCTTGAGCTTTCTAGAGAACAAAACTAACCACTTCAGCATAGCCCAGAGGCATTAGGACTGATAACAGCCGATGTTATATCCTACACCATATAGTGTTAACTCTGCTAATACAGTTGGATTGAGTCTTCCAGATTTAGTGGGTAAAGCTATTTTGTCTGTTTTTTTACAAAATAGTTGAAACTGTCAACTGCTTTTAACATATTTTAAATATACTGGATAAATAAAGAACCACATGTCAAATAAAGAAGCAAAGTTTTTAAATGAACAAGCATAATAACTGGCTGCCAGCCATAAATCTGTTTCCAGAGTGAAGGGCTAAAAGATGGATCCTCAGTTCAAGTGTAGTGTTCAAGAGAAAGATGAGACACTTTAGCTTTGAGTACAGTATAAAATATAATGTAGAATCCAGAAAAACTTCCCATCATCTGCTACCATCAGATCCAGAACTAAGTGCTCAGATAATGGGAGATGTAGACAGACAGATGTGTGGTTTTTTATGGGCTCTAGCAATCAGATATATAGAGCTCACCAAAAACATCTTAGTACATATTGAAAGCTTGGATAAATTGTTCTTGAACCTTTCATCATTCATTTAGGGGGAGGAGGAGTTGTTGAAAGAAAAAGTTGCAAATCCAGAATAATCAAATCATATATTAGTCCTCCTACTCATCCCCTCTTTTTTCCAAGCTACAGTTCTTAAAAAGATTCAAAAATAAGACCTTTTCAGATACTTTTATATTTTTGTGATGCTTTAAATGTGTAAAATAGTCAATTTAAAATTATTAATTTCCTGAGAATAGCTACCTTGAGGCACATTAAGACATTAATCTACCTAGGCAAACAACAATGTAAATAGTCCATATCCATGACAGAGCTAAAAAACAGCTGCAGTGGGAATCATCTTGAATTTGCTTATTGGCAACAGCAGATTTAAATCCCATACAGATTTCTTCTTCACCTAACAAAAGCACAGATGACTAGAAGGTGGAAAAGCAGCAGCCCACAGAGCAAGGTGCTGGCAGGCAGGTGAGCCAGCAGCATCTCAGCAGCACCCACGTGCTGGGCGTAGGTCAGAGGCACACAAGCCCTGCCAGCCAGACCAAGGCTGCCGATGGCAACTCATCTGTGCCTTGTCCTCACAGCAGCTTCTGCATTTGTCCCCGACTTACCTTCATTCCAAAAGTGAATATCGTGATGACAATTTTAAACACCAAAGCCAAGGCGAGCTGCCACATGGCAGAGTAGACTCCAGGGCCGGCAGGTCTGTCAGGAATGTCATCCACTGGCCGGGTCATGTTGGGGTCATTGATGTAGTCACAGAGCTGTGAGGACTCCAGGGCCCCACAGTCATTGAAGAGCTCCGAGATCAGCTCACTGGTGCTCCTCCGCGTGTAGGGGTTGGGGTAGGCGATGATGGCAGTGATGGCTGTAATCACTATGACCTCCAGCACTGGGTATTTCCCAAGTCTGGTGGTTTTTCGCCTCCTGCACCAAGCGATGTTGCATCGGATAAAGAGGGTGCCCCAGAGGCCCCCAAAGACGCCAAGTAGGATGAAGGGGAAGAGCTCGGCCATGTACCAGGGGGTGTGGTACTCCACGTAGAACAGGACCAGTCGGCTGTTCCCAAAAGGATTAATGGACCTCAGTGTGAAGGCAGCCACAAGAGCAGCGAAAAATGACCTCCAGAGGGTTTTCAGAGGAAAGTAATAGCTGACCTAAAACCAAGAAGAGACCATAAACATTTCACTGAGTGTGACAGAGGGTGCTCCTTTTAACTGCCATCCCCGCCTGTTTCATTTTACTTCACTGGGAGCACTAGTCACTACCACAACCAGAATATGTTCACAAAGGTATTAGAAAAGGCATTTTCAGATTTCAGACAGGGAGCAGCAACTGGTTAAAAATCAATAAATCTAAATTCAGAATTGCTGTCTAGAGAGTATAAGATGGATGCTTGACAGCTTGGCCCATGCGTCAGCAAGCAGAAAGCTGGAGAAACCTCAGCCCAGAGACACGTTCTCAAATTGAATCATCTAATTTGTTTCCAGAAAGCCAGTACTGCTCTGCTACTCAAATTAGGCTAAAATATCTGGTTATTTCTTATTACTGGAAATCAAAGGTTGTTTTTGCTTTAGAAGAAAAATAAGCATATAAATACTTGAATAAAAAAGAGTAATCTTAGAAAAAGGTGTCAAATGAAAATATATTTATTGAAGCAAGTGAACTTCCAGGTCTCACCTCTTCCAGACTGAAAAGCACACCTCCAATTGGAGCCCCAAAGGCAACAGAAACTCCTGCAGCAGCTGCAGCTGAAAGCACCTACAAAACAAATGTTTACATGCAAGGCATGAGTCCTTTGAAGCCCCGAGTAATCAGACAGGGAAATTAGAGATAACGTGAGCCAACCTCACCTCTCTTCTCTTTCCTTCATTCTTGCTGTACTTTGAGAAAAGGCTGCTGAAGAAGTTTCCACAGCAACAGGCCACGTGGACTAACGGCCCCTCTTTCCCAAGGCTGAGGCCTGAAGATACCACCAGAACCAAGGTGACTGTTTTGATTAAAAGTGTCCACTTTCCCAGGTAGCCCCTAATAATGAACCCACTCAAGATGGTTTTTATCTGGAAAGCAGGAAGAACATGTTGAAGAGATGAAGAAACCTTTTCTACTCTGAACTTTCAAATGGAGTTAAAACTCCAGTGGAGTTTAAAACGTTGCAGACTGCTTGAAAAAAGCCAGTGATGGAGAGAAAGAAACCACAGGTAGGGCAGCTTTCCCACAGCAATATCTGAGCAGGGGTTAAGCAGACCACACTTTTACTGCTGTTATGGGTGGTCTCCATAACAGTCAGTAAGGACTCTCACAGAGATCAATAGAAATATGAAACTCTTATATATCTCCTTGGCTTACAAGATCAGAGTTAAACTAGGTTCAACTTTAACAAAGCAAGAAAAGAAGCAAATAAACAATCACAGGCTTTTTCCAGTTAAAACACATTAAAAAAGTTCTAAATATTTGGAATTGCTGCACCACAAAAGCATGAAAGTGTGATGAAATTATAAAGTCCGAAAGATCTTATTTGGATGCTTTTTCTCTTAATTTTGCACGTGATTGGCTAGGATAGAGCACAAGGCATGTGCATGCCACATAGGGTAGGATTTGGGTTTGGACTCTAGGCCTGGAAATGGGCTGGAGCTGAGCATCACCTCACATGAGGGATTTACCACTCAGAAATTAGCTTTACAGTTAACTATGAAAAGTTTTTAAAACCACAGATATATCAAACATGTAACAAAGACACACATGACTACTTTGAAAATGGAAATTATTTAAATATTTCAAATTATTTGAGATAGGGTCTTTTTAAAGGTTTGGACGCTTTTCTTAGAGATCAAGAACAAAAGCATGCCAAGATTTCTAAAATTTGGGCTGTTGATTTTCTCTGCCACATTCCTAAATAACACTTCCAGTGGTTCCATAGCACTTTTAACAAAAGACTGTTCTGATTTCAAAGATTTTGAGTAGCTCTGCTGATTGAATTACAAGGTTTTTCATTCTAACAGCTTAAATATGGACTGAGACTCAATATGTAGAATATTGAAAATCAAGTAGATATTTTGGCTGCTATAATGCTGTCATGCCGGCATAATGTAGATGACATTGTGTACAGGGACACAATTTGCAAAAGATGTGCACCAAACACTTTTCAGGCATTCCAAATGATGGGCATCTCAGGAAACCTTAATTTTGTAGCCCTCCCTCTTTTTTTTTTTTTTTGCTTTTATTTAGAGCCTAGCCTAGAAAATAACTGGTTTTGTAACTGACACAAGTAATTTCATTCAAGGAAAATTCTATATGATCTTCTAGTGAGTATGTATCTCTTGTAGACGTTGATTTTTATGTCAAGCTCTGGCAATGAACAAGTATATGCATTAACCTGTCACAGTGACCTTCAAATACTTTATACTACGAAAAATTTAGATGAGCACCATAAAAGCATAGACAAAGGAATGAAGTCAGATGAGATGGAAAGAGAATTTTCTTGTTTCTATACTATCTCATAGTATAGCTCTGGAATGGGAAAAGGTGGTAAATCATCATTTTTTTGTTTTGTTTGGTACTTGGATATTCATGCACAAAGAGAGAAACTCACCTCTGGGATTCCAGAGCCACAGGCATAAGGAGCAAACACTCTGACCAAAGAGACTGCCAGGAAAGCAAAACATAGAGCCCACATAATGTACAGAAAATAGTTTAGAATGTAAGCACTTGCACCCTAGAAAAATAACAGTAACAAACATTGTTAGACAAATGCAGATTGGTAAATCTCACACTTCTGATAGGGGTCATGATGGCACAGAGCCTGATCTTTTCATTTACATGTTAACTGTGGCTTTTCCTCAGGAAGGACAAATAACTTTATATACTCTAACAATTTTATTACTCATGGAAAGAAGCAGCATACTAATATATACTTAACCTAGTCCATACAGTCTGTTTGCAAGAGACCCAAACACCGCAAGTTGAGCATCGTTCAAGAAAAAAAATTAAACTAACCTACAAAAAGTTCCAAAACATCAAACAAATATGTCATAAGGGTAAAAGTAATTGGTAATAAAAAGGCACCTAATGAAGGAATCTGATGTGTTCATCCCACGGTGGAGGATAGGGGATGTGACCCTGATATATCTTTGTCTGAGGGCTGGTATTCAAAGGTCATTTCTCCATGCAGATGCTAATCTTTTCAAATGAAACACGTGTGTATATCATTAGCCAGTTCAGTTCACAAATGGGAAGGAAAAAACCATAAATAAATCCTTTCCTTCTATATGATGCTATCTATGATAGGGTTGAAAACAATTTGAAAACACCATAGTTTGGCGGAACCCCCTCAGACACACCTCAGTCAATTTTGCGCTATTTTAAAAGCATTCCAGTCAGGAATAAGCCTGTCTTCAAGCTGAATAGCTTTACTTTTCTAACAGAATGGACATGCTAATGATCATTAACAACAGTTGACTGTGCAGTGCCATAGTGAAAGCACAGTCAATAGTGACCTTCAGGTTCTCTACCTGTCTCCAACGGTCAAGTCGAAACTTTTGTTAAAAAATCTGTCTTAGGATACCTCTTCCTCTTCTCGTGCATAATTTTTTTAGAATAATTTCAAAAACCCTACCTACACAGACAAAAGATAATCTAGTCAGAGGCATCAAATTGATACAAGGAGCTTAAGCCTTCAAACAATATCCTCTAGCAACATGACACTACAGAACAAAAAAACGATGTGGACCTCAGTCATGAATTGGTATGAATCCTTCACCTCTAAGTGAACTCTTCCTACCGGATGCAATTCCAGCTGCTCAAGAACATCGAGGCCCCTGTCTTTGCTCTGCAGGACTGCAGCCTGGATATCAACATTACGATAAATCAAGCAGGAAAACAGGCATTAATCAGTTGTATCGTGTCTTCAGTTAACAGAGCTGGCCGAGCCCTGTTCCCAGTCATAAAAAACCTAGAGCTGAGAAGCCTCCCTGTTTTCAAGCCTGCAAGGAATCAATCTTTAACAGCATAGATGTTTGCTAGTTTAATTTTCTGGGTCTGCCCAAATGAAAATACAGTAAGGAAACCACTGCCCTTGTCCTTATGGGTATATTTGAAAGAAGTGCAATTTGTTAAGGTCCTCTTGTGCTTGCTGAAGTTGGCAGCTGGCTTTGCTGATAACAGCAGAAGAGCAATACAATGTTATCCTCCGGTGCCCTGAGACTAAGCAGTCATGGATCCCACACTTGCAGTGATTGACATCCAGCTGTAGTAACCATGGATCTTTGTTGCTACAGCTGAAGACAGCCTCGTGAATGTCTTCTCCTAGTGCTTTCAATTACAAGCAGCTATGACAATATTTACTCTTCCTCTACAGAAAACTCTGGATATCTTGCCTCAGGGCAAAATCCTCCTGTCAGTGTGAGCCTGGAGTACCTCCAAAGAAGGCCAACGCCTTGATAAAAATTTGGCCCTACTACGTTGATCGAAAGCTGTAATTTTGCTTCTAAATTCACTGGAGTCAAATTAACGTTGTTTCTTTTTACTTCTTCTTCTTTCACAACTCAGAAGTCATAAGAAAAGTATGTCAGCTCGTTACTGCAATCACATATACACCTACAGCTCTGTGGCAGGACCCCACAAGAGTCTGTATGGCCAGTTCAACCTTATCCCTTGGGACAACTTTCATTGTTACATTTTCCAGATATCTGGCATTCTTCAGGTTCAACTGCAGCAGTTTCTAATGATTAATAATATGAAAACCTTTGGGAAGTGAAGTAGCAGTAAGTCAGTATAGCAAATGGCTCATTTCTTATCCACTATGTGCCATTACTAAGGCCCTGAATCAGCAGAAGTCTTAAGCATGTACACTGCAATCCGAGACCAAAACAGCTCACCAGGAGAGGTGATCCAGCTATGACCTTTCCCACTAGTGGCTTGAAAGACTCACCCTGGAAGCAATAGTAATGAAGCACGTAGGGAAACTGAGAAAAATTTTGTCTTTTAGTTTGCAAGACCAAGAAATATTTCAGATCTGGTGTCAGTCCAGTTTAGATACAAATGGAACACAATTGAAAATAACCCTTACAAATTCAGAATACTGAAAGAAACCAATGCCTCAGGATGCCATCCAATGTATGTTTTCTCCAGAGGCCCACAGCTCTACCCTGACTCTATGGGGCATCTCACAGTTTTCAGACTCCTTCCTACTGGTGTTACAGCAGTGTGTCTCCTCAAGACTGACAGATTCAAGGCTGCAAAATTGAGAATGGGGTTCCAGGTACAGAGGAGTTTCCTCATCTTGCAGGTCTCAGCTTCATGACAGGAGATACAGAAGCTCTGGGATGGGAATACAGTCCATTGCTGGGTCCAGTGTTATGATCCATGGAAGACACAAGGTCCTTTCCTCTACCCCGGACAGGCATCAGAAATGAAGTCCTCAGCTCCAGTGAAGTTGGGGTTGGGACTAAACTGTATCTCCAGAACAGGGAAGGTCCAGATCACCAGATACTGGCCGGAGATCTGAACTGAGTGACATCTGATAAGCTTTTGATCCGCCAGTGAATTTGAGGTTTTGAAACTCTCTCACATCGAAAAACCCTCTTCCCCTCCTCTTTGGAAGTCATCCAGAACCAGAAGGCTGAAGAGTATAACTGACCTACAAAACAGTGTTTAGGGAAGAAAACATAGCCTGGTAGGTGTCTAGTGTGCTATTGTATTTTCCATAATAATTTGTATCAAGCCTCTGCTTTGCGCTCATTTTATAGGAGTACTAGAATGGAAACATTTTTCAAGAGATGCCATAGGAAATGTCACAATTCTCAGTGAAAACATATGTACAGGGTTTATCACAGCCATAAATTGGCAAAACCACAAGGAAGAACTGATCTAAATCTCGGTCCTCAAAATGTCAAATTTAGTTGGCTATGATGAGAAAGAATCACAGTCATGCATAAAAAAGAAGACATGTCTAACTGGAGTACCTTCAGGGAAACTGTTCTAAATACTTTTTGCCTAAAGTGTGCTCCAATGCACACTCCTGTTTTATAGGGTTGTTATGTAAATGTCAGGCACAAAGTGAAACAACATAGAAAAAAAAAGGTAAAATTATTCTGAAACTCAGTCAAGTTCAGTGTATTTTGATACCTGCTAGAGTCCGCTACTACTACAGGAACCATATCATGCAAAACTTGTAAGCCTTTTTCTATGAAACTGAATTTTTACTTTCCATATTCACATTTTTGTTGGGTTTTGCCTGGGATTTCAGTGTAATAGTAACAGACAGCTATAATATTAAAATTTACAGCATCCATCAGACCATGGCAGCCAGGAACCCACAGATCTTAGAGGCTCATTTGTTCTTAGAAAGAACCCAAAACTTAGCGAAGATGAACCTTTTTTTCCTACTTTGACAGTACACCAGGGGGTGAGAAGCCCAATTTGAATAGAAAGTGAGTAAAGTTTCACAGTGCCCACCTTGCTGATACCTCTCCTATAGGAAATGGCATACAACAGTTGTGACTGCTGCTTTCAAATAGCATATGAAAGCAATAAATTTTCTCAAGGATATGCATTGTTTATATATTTCAGCCAGAGTAACAGCATGTCAAAAACATGCACAGGATTTCCAAATCCCCTAACAATTGTAACAGCCTCCTCTTTTTTCCCTTCCCACATTTTTTTGTTCTCTTAAATTACAGCATTGTCCCCAGTCCTGCAGCTTTATACCAGAGTAATATTTCTTCGCTGTCACAAAGATACAACCACCCAAACTACCTGCTGATGAAAACCAGGGTGAACCTAGCAAACCTCTGGCAAAGGGAAACTTGACACTGTGATCAGCAACTGTGCTGAGAGATTTTTGCCTCTGATTATGTGGTGGGAATATTCAGGAATAGGGAGCACCCCACTATTTCCATTATGGTTAGTTAGTGGAAACTTGAAAATTAAGCTACACATATTCACAGACTCTCATCTAGCACTACTTGTACTATAAACCTAAAGCAGCACTGAAGGGAACATGAGTGACACACTTGTAAGGCAATGAAGGTGTCCTCAAACACTGCAAGACCAGACTACATCCACATTGGGAGAAGATCTCATACAACCTCTCCCACCTCCATGTCATATTCAGCTATTGTCAGATTCAAGTCAGCTGCAGAAATGAGGAGGCGAGAGGGATTTAAGACAATGACTTTGTCAAAAATTTGACTTGTGAAGGGATCAATTTTATTAAATACATTGAATAACTTAGGTTGAAAAGAAAATGTCCTTTTTTGTATTTTTTTAACATGCCATCTGCTAAATGGTATATAGAGAGGCTTCTTTCGATTGTCTTCAAAATGAAACTTTCACCTGCTTTGCTTTGAAACAGCATTTTCTGTCCTTAAAATTACTACCATAAAAAAAATGTAAGAAAAAAACCTTAAAATATAAGTTTCATGCCAGTCCAGATCAGCTTCTTCCCTTCTTGTCCTCTACCCTTGCAAATCTTTCGCTTTCGCCAGCTTTTGGTGCTAGCTAAATATCATGATGCCTGATAGAGAAAATGATTGCAAGGGATAAACAAGCAGTTCTTATGCAGTTCTCTCTACTACTCACAGCATCTGAATACATAAAAATCCATCTGCAGTCCTGAAAATTTCCTGTTAAATGTATTTGTCAGTGCTCAGCTTTTTTTGTCCCATAAAATTATGTTTGAAAGGGAAAAAAAAAAAAAGGGCAGCTCAGGTCCCCTGGTGATTATGTTATGCGTATGATGAAACCCTTTTAGTTTAATACTGATAAAAAGAGAGTACAATCTCACAGTTTTCCACTTTCCATTACACTGAAACAATAGGATCTCTTCCCAAGTTAAGCAGATTGCTTGTGGAAATGTCTTTTTTTGCAGCGTGCTCAGTTTATTACTTTCTCTTTCAGAGAAACTCTCTGGAGGGAACATCAGCAAGTATGAAAAAAGGGCATTGCCTGGCCTACTGTGACCCCAA
This sequence comes from Manacus vitellinus, assembly GCF_001715985.3. Lineage (NCBI taxonomy): Eukaryota > Metazoa > Chordata > Aves > Passeriformes > Pipridae > Manacus > Manacus vitellinus. Next base: position 16,592,513 of record NW_021940813.1, read on the forward strand.
ACTAATCAGGTGTCTCGTACCTCAGACTGGCTTACAAGAAGTTCAGACCATTTCTGCCACTGGGGACATTTGTCCCTGTCATCGAATGTAGTTTCATTAGACGTCCAGCAGCACTGCTCGTGGCTGTACCAGAAGGCAGACAGGCAGACACCCTCCTTCAGGTCTGTCATCCAATCCACAGCTAAATCTATCACTCCAGCTAATGTGCCTGAGAAATGAAATGCAGAAAAAGAAATATTGGCATTAAAAAATATTAAGTTGCAAGGAAAATATCTTTCATTTTAATATCAGCGGGAGGGGTGGGGAAGTGATTTGGGGAAGTAAAATTCTTTGGGGACACCTTACTGCAGTCCTCCAGTACCTAAAGGGGGCTTATAAGAAAGATGGAGACAGACTTTTTAGCAGGGCCTGTTGCAATAGGACAAGGAGTAATAGTTTTAAGCTAAAAGAGGGTTGGGTTAAACTAGATATGAGGAATAAGTTTTTTACAATGAGGGTAGTGAAACTGGAACAGGTTGCCCAGAGAGGTGGATACCCCATCCCCGGAAACATTCAAGATCAGGATGGATGAGGCTCTGAGTAACCTGATCTAGTTAAAGATTTCCCTGCTCATTACAGTAGGGTTGGACTAGATGACCTTTAAAGGCCCCTTCCAACCCAAACTATTCTATGATTCAATAAATACAAATCTACCAAAGAACTGGGGGAATTAACAAGTTTGTCTGACCCTCAGTGCTTTCTCATAAGCTTTTATTTTAAACATTATCATTTTCATACTGACTGATGGCCAAACAGGGGAGGCATAACCAATGTCAGGCCTGATCTTGCAGCCTGTCCCAGGCAGGTGCACAACCTGGCTGAGATACGGAAGACTTCATGTGGGGTCTCTATACACACACTAAGCTGCAGGTCTCAAACCATGCTGTGTATTTCAGGGGTAGTGGAGGAGAAGGATAGGTTTGCTTTCATACAGCATTTCTGGTCCCAACACAGCAGCCTTTCAGAAGGATGATTTCATTACAGAGACAAGATGGATGCCGAATTTTGACTTATGAACTTAACAGAATGGGGCTTTCCATGTGTGTGTACATTCATTAGCAATCTGGACATGCAGAATAAAATTATCCTTCAAATTCTCCCTGTATCAAACCAACCCTTATTTCAGCCTTTCCCCAGTAATTACACAGAGCTACAGTGACACCTGGTGGACACCAGACACAGACACAGGTAAACTTGCTGTGCCCAGACACAAAAAAAGAAAAATTCTAATTTTCTAGGGCATTTGCTCATCGGTGATAACAATTTGCCCCAGTATCAGCTCCCTGAGAGCAGATGGGTCCCCACAAATGCAAGAAGAGCAGGAACAGGAGGCTGGGAGCAGCCAGAACACAGACCTGCGTTCTGTCCTATGCCCATACTTTCTGGGAAGAATTAAATCACCAACTTATAGAAGAATCATTTAGTGTTTTCCAAACCCCTCTCATATACAGTGGAAAGCAGAATTCATATTATCTTTATAAATAATCATTAATATAATTTCAGAAAACCAGTAATGGATTTGAACATAATTTATCAGTGCATTTCTGCGGGACTAAAACACTGGAGGGGGGGGAAGCTCCGGAAAATGCAAACTGATTTGGTTTTATGTTTCCAAAACTTTTAGCTTCATGGCTCCTGCTAAGAATGTAATTACATGAAGCAGGAGTGGGGGCTGATCCCCTTTCCTCTAGCAGCTGGGGCACACAGGTGGGTCCAAGAGCTGGTTTATTTGACCTGGAGCTAAAGTTTTCTGCTTTTCATTTCTGTAAAAGGGGGGGGGAAGAAATATATTTCAAATAATTCAGGCAAGTGGAACCTGGTTTTAGTTCCAAAGAACAAAAACACCACCAGTCTTCACAGAGCCTTGCATGTAAGCATATCTTCTTATACCCTTAAGAAGGACACTGGCAAGGATTGGTCACTAGGGTAGTAGTGAAGACTTTTTGTTATATGGAAATAATCTGAAGAACTATACAGATATACTAGACAGGATCACACATAAAAGAAAGGCTGCACAGCAGAGTGATGATGTCTGTACCAATTATTTTCTTTCATGAAGACCCTCCCTTACTCTTGATTACTCTCTTCTGTTTTTCCCAAGTTTCTATGGAACCATATTCTTAGATGATGATGAATCATTGTGTTGCTAGTAACTTCAGATTGCATAGCTTCCTGAGTCTTGCAGTAAGCTCTAAATTCTTCTCCAGTTTTCTGAAAGTTTCAGGAAACAAAGAATCCTCATCCCTTGGACATGAGCACCAAATGCTGTGCCTCTTGAATCTCTTGATGGATCTTTAGCATTCTCTGTAGTTACCCCAATCTTCAAAGTTTACATTACTCGTAACCAGGCAATGCATATTAATGCTACCTAGCAGAAGGTGTAGAGGAAGACAGGCTTTTGACATTATTTTCCCCAATAAAGTCAGTAAACATAATGAAGACCAAACATTCAATTTTATAATATAAAAAGCTCACAGGAACCTCAGCACCTGTAAGACTTAATTATGCAGCTGATATAATCCCTTTTGCCAAATACTTTGTAATCCACAGAAGGAGGAAAAAGCTATATGCCATATACTACACATGTTTTCCAGAGAAGAACCAAGATTTACTTGCTCAGTGCAGCTATACATGCACAGAGCAACAGAGCCCAATGGCAGGAACACTGGAGAACAAGGATTTCTCTGATTGGCCTCAATGGCTTGTGTTGACTGTGGAGGTGTTGCCTTTGAGGTATTGCACAGTCTGAAAGATACAGTTGACAAAATTGGTGGGATTTAGGTTTGTAGAGCAGTTAAGCTCACTTTAAACTCCTGGCTGGGTAAATCACCCAAGTGCATTTGGAAACTTTGGCCCCTGCCAGCCCATTCTCCGTGAGTCCCATCTTGTTGCTCTCCATTGCCAGCACAGAGGCAGCAGGGTCAGGATGTTCCACGGGACCCTCATACTCTGGGTACTGCTGCTGCTACTTTCCTCTTCCTCTCCCAATCCTTGCCACAATTTCTCCTTGCCTTTGGTAATGCGTGGACCCAGCTGCCCAAGAGCTCACCCAGTGTCCATGTGGCTGAGCCAGTCTGCTCTCCGTGGAGCAGCAGTAGCTTCTGCCTGTGCAGAAGAGGAACCGTGGAGGAGCCAGGCTGGTCCATGCAACCTGGCTGACCATATAGGTACCCTCATAGCAGGCTCTCCTCTCTGAGCAGGCAGCACAAGCAATACTTCAAGTAGAAAGGAAAACAACATGAGGTGCCTCTTGACGGCACCATCAACCTCACCTCCTCCCTCCCCAAACCTGGCTAAGAAACCTCATCCATTCATCAGTTATTCCCCCCTACACTCAACAAAGGGGTGTTGACCCCTTGCTGAGGCTGAGGTGATGACTCTCCATCTTTGCCCTGTCCCAGAAATGCTGAAGGCACAGAGCATGTGTGTCATTTCAATGGCAGGGCTCAGCAGGGCTCAGCACAGGTCATGGGTAATTTTTGTTCTCTGGGTGATTCACAAGTCCTTGTCCCAGTGTAAAAAATTACTAATTTGGCTTGACTCTTTGAGGTAAAACTTATTGCTCTGCACACTTGTCATTGAAAAGGCTGCAGAAGCTAACAGAACTCAGCTGCAGCTTATCCTCAACCTCTATTCCCAAGCTGGAGGTATCAGCATTAGATCTTATCTGAGGTCAGCAGCTCTGGTTTTTGACAACCTTTAGGATTTCAGCATAAGGTTTCATTGCAAACTGGAACTGAATCAAACCTTCTGGGATATTTTTACTAAAATGGGAATGTGTGTATGTATACCACATTCTCTATATGAGCCAGGGGATTACTGAGGTCACTAGAGCCCTGAAGGGCTTGCTCTAACCTTATTTGCAAGCAGAATTCTCCGTCCCAGGTAAGGCCAACCCTGGCCTTCAGGCAAGGTTCAGCAGCCCTGGTAGTACACAATCTATCAAACTCTCTTCCCATCTCACCCTCCCACCAAAGATTTTGTGGAAACAATTACATGTCTACAAAATAACATAATTTGTTATTTCAGCAGTGTTTTCTTGAGTACTTCACTGGTACTTCTGAGGCTCCTAACAACTGTAATAAAAATGTTGATTTGACAGATGCTGAGAAGTAAATTCTCATCACTCCTTGGAAACTGTGAAACTTCACATCATGCTTTTACCAAGCAGCATGACACAAGAACGCCCTGACCTCACTGAAAAAGCATAAAAAACGGCAGCTGTCTCAGCTTGGTAAGAGAAGTGCAGCTTTCCAAGCTGAAAGATGTGCTTAACTGAGGAGAAGACAGGAGAAATTGAGGAAATTAATGAATTTGCCATGTGAGTTTGAGCAGGCTGTTAAATATGTAATGTCTGTCTGGCCTGGAAGCAGATCTGAAACTGAGTCTGAAACTGTATTTTGCCTCACACATATATAAAGAAGATAACCCAGTGGATACAGCAATTTATAAAGCTTCCCTTTGAGTGTCCACAACCACCATTTTCCCCACATCATATTTTCTACTTGCAAAATTAAAGTAAGAGATGACAAGAAAAAAAATCCTACCAATAAAATTGACTTCTGTAAATCAAAGATTCAGAAAGTCAAAGTAGCCCACTGAGTGTGAAGCAAAAGCAATAGAAAAAATCCCTCTACTGGTGAACAACATTTTTTCTAGGTCAGCACTCAGCGGGAGATTTGCAAGTGGGTATATTTACTAGGGATCACAACTGCATGGATGCAAAGCTGTCTTTTTAGCTTGAAGCATCAGTGGAGAGACAACGAAGTAAAAACAGAAGGAGATAGCACTGCAGCAACTTGGATGGGATGGTTCAGGCATAACTGTAGCACTAACACATATGTACCTGCCAGTAGTCCTATGAGAAGCATTACAACCCATCCTGACCAGGCGTCCAGCAAACTCTTGATGAACTCCCATATGGATTCTTTACTTTTGCTTGTAATCTGAAATTAAACATAGATATGTTGCTGATTCAGGCTGACACAGTTTTAGAGTACAATGTTTAAAATAATTAAACTCCCAGACTGTGTACACAATTTCTCTACTCCCCAATGTCCCAATCATTTTTTAGAGTTGCTCTGCTGATTAAGTTGCAGCAGCCCTTTCATATTTACAAACTCAAGACATCCCACATCCATATTTTTAGAATTCCTCCTCAAGTCATACAACAAGACAGGAAGCAATAACTTCGGAAAACTGCTTGTTTTCCTCACTACCAGGATGGCTGTGACCAGGGACTGTGATGCAACAAAGCCTGACACCGTTACCTTTCGATGGCGGTCAGTGTCACGCGATTTCTCTCGCAGCCAGTCGATGGTATGGAAATCTTCATAAGTTCCAACATCAGGGAAAGGCTCATCCAAAAAATCCATTAGGTTGCCCGAACCATTCATGTCGCCTGCATTGACCATATTAGGATCTGTATGTAGAGGAAAAACAAGTATGTCAATAAATTCATGCAAAAATGACTGTTACCTCCTTTAAAAGTCAAGTCCCAAAGTAGTGGCTACTATGACAAGCTCCAGAAAAGGCTGACAACGTTCCCGATGAGAGGAGTAGCATGAGACTTTGTCAAATGGGATAGTTTAGGCACAGAGGGTTAGATTCATACAACTTCAGCCATCTAAAAGTTTGGTGTCTGGACTGTAGGTACCACCTGGGCTGCTTCTAGAGACAGTGAAAGGTAAGTGTAAGGGGGTGTGGCAGCAGAGCGCCTACTCCTTTAAAGGTATATGGCCAAGGACCTATTTCAGTAATAAGCATTCAATAAGCATAATGAGCAAAGGAGGAAGCCTGAACAAGAACATTCAGGGACACAAAAGAAATGCAAATGATAAGGGAGGAGGTGGTAAGAACCAAACCTGGATGTGGGAGTGCGAGAATACCTATTCCAGCAAAGTTGTCTGGTTAGGGTTGTTGCCAGTTGGAAAACTATAGGGAAAAGGGGGAAATCAGAATCAAAATATACAGAGACATAGACCTGACAAAGCAAACGTGAAGACCTTGACCAGAAACAAACCTCACCACTCATACTAATTGAAGTGCTAATAACTGTGTGTCTGCCTCTGGAATACAGGCTCAGCTACCAGTTGAACCTGCACGAGAGAAAGTGGCAGCCATGTCCCCCAGCATGGGCACAGACTCTGGGCCTGTGAGAGCACCAGCAACTGGGCAGGGGGCTCTTGGGCTGGGACAGCTGAAGGATGCAGCCGTGTGCTTCTAACAAAGTGTTGCTCTAGAGTGGTTAATCCTATCCATCCTAAAATAGGTGCCTGAGAAATGGGATCTTCCAGAGAATACCTAAGGTTTGTAATCTGAAATGGCATGCCTAAAAACATCTGTTATCATGGAATTCCAGGGAAAAAACCCATGAAAACGCATGAGAAAACTGGGGACAGATACAGACTTTAGAAGTTGTATAGAACAAATTGCAGAGCCTGTAGCTCCTTGACGGACATGAGATAACTTCTGCTGGTCACTGATGAGGCCAGTATGGTACCAATGGCTGCTACCAACTTTCCTCCAACAAGTACAGGAATGGGGATGTCACAAGTAAAGAATTTGGATCTTTGAATCTGTGAGGAAATTTCCCAATTCTGTAATTGGAACAGGCAGAAACACGGCAGATAAGCTTTTAATTGACTGTCCATACACCATGATACTTCATTCAGCTCCCTTTATTTGCTGCCTTTTTTCCCGCACTCTCCCCATTTTCAACTATTTTACTTGAAATGTCTCCATTTAATTTTTTGCCCTGGAGGGGATTTAACAGTGTAATAAATGTGAATATTCAGCTTTGTGAGTGTCTGCTCTTTGCACTTCACCATGCAGAAATTTTGGATGACACAGACAATGTGCTGAGCACATGCAGCTGAAAAAAAGCATTATATTACAGGCAACCAGCAGGTCACCATTGTAACACTAAAGAAGCCCTTTAAAGCGTGAAAATCAAGTAATCTCCAAGTAACCTCGTAGACTGTGCTATTATTTTGCAACACTGTGATATTTTGCAGACCAGTTAATTCACCTTATTCTTCCCATACAGCGAAGAAGGACCTGTAAAGAACATGCAGCTCGAACTGCTCACTTGCACGAGGCAGCCCCAACCCGCTAAATAAACAAACTTCTGGGAACTCTGGTATTGAAAGCATTGGCAAGTTTTCCTTCATACCACAAGAAAATTACCCAACATGTTAGTTATATCACATAAAAAATAGCTTTTTAAGTATGTTGTCAGTGCCCAGCACATGACAGTATTGTGATGGATAATACCAGGCCAGACCACAAGTATGTAGGATAATTACAATCTCAGCCTGAATCTACCCCAAAAATACGTGCTACACAACACGTCCAGGGAGAGAAAAAATGTGCTAGAGACCACAGGGCCATGGAAGACTAAGAAAACAAATAAGCTTTGAACTCTAGGTAGCATATCAGTACCTGGAAGTTGCAGTGAACTGGATGATTATCAGCCATAAAGTTCACTTCAGGTAGTATGCTTTTGAAAGCAAAGATGTGATATCAGATTATGCAAAATCCAATTTTAGTAAAAAAACCACAGTTACAGCACTTTTGAACTTAGTACTACAGAGTGTCCATCTTATGTCCTAGCACTAAGCACCATAAGTATCCCTTTCTTTCTCTTTATTTTGCATTTATTTCTCTCACTTCAGCATTTGTAAAAATCTACAAAGTTTATTTCAGGATAAGCTAACTTGCCCTCTTAGACAAGCTTGCAGAGATGCTTTCAGTTCTGCCAGCAGAACTGGAGCCTTACTCCAGTTACAGATAATAATTTAATAACTTAGTTAGAGATATTTAATACACAAAAATTAAGGGCCAATTAATCCCATCCAAGCTTGAACTGTAGCCAGGTGTACTGCAGCATACACTCTGGACACTAAAATCTAGGCTGCTTTCATAGCTGAGGAGAGGAAGTGAATTATTTATACTAGAATGAGACAGATTGTTTCCGAGAAGTGATAATTTCTGTTTATTGATCACAAAGAGATGTCAGAGGTAGACATCTTCATCTGATCACTACCAATTGAAAAGAAAACATTGCAACATAATGACATGCAGAATTAGTAACAAATGCATCTTCTCACACTTGAGCATCTAAGAGATTCGGATGCTCTGACAGAGCTTATATACACTGAAAGGTGTTAAGTCTTGCTGAGGAATTGTCTGACATATGCATTTTGCCCCTTTGTTGTTCCATGTCTTACACGTCCTTGTTGTCCTTCCCACTACTTTTTCAGATGCTGATGCAACACAATTTGTGCAAGGGCTAATGTTTCCTGCTTAGTCCCCATATTCTTTTTCTAATAATTTCTGGCATCCCACCAACTTCTCCTAGGGCAGACATCCAACATTTTCACTGAGCAGCCTGCCATGACTCCCTGAGAAACAACAGCCAGTTTGGAGCCCATCATTCTGTGATCTCTTAGCCTTTATCAGTTTTGAATTCCATTGGTCATTTTATTCCCTACAATACAATAGCTCTTCAGCTCTTAAGAGCCAGCTCTCATTTTTACTGACTGGTTTAGTGTATCTATAACTGAACATTTGCGTCAACACTCTGCTTTAATAATTGCAAATAGGTTCTTCCTAGAAACTGAACTAGAAAACAAAGAAATCTGACTGAACTACATACCTCTAGAACTCAGAGGGTTCAGATTAACAGATTTCCCTGGATTTAGACCCATGCCAGACTACCGTGATCCTGTAGATGGAGCAAGGTCCTGGCAGGGATCCATTCACAAATCATGAGAGGTCACAGTACCAGTCTGGCACTTGTGCCTCCTGATAGATGCTCTCCTGGCTACCACATAACCCTAGATATCTTCTGGAAATCTTGGGCCAGATCAGCTTGATGGTCAGTCCCTGATCTCCCAACTAGCCATGCCTGGCACACAGTATTCTGAAGCCAGAAAGAAAGAACTGATACCCTACAAATGTCAAATGCATGAGAGCAGCTGGAAGTAAGGGCCAAAAGAGCAAGTCCAAAGATTAGCCTGTGAAGCTTTATGACTGTAGAAAGCCAGATAATTTTTAAGTAATCACTGAAACCTCCTACATAAATAAAGTCAAGAATAGATTCATGCAAACAGCCTAGAGAAGCCAGGGTGTGAACACTGGGAGCTGCTGATGGACCGGGACATGCCAACAAGCACAGCAGGTACTGCATGGACACAAGGTCTGTTCTGTTACATTTACTCACTTCTTGTTCAAGAACCAAAAGGTAGTAGTATTATTATATTAGGGTCACGTTTTTTCTGCAAGTCTCACAGTGAGTAAACTTATCATGTGATTAGGATCAGCTGCATGATACACTGCAGCTTGGAGGTAAGTTTTATACAAGAGCGATAAATTGCATTTACAGTGAAAATGCTGACAAACTCCCAGCTTTAGAGCACTGTTACAGCATGTGCAAATGTAAAAGCCACAGCTAGAAGAGTTCTATCAGTGAACTGACATTCTAGGTAGTATGCTGACTGACTGATCAGATCTGAAATGTATTTGACATGGCAAGAACAGCCTAAAACATCCCATGGTTCAAAGGGGCAGAAAAGTATACTGATGGAAAACAACTAGCTGAACAGTCATCAAAGGAAAAGTCTTGGCCCTGGCCTATTGCTCCTAGACATGCTAGTTCCATGCTATGTTCTCCTCATCCTGTTTTCTGTTTTAATTGGACACATTCACTGAGGCAGGCGGTATGATTTTTAATGCAATTCCAACAAGTTTCAAGTTACTTTCAACAGATCACAATTACTGAATTACTTCAACACTTCAAATGTTTCTAGCAGATGAATGTCCACCTGTGTGCTTTCATCTGTAGGCTGTTTTCCTTGAAGATGGCAGTGGGGATGTTCTATGTGAAACATGACAGCATGCAGGCAGCAAAACATACCTCTATTCTGCTGTAGCATAAGGAATAAGTGAACGTGGCAAGAGGCTGGGAGAAGAAAGCAGAAGCATAAATGCCAGTTGCAAGTTCCTCAATTCACATTTGGAGTGACTTTTTCAGGGCGTCAAAAGCATCACCTGCTCCATTTCTTCCAAATGTGTCACGCGTCAGCCAACACACAAAAGGAGAATATGGCACATCTCAGGGCTTTTCTGTGCTCTAGTACCAATATACCTACAGTGATGAAACAGAAGAGATGCTACTCCAGATACAAAGCTTTTGAAGCGATTCAAGGTCATGTCATGAGAGTTGAGCCCACCACTGACCTGAATAGTTGGATGAGCTGTGTTCATGTGGCATGACATGACAGCAGCTACTGCACAAATGAAGGAGTACAGGGGCTGTGAAAATCCTTGGGATTTATTTTCTGTAGTATTCAGTAATGAACAATGCAATTTTACTGGCAATCATCACAAGATGCCTTCATACTGACAGATGGTTTGCCACGCTCTGTGCCTTTAATATTTGTATTGACTATTCCAAGTACCAAGTTCTCAAAACACCCCAGCATGGTGCCCCAGTCTCATGGCCATTAACTGCTCAATGTGATCTGTCAAGCAAAGGCACCTCATCCCAAAAGACGAGCGCTCTGCCAGCATCCATCCATCCCCCATCTCAAGGGATTTAGACCTAGTCACAGAGACAGACACAGAGCACTCTCCACCCAGGGCTTGAACTGAGTAGGATATCAGTGCTGCCAGCAGAGTGAGCTGAATCAGAGAATCATAGAACAGTTTGGGTTGGACGAGTCAGTGTTCAGAAAGAGCCATAAAAGGATAAGGCTAAGGGAGAAAGTTCCTAGAGCTGAGCATGGTTACACCACAAGTCTTCACTACCACCTAGCCAGAGAAAATGGTCTGATAGTTTAGGAAGCAGAAAGTAAGATTATAAACAGGGTCACAATGAAAGACATGAATGAAAAGTATAGAGAGATGATTAGGGGTGTATGTCTTTTGGGGAGGGGTCAGAGACCAAGATCAGGAGACAAGAAGGCCAAGGGGGTGTGGATGTAATTCCCCTTCCACCACCTGCCATGTAGAAGATGATCTAGAAACATCAACACAACATTGCACAGGATATAGGAGGCAGATAAACAGTTATGAAACAAGAAGTAAGATGCTGTTGGGTGATTTTACAAGGAAGATGTCTTCAGCAAAGCAAGTAGGCTGAATCCCCAGAAAGTTAAATGAGTAATTTTCTACAGGACAAAAAATATCTACAGGCAATTTAAGACTGTTCAACTTAGAAGCTTCAGACTGAACAAACCAATTGAGCTGTTGACCTTGTATCTTAATGATGGAGTTTTAAAAAGATGTTAAAATCTTGAATCAGAGAAATCTAGTTCATACTCCTGAAAATAATCAGAAAACGCTGAACCCACTTACAGACTTTTTTGGAAGCATAATATGGCACATAAAAAGCAACAAATAGTTAAATTGGGAAAATACAGAGGGGAAAATGGGTATTAAAATGCCTTTCCTACAATTCAAGGACTAATTTCACCACCTCCATATACAAGTAAATAGCCCTGCAAACCCTCAGACTCCCACCACACTAGCACAGGCAGGCTGTAGTATGGGAAACAGTACTGTAAAATATTGCAACATTTTACTGTATGGCCCCACCACCACATATTAGGCAGTTTCCTGCTATGATAGTCTGGGCAAGCCAAACACAGTCACATCTTTGATGTGCAGCTTTACCCTGCGTAACCTCTACAGAAAAAATCATGAAGCCACAGAAGAGCTCAAAAAACACAGGGCACCAGATCACAAGGGAGAGGACCTGGGAGAGAAGGGGAAGGTAGGAGGGAACATTTGAGATAAATGGTAGAAAACTGAGGCCCAAAAGACTCCTCCAGAACAAATCACAGCCTTCAGCCACTCCTCAGCCACGACACAAGCTTACAGAGTGAACACAGAGAAGACAACAGTGCTGTCCAGGAGCACAGGCAAAGGGAGGCATGAGGGGACTTGGAGTGCACCAGTACACCTCAGGAGCTGATAACCAACTGTCAGGGCTTCCCCACCCTTCCATGACAGCCTGATTCCCTCTACTCCTTTTCTCCTACTGAGAAGCATTCTCTTCCTCTGAGGGGCAAACCTCACCCCAGCATCCTGCTTCCTGCTCCTTCCCATGATGACTCTCCTTTTAGAAACCAATTCTTTCTGATATGGAATATCATGTGCCTGCTCCCCATTTGAGTTTTCTTGGAAAGTCTGAGCAAAATTAGTGCAGCTGCTGAGTTATGTCAGAAAGAGAAGGGGAAAAAAAATCCCAGCACTTTCCTACCAGCTTCAAGTGGAACTTTTGCCAAAGTTGGCTACATATTAAAAAAATGTTAAACTCACATCTCTCTTTCCAGCGAGTCTTAAAGGTCCCTCCAATAAATTTACTTGTTAGTGCAGATGTTAGGGCTGTGGAAAAAGCAGGAGGGAAGCAATGCTGACTCTGGAACATCCATCTGCAGTTTTCAAACTGATTTGAAAAATGTCTATTACAAGACCCCCCTCTGCTAACAACCCAGCAGCTTGGGCAGATGAGCTCCGCAGGCTGTATCAACCCCCCACATCCTTAGTTCTTGAAGGAAACAAGATTTGATTAGGAAAACTCTGAAAGCCTTCAGCATCTGGGGCAAGAAACTAAAATTCAGGAGACAGGACAGACTGGAAATCAGGCTAACAGTGTAGCAGCATGTATGGTTTCTATTCTTGGTTTCCCTCAAGTCCTCTGCCTCACAAAAAGAGGGGAATTTCCCTTCTGAACCAACTGGTTTTACTGCCACAGAGCTCTAAAGCCATAGCTGTAGGGTCATGGGTGCTACCCAGTTTTCCTCCTCATGCCACACACAGCTGAACTTTGCACCATCAGATTTGGGTTTCCAGTGCTGCTCTTTGCCTCTTCATTCAGAAAATTGTAAGACTATGGCGGAAAAAAGAGTAAAAAAGGCAAATACACTCAGAAAGAATAGAGTTGCAGTCAGAAGGGAAATGCCCAGGTGTGTAGTTACTCCTAAACAGCTCTCTCCTTAAATGGGTGTTCAATGGCATTAAACACACCTCTCACTAAAAACCTTTTTAAGCCTTCAGTGTGAAATAAAGCTGATAAACCTGCATTAGAAAACCATTAAACTGTTCTAACATGTCACTTCTCATGATTTGAGTGGAGGCAGTGAGTCACTGACACACAGATGGAGGGTAATGTTTTCCTGTTTGCAGGGCACTGTTTTTCACTGCTGTGTTTGATGCTGATGGGCTGCACAGCTACAGACAAGTTACTTCATCCCGCTGAGAGGAAGCTCCCATTTCTGCAAGATGGGGAAACCTTTTCCTTGAGGTGATGCTTAAGAGCAAAATGTAAGAAGTGTTTTAGGAATAACAGCCTACCGTAATCCTGCCAGAGTTCTCTTTCGGCATTAACAATGGTGTGTGATTTTTTTTTGGTTCTGCTGGACTAGAGATGAAGCAAGCTGAGAAAACCCAACATCTGGTGTGTATGTATGCACATACGTACACAAAAATGAATTAGACACCTACTCTACAACCTGATCCCATTTCACTAAATGGAAAAATTAACACGCAACCCCCTCCTGGGTACCCAGCAAGGTGCAGTGTGATGGCAAAAGCAAACTGGAAAAGGACTGGTACCTACAGGCACTACGCCGCTGTTGGAGGACTGTGCACCATGCTGAGCTAAGAGCTGTTCAAACCTGAGAGGCTCCTGCAACACAACACTGACCACTAAGACATGAGATGGCCCTGAGCCATGGGTGAGATGGAGGTCAGGAGCCCTCCCTTCCCCCTGCACTAGCACTGGGCTACAGTCATGATCCTGCTCACTTTCCCCTCCAGGCCAACAAACAACAACTTCATGAGGAAGCAGCTCCCAGGCCCTGGAGGTTACAGCACTCCAGAGAGCCCAGTTGCTCCAGGCAGATAGGAAGGACTCAACCTCAGGGCAAATGCTCCCCATCTCCTTCTTCTCCTCTGGGCCCTGCTTAAAAGCCACCACCACTACCTTTGAAAAAGGTACAATCTTTACAAGGCAGGCCCCAATGTGCACAGGGGCTGAGCACTCACAGCCACATGTTGGAGCCCCAGCATAGCATCCTGGTGCTGCCAGGGACAGCACCTTCCAGCTGGGGATGTCTCCAGGGTCACCCTTTTATACTAAGTAATTCTGAAAGGACTTAAGTCCTTACAGTTGACCCAGCATACATAGAAGGTTGGTGCCTTCTCTTGTTCCACAAAGGATGTCTGACTCAAATTGGGAGATCAGGAGAACCACTGCCTGGAACATATTTCCATAGGGCATTCAGACATGATCTAGAGCAGGAGGAAACCCATCACACTTGGAGGACCCAAGGGTGGCAGCCCTGCTGTGCTGTTCACATAGGCAAAGAGCCAAGCCTCAAATGTGCCTGGTGAGCAAGAGCACAGCTCCACCCACAGCCAGTGCTGGAGGGAATTGAGCCAGCCTTGGCTCCAGAGGGAATCGAGGAGAAACCCAGCACAGGCACCAATGCAAACCATGCAGCAACAGGTTTGCACTTCTATCGCTTTAGAGGCTCAATCTTGAAAAACCAGGAGAGGTTGGAGAAAATATAAAATTGAAATTCAGTTTTCATTTCTGTTTGGAACAACCCTTGTCCTTTCCTACTTCATTTCAATAATTCATTATCTACTTTCTCCCCCTGGCCCTGCCTTATTTTCTGATCCTGACACTACTGCATATCTGATCACTGGAAACCAGAATTCATCTTTCACTAGGATGTACAACCTACTTCAGCATGGGAGAGCAAAAATCTCCCCCCTGAATGTACGGGTGAGCACAAAGAGATTCTAGGCCTGCCAAATTTTCAGATTTTTCCAATAGTGGGAAAAATTTATTTGAACAAAGAACAGGATTTTGAAGAATAAGAAAACTTCCTGCAGATTGGGAGTGAAAAGTCACCTGACTCTCTGCCTGGTGAAGCTGTGGCTGAGTCATCCTCTGTTCTCTGGCAAAGGCACAGAATTATTTATCAGAATTGTTAAAAAAAATTATAATTTTCTTTTCTGACTGGTAGAAGCTCAAAAATTAACTTAGTTTCTCAGATTGTAACATTTGCATTAGAATGAATTTTTAGAAGTTTAAAAATTTTAAACCCCTTAAATATTTTTAAAAAGCTATACAGAAAAAAAAAACACAGAAGAGTCACCATTTTTTCCTTTGCAGATATATATTCAGGTATTTGAACAGAGCACACAATTACACATCCACACCAGGAAAACAGACCCTGGACTTTGCTTCCACAAATATAAATTCCAAAACCACAGTGTAGCATGGATTTTTCAGCCATTTGGTGACTGGCATTTTGCAAAGAAGTAAAAATCTGCTTGTCATCTCCTGTGTTCCTTTTGGGAAAGGATTTCTCATGTTTCTATTGGACAACAAGGAAAAATCTACCTTACAGTACAGCAAATTATGCAGGAAACCTGCCGAACTAGGTACTCTGAAACCACATTAGCAAAAATTAACAATAAAGGAAAAGCCTCTTTCCCCAAATACACTTCTTAGCCCCTCAAGCAAGTTAATCCTCATTCCTTTATAAGCTTAGATACATCTATTTGTAAAAAAACCAACAACTTCCTTTAGGCATCCAGGAAAAAAAAAAAAAGCAGGGAATGAAGAAAACACTACTGCTGCTCTCTCTTTACACGACTAAATGGTGGCTGCTCACGTAAATACAGAATTCTGCAGACACCCGAAGGAGCCATCAGAAAATACAGGGAACAAAGGGCCTTCTTCAGCTATAAAGCTCCATCTGGCAGCATTTCTACTGGAGATGTCAGCCGGGAGATCAGCACAGAGCCAGCAGGCAGCCTCTGCACCTGCAAACGCTCTGCCCGCAGAGAAACTGTGCCGCTTTATTTTCCAGCAGAAACTCTGCCCGACAGAGCTGGAGCTCTAGGACACTAGCACGAGAGCAACCAGCAAATCATTTTTCCGAAGAATTATGTTGCTTACCTGCAATGCAACATCATTTAGCCCAATCCCAAAGATTTTAATAGCATCCTTTCTGGGGTGGTATGGCTGCAACAGCAGTGATGTCATGGGGAGGAAGCGGTAACAATCATGTGACTGCATCCTCCGTCTATAGGATATCTGATCAGAGGCAGACGGACCAGCTTGCAATCCTGCAGGATTAAACTGCAAGCCTCTTTACCCTGCCCTACCTATTCAGTCACCATTAGAACGTGTGCTGCTTTTTTCCCCTCCCTAGCCCGAGCTAATTGTTCTGTGCATTTTTTTTTCTGCAACAGCAAAAACATTCACGTTTCCACGAGGAAAAAGCATGGTGAGTATGCTACGTGCAAGCCAACAAGTATTCCTGTTGACTCTGCAGCAACACCCAGGTTGCTGCTCTATGAAATATGTAATCACAGCAGCTTGGAAATGAGACAAACCACAATTTCACCATCTCTCGCATTTTTCCTTCTCCCTACGCTCCACATCAAGCTTATCCAGACTGACTTCCCTCCATCTTCTGTATCATATTCATACTTTGCAAATTTCTCTCAAAGGTTTCATCCCTGTCACCTTCACTTCTTCATTCTCCCCACCATCCATTCATGCCTCCACTTGCAGCCTTCTGCCTTTTCTTCAATGCAACAGTCATTGCTTGAAAGATCCTCTTCTATATGCCAGTCTACTTTTCATTTTCAAAATGTCTGCTTAAGTTTTCCCAAATATGTAAAAGCTACAACATTCTAAAATATATAAAAAACCTCCCCACAACAATTAGCCTATCAGGTTTTAGTTAACAGAGTATTACATCTCAGAACTGTATTTTTGGTTTGTGGGTTTTGGTTGGTTTGTTGTTTTGGGGTTTTTTTGAGGTGTAAGTGGGGTGTTCGAGAATTTTATCATACTCAACAATGTATTTGATTTCTACAAGATAAGAATCTACAAAGTTCTGATTTGCACAAATTTTGTACAAGTCACTAGGATTATATTCTGCAAGACAGAGGTTGTAACTGGTTTTGTGAAGCCCACGTACGTGTTTATACACGTGCAGTGTGTTCTATTCCAGGCCATTCACCTGCATTGGAATATTGCACAGACTGGTTTTACCCTTAGGGGTATCCAGGCTCATGCTTTGTGTTTCCAAGCAGATGCAACAGCCAGGTAGAGGGAGGTCTTGCACAGGGACCCATGAAAATATCTACGGGTGACTGAAGGTCCACACGTGACTTCAACTCACTTCAAAGGTGAAGGAATGCAGTTCTGGAAGACCTTTTTGTCCCAGTGTGTTTGAGCAGTAATTTATGGATGTGCCGTGCAAGCAGCCCAGCCAGCAAAGTAAGCCAGCTGATATTGGGTGTACAAAACCTTTTTTGTTGTGAATGGCCACATGGCTCTTTCCAACTTTTGTCTGTGAGCTGAAGAAAGTTCCTGTACTCCTTATTTCTGACTGGGACTTCCAAAGCAAAAGCCACATGCTGGATTTTATTGTGAAATGTGAACAATTAGCTTGCTACATCTGAAGTTCCCACACCTTTCTGGAGCAAGGAGCATGCCTTTAGAGAAGAGATTTGATTATGCCCTTCACATACAGCACTGCAGATCATAGTCCTCTACCACTCATAGATCAGTAACAGCCCCAGGCCTTCAAAACCATGTCAGTGAAAAGTGGAAAAGTGATAGAAATCCCAGCTTCCTACCAGTGTCTGTTCTTTGTGCCCATTAAAATCAGTACTAATAGGCCAACTGAATTCTGAGGAGGAAGTTTAACACTGAGCACTTGAAAATCATTTTCTTGATAATGTAACTGCAATTTTCTTTAATCGGTTTATGAGAGGGAAATATGGAAAACAGCAAGCAGCATTTGTCAAACATCTACACCTGGGAACTTCTGTGCCAAAGACACACACTTTAACAGAAACACTGTGCCCCAGACACAGAATAGTAATTTTATGCACTTACCAAAAGAGCGTAAAGCTCTCAATCTCCCGATTTTTTTTCTGGACAGACTTTCCTAAATTTATTTCCTGTTTTTTCCTTGTCTATTACCACAGCTGAACTCATTAAGTCTCCTACTGAAAGTACATTTTTAGCTGGATGGTCAAACTGCAAACAAGGGACAGAATACCTAATTTTCTATAGAAAATATAATTCTATAACCTAGATAATGTATGCTCAATTTTAAGGGATTTTTCAGAATCAGAAGAAACCAGAACTAGCTCCTAAAAAGCTTTTAAATCCAAGAATATGGTGATTTTCCAAAGTGCAAGCAAATGATTTAACAGACATTTACAAATTCCAAAACTAAATCAGCTTTACTCCTTGTATTTTCTTCCAGTGGTACTCAGTCAATTGTGTGATATCAGAATAAAGAAAATACACTTCACATGATGTTTTAGAAAAGACAGTTCTTGCTTTTGCTATCCTGCAGTTTCTCAAGTCTCTCTGTGAATGCTTCTTCCTCTCAAAGATGTGCAACTCTATAGTTATATAGGAGATTAGAGTCAAAACCAGCTGTGAAGGGTCCTCTTCCCTAAAATTCAAACTTCAGTTTTACATCCACTGAAAACAAAATACATAGTTCATCTAATTCCTAAAAAATAAAAAATAAATCTTTTTATTCTGCACTTACCTTTAAGTGCTTACAAGAACTGCAGCAAGAAATACCAATAATACTTCATTCTCATCACAGAAAATCCAAAGTGACATACCCATTATAGCTTTTGTTGTTGATCCTGATGGCAGTGAGACAGAGACAGTTGGTATTCCAAATGACTATTTCTAGCAGACTGTTTAAAAATAACCTAAACTCTGTCATACCCTTTGCGCCTTGCAAATACTGGATGGAGACAGGGGTCACATGTCCATGCCTGTGACATGTCCATGATTTTGCCTGTGCTCTTGCAGCTTAGGGTTGCAGAGGGAAACTGAGAAATGGCCTTTCTGTACTTATGGAGGTTTAATGTTTCCTTCGTGAAAGCAGCAATGAACTCCTGCCTAAAAAAGTTACCCAGTATTCTTTTGAGTGGTTTCCACCTTGGAATTAGTCATAATTACAGAACTAATAATGTCAACATGTTTTCAATACAAATCTACAAAGTACAAATCTTTGCTATGAAAAAAGGCAATTCAATGTGTTTTAAGTGGAGCTACCCAAGAATTCTGGGAATATTCAACTATGAGCTGCTGATACAGTTGTCCTCTTATCATGATTGATAAGCTCTTGGAAGAACATACCTGCCATTCCTTACACTCTGCATCCCTTTCAGGTCTTCAGTATAACCTCTCTAGGATCTCCAGTTTCTCAGATTTCTTCTCTTGTTTTTATTTGAAAATTCATTACATTCACTTAAATGACAGTATTATTCAAAATACAATTTTTTAATGAAAGCACCAGGAACATAGCAAATATAAAACATTCAAAAAATGTCTCTGATATATAACAAGACTCTATTTCTGTTTATGGCAAATTATTTTATTTTGTAGAAGAAATACTTTCAAATAATACAAAAATGACACAATCATACAGAACTGTGACAAAAACAAGAGAGATGAATACTGAATATGATAGCTCATTACCACATCAAGACAGAACTCATTACAGCAGTCAGAATCACAGACCCACAAGATACACTGATGACATCTCACAGCAGTCACAATTTAAAAACACCAACTGAACCCCCTGGCAGAGAGGCCACCAGACATTGCTCCTTTGTTATACAGTCACAGAAGAATTTACTGTAGAAAAAAGGTCCCCACCCCAAGCCCTGCTCAAAGCAGGCCTAATGCAACCCGGCACCTCCGGGCTATGTCCACTCAGGTCTTCATCCACCCTATGGGACAGAGTGCTCTGCCTCTCTGGGCAACCCCTTCCAGTACCTGACCAGCCTCCCAGGAACATGGTGTTGTCTGTTCTTAGGGCACAGCAAGTACTTCTGGTGTCACTGCATGATACATTTGGATAAACGCTACTATGTGACGGCCTCAGCTGAAAATGAGAAGCGAAATTCTGACTAACTGGTCTTTTCAAGTAATGAGCACTGAAAAGCTTGCTGTCCCTAGACTCTTACACAAACACTGCAAATTTCTTACACGATTTGGTTTTTATCTGCATAGTTTCTGAATACGTCTAGTTGTGCCCAAGAAACCAAATATACACCCACCAAAACTTAGTGGCAAAAACAGGTTTCGGGATGATAAATGATTTAGCATGATAAATGCTAAATATACTTTAATTTCACATATATATGATCGCAACACTTGATGCCTGTAATGATCATAGGCCATATTAGGAAACAGGGAATACTACCTTAAGATTAAATGTCTGTGTTAATCAACCTCATTAATTAATGATTTAGGTTTACAATCTTTTTTTCCCATTACTTTTTGCCTCAGCATGGATAAGTAAAAGTAAATCAATTACACTTCCAGGTTTTCCTGACCTTTAACAAGGTAACAGAAATTCACAAAGAGAACTTACTCACAAAATATTTGAAAATATTCTGATAGGTCTGTTTAGGTGTTGACTGTTGTTTGGATTTCCTGACATATAAAAATCTGGAACCAATCTGATATTTAATTAAAAGACAACACTATCTTCCTTCTAGGAGATTCCAGCAATTTGCAATATCAGTCTTGTGTTGGGCACCTCTCTTTGTAGGTAATGTAAAATTAGAAAAATATGAGAAACTCTATTATAGTAGCTTAGTAAAGAAGTATTTTTACATACTTGCAGGATGCAAGGACACAAAACTGGCATTCTCGGGAATTTAGGGTGACAGTCTTTCATTAAAACGAATGATCACAAGTAAAATTATTTCTAACCAGATTTTAGCTGGTTCAGCTAGCAATCAAGTGAGCTGTACCTTCCAGAATTATACAACTTCCTCGTGGAAAGTTTCACTGTTCAACAGAACTCGCATGCAGTAACCGCAAAGCACATCCTTTAGGATGAACATGTGTTTAAGCACCCTTACTTAAAGCAGCTGCTTCCCCAAGTCAGAACACACATGCTTTCCTGAATCAGATCAGAATCTTTAAAACTCTAGAAATTACTGTAATATTCCATTAGCAGTCTTTCCATAAAGCTCACTCACACTGCTCTTTTAACTCCCTTTTTATTAAAATGCAAAGACTTGTCACCCTTTTCCTTCCCCCGTTTATACTGAGGATCTAGTTAAGAATATAAAGATACTTTAGACACAACTGAAATGAAAACAATCTATTAGTGCACAGTAAGAACATGCAAATGAATTCTGCAATGTTTAACATCACTTCTAATCAGTGTTAAACACACTGCAGGTGATAATATTTTGCTATAACACAGACAGTGCTAAAGGATACAATGTACATAATAAGCTACAGATAATAAAGCTGAAAAAAGTGACAATTTTAGAAACATAGTATTTTCATTTCAGGTATCAGAAACAAAACCAGCTCAATGATTCCATTCTACTGTATGACAAATACTGAGGAACAAAATTTCAGTCTTAAAATACATCTTAAAGTAGGTATTTTCCTTCAAGGAAAAAAGGCACTATAAATAAATTACACTACAGTGAATTTGCCTGAACTCACTTTGTTTCTGTCTTCCAGCCTTTTAAGTCAAATAAAACAGCATAAAAACTGTACACGCTCTTAACAGGATAGTCGATCTTTTATAAAATAAGTTGTCTTCAGAGATGTCAGTTTCACAACAAGGAAAAACCAAGCCTTGTTGCAGTCGCTATTATAAAATATATATGTATATATATTTATATATATGTTTTTGTTTATGTTTAATTTTTTTTACTTTTTTTTATTTTTTACAAAACGTGTATATTAGCTTTTGCACAATTTTTTTTTTAAAGAAACTTGGCTAATCTAGGAACTTCATTAAAATAAAAGCGATAAATACTTCATGTTTACAATGCAACAGGTCATACATCATCAGCTGGCAGAGGAGGTATGTTAATCCTTGGTCTTGTAAAAAAAGCTATCTTCTCTCTGTGATCAAAACAAGAGAAAAAGGAAATAAATCAAACTACGTTTCCCCTCCTCCTCGCAAGAACATGATTTCTTTACTCTGGTTAGTGGTTAGTATTTGTTACTTATGTACTGAACTGGTGGTTTATTTGAGTACAGCAAACTTAAATACTAAACCTCACCATATACTTTTGACAGCATTCTGTCGAACACAATCACTATTTTTTTAAAATCTAGGTGGAAGCTTTATACAACTCACTGAACACCAGTCATAGCTGACTGTAAAAAGGCTTCGCAGGACAAGTCCTGCCAAGCAAAATACACTCTTGTACATTTTGCAATAATGTCTACAAAAAGAAGGGAGAACAAAAAAAATTGCAACACTGAAAACAGAGTCCAAAGAAAAGGCTTCTTGAGATAAAGCTGGAATATTACTGGGTAATTTTTAGGGAAAGTGTGTTACTAATGACATATATGTATTACATTAAACAGACTATGTGCATAGGCTTGTATTGAAGAACTGACAAATCATTTGAACTTAATAGCGACTAGACTAAGTTGGAAGAATCATCTAAGCTTTGTTTACATTTGAAGCTTTTTTAAATTTTTTAATTTTACGTGTATTAGAATTGTAACACTGCAATTTTACCTTAGCTTTGGCTCTTTGCAGTACAAAGAATTCAAAAGGAACTTCTGTGCAAATCCAGATACAAGACTGGCTATCACAAGACACACAGAATTTAAGCTAAATGTTTCAGAAAGCTTTAATGTCTCTAATTAACTGTTCCTATGCTATTTCAGTATGCATTATCACTTACCTAAAAGTCTGCACCTGAATAGGCTCCTTCTGATTTTGCCCACGCAACTGGTATATTTCTTTTGATGCTTTCTTTAGCATTTTTTCAGCTGCTTGCTCTTGGTGATGTTCAAATTTGGTCTGTCTGGTCTGAAAACAAGAAACATAATGCTTAAAATGGACATGTAAATATATAAAACACAAGAATACCCACATTAAAATAATGGATTTTTTTCCCACTCACCACAGTGAAACCATGCAAGTACATTGCAGATCATCTAAGAATTATAAATGCAAAAGACTGAGGTGCTTCATTTCTTAATGCTCTCCAGACAGATATGTATTAAATTAACAAAATTTACTGCACACAGAACTGTCAAACAAGATCTTACGATAAATTTAGTCTTTGTCTCAGATAATCCAATGACAATCTTATTTGTTGTGCAGTTTTCCCACCTTTGTCTACAACTTCTTTCTCCAAGAACAGGAAAAAAAAAAAATCACATACTTAGGGACATTCCAAATACTTGTAAAAAAAATCAAATAAGCAAAATTTCTTCCAAAGATCAAAAGAAAGACAATTATTAAAGTTCCAATAACAAATACCTAAACCAAAACAAATGAACAACAACAATAAATAAATAAAACCCAAAACAAAACCAAAAGTGCCACTGGCAAATCGTGCCATTCTCTAAAAACCTGTCCTCAAATAAATAGAGTTTGGTAACAATCAATGCAATAGTTTTTATTGTGCAAACTTCAAGGGAAGAAACTCACTGTTTCTGTAAAAAACAGCTCTATAGACATCTTGTCACGATCAAGACATTTTGTAATCAGAAATTTCTGAACACATTGAGTGTTTATATCATGGTACCATACCTGCCTTTCTGCTTCCTTCAACAAGTTTCGGAATCGCTCATCCCGAAGGACCCAGTGGGGTAGATCTGTCTGCCCTCTGAGCTGGGCATCTTCCAGACGCTGTCTCAACTCTCTCAAAACACATATCTCCTCATTCAGCTGTCTCTGTCTAGTTCTGGATGCCTGGAGATCCAGCTCCAGGTCTAAGGATGTCCTTGCCATAAGCTCAGCCAAAGATGATCTGCAGGACTGCTGAGTTATTAGGATTCAAATAAAATGCACAATTTATTACTCTCAATATGGTTTACTGGTCTTGCTTTAGCTGTATAGACCATACATTTTCTATACTTATTTCACACACAAAGTCTTTTTCATATGAAGTTTTGGAGATTATTTATATCCCCCAGTGAAAGGTTAGTTAGCTGTAGGGGTTTTCTGTATCATACATAAACTTTTTCAATTAATGCTTTCTACTACCTCCTTTGACAGTCTACTTTTGAATTTTTCTACTACCTCCTTTTACAGTTTCCTTTTGACTTATAAATATTTAACTAACTGAAGTTTATGGACTAAAATTCCATGTTATGATGATAATAAAAGGGATGTAATATGAAAAATTCATAATGAACTCATGACATCAGAAAATACTGTACTGAGCAAGATTCCTGCCTTTCTCTGCCCACTTGTTCCACAGCATGATGAGTGGCACAGGGGCAAAAGAAGAGCTTAACCTATTAATTCCTGAATACTTAGGTCTCAAATTTGTTAGGTTGCACGGGAGGGGAGATGAATGTTTTACTGCCATATTCACATACACTTCTCTGGGCCCGCACCCTGCATCATAAACTAGATTGTAAAGATTTATCAAACTTTACATCTAAATCAATACAAATTCAGTACCCATTAAACTGATTTTTGTCTGCCACACTTTTTTCCCTCCTTAATAATTGTTCACAACTGTATTTAACTTCTCCAGGTCTACCCTTTAGCTTAAAAAGCCCAAAACAAACACAAAACATGCCCCACCCCTCTCGTTACATTGCAGAAGCTTTCTACACTTCCTAAAAGGACCAGAATGCACCTGCAGACATCTAAAGCTTAAGTGTAATAAGTACCAGTGTTCTAGTAACCTAGTGAAAAGTAAAAATCCTCTTCCTAGGTATATTACCTGCTTATACCGTAGAGTGCGCCTCTCCAACGTATTCCGGACAAAAGGGGACTTCCTTGGCAGGGTTGAACTGTCACTGTCACTGCGATACAGCTGAGGAGAAAAGACAGTGAAAATAAGTTGCTTACAAGGTCATCTTCATTAAGAAATCTGTATTACTTTTTCTTTTTTTGGTTTTGAGACTTATTTTTTTAAATACACTGAAACTGTCTTGTTTTAAGCAACTGATTTTTTTTCAGTTTTAGTTATTTATAAAAATGTATATATAATAGTGCTTATATGGTATAGTTACAATAATTCAAGAAAACTTAAAATCATCAGTGTTATACAGATAAGCTCCACCAACCATTCTACTATATCCAAGACAAAAGAACCTAAAAAAACGTGGAGGGGGGATTTAGAAGCGATAATATTTAATCCTAAAGCATTTACTGTCATGGACACAAAGAATACAGTCTCCCACTTTTACCTCCCATCTGATTTTAAGTAAATGCAGGTTAAGTGATGGTGTTCAATGATCTTTTCCTTTTGGTGCTATCTGTTATCTGGTGTGCAAGGGTCTTTTACTCACATTTTCTATATTACAGACAGATACGTAATTCAGAAATCAAATTGAAAAATTTGAGAGTTTGTGTGCACTGTGCACAATGTAAGAAAGAACAAAAAACAGAATTTCCTTGGTTTAGGACAAAGCACAAAATTTAAAAATCATTACTGCATTTTCAAACTCAAGCTCTCAGAAACTTATGAAAGAGTATGATCAAAGCTATGTGTATTCCATCAGTGTTGCAAAACCAATACCCACATATCAATCTACAAAACCACAGCCAACTGCTTATAAGCCTTTCACCACTGAACACAACAATCAACTAATGTGAGTTGATCTTCAATTACTTGCCCTAGTGCACCCAGGAATCCTACGTTCCACTGCTGTAACAGGCACCCTATGGCTGATACTCATGACAGCAATAGAGTCATAAGAATATTTATGCAATAACCATAAGATTAAACATTCAGTGCCCTTTTCCAAATTTTTATAGACGTGAAAGTTAAACATGGCTTCTAAGCTAACTGTTTATATGCCTCATCAGACAGCACTGAACCTCTGTAAAGCCAATCACCCTAGCCTAACATCTGAGATTGCAAAGGGATAGAGCTTAATATCTAATTTATCATAGATTCTTAAATTGCAAATTAAATCCATCCAGGTTTAAACTCTTAAAAAGGGAAACTCTTCCCCACTGCTATGTTTAAATTCAATGAAAGATTATTCATTACTACTAAAAAGTAGCATAAGTTTCTTATAAATGCAACGCAGCCTTAAAAAGCAATTATCAAAAACATATATTATATTTGCATGGAGGCCCCTCCCCCCCTCCTTCTTTTTAAGCCTTACTCACTCTGCAAACATATTGACTTCGTGCTCCAGGGGAGAAGGTCTGGGAACGAACAATGGTGCTGCTTCGAACAAAAGCAGAACCCCGTGGCCTGCGGCTGGTTCTCTCTTTTGGAATAATAGCAACTTCTTCAGGAAACAGATCCTCGGTGTTAGTTTCCTTATCCACCTAAATTTCAATGAAGGAGATTTTTTTATTTTTTCTCTTGTAGCCAAAACAATCAGGCATTTCAACAATATCAAAAGTAAACAATTTGCTCTGCTAGCCAGATTCAAATCTGAATGAGCACTGAGAACAGAGCATGAATTACCTCATTTTTTAAAAAGTTTTAAAACGAGGTCATTCAAAATTTTAAGATTACCCTTCAGAAGCCTTTACTGCAACAGTAACAATTATGAGATGCAGTTATAACATGAATAATAGCTGCAGAGCACAGGGACTGCATTCAGGACTGGCAAATAAGCATTAACCAAGCTACCACCTGATCTCCAGCCTCAACAGAAGAAAACTGAGTCACTTTTCAATAAGAACAGTGACTGAAGCAAATAGCCACCTTAAAACTAGAAGAAGTTAAATGAAGAGAAGGAAGGGAAAAAAAGGTACTGAAAGACTGTTCAAACAATTATACAAGAACACTAAAATATTCAGAAAGACAGAAAACATGGGCTATCTAGCAAAGTTTCCAAACTTTTAGTTAACTCTCTCCTCAAAAGGAGGTATGATCTTCCCTAAAAGTCAGCACAAATGGCTTATGTTCCTCTACTTCAATGAAAATGTGCTGATTTCAGCTTGTTCAGGATTATTTTTAGTGTCTCATATCTTGAATAAAAAAGATTTTAAATACATCAGTTTCAATACAATTATTCCATATTATTGTAACACTGAAACAGTAATGCAAGTCTTAAAACATTACACTTCCTTCTTCACAATTCCTTCAAAATTCTTATTTCTAAGAGCACTGGAAGCTGATCATGATCTTTTCTGTTACAATTTCAGGTAAACACAGAAATTGATACAGGTGCATATTTACAGATTATGTAAAGGCCACAGTAAAAATAGTTTGCCTCTTCATATAAAAACCAAATTCTATTTAGAAATAACTAGCAAGCAAACAAAAAAACCCAGCCCTAAAGGGGCAGTGCTAACAACTCAATAGCAACACTGCTGTAATGAAGGCAGTGCTGATACAGGGTTGTTAATGTAATTTCTGATTCTTTTCTCTCCTGATCAATTCAGACTCAAACTCTGGGAGCAGAGGTAACACACAGTGTGTGGGTGAGGCATTTGGCAGTTTCTGTGCTGCAGTGTCTTCTCTCATTACCTTTAGTGGTGGAGGCTGCATTTTTCCAGAACTGTACTGGCCTGCTTGAGCCGCAAACATGTGTCCAGCTAATGAATCCCCACAAAATGGCTCTGGATAAGGAGGACTAGTCTGGGTGCAATTACTGCATCCACTGTCAACAGATTCTGCTTGCCAACTCCTAAAGTCAGAACATCACAATAATTTTGCAGGTATTAAAAAAACTCATGCAATTATGCATCACGTTTATGTATTTCATTATCCAAGTCAGTTTATCAATTAAAAGTATTATTTCTCCAATAAAAATACAGAATTTTCATAGGTAGAACACAGCCTGTTTGCATTTCTGCAGGTACAGAGACGTAAATACATTTCATAGCAAAAAAATTCACCTTCCCTAATTTTCTTTAAGCATATGTTCTGGTCTTTTTAACAATACTAAAAAAAAACATAACAAAAAGAACACCACCACTCATGTAACAAACTAGGAGTATTATTAGGGATGAAATCACAACCCTAATATTTTCCCATGTCTCCACAAAATTTTATTTATTAGTACAGGGCTATTACAAACCCATTACAGTTGCCTCCCTAGCAAAGTTTCTGTATAATAAAATGTTTTCCCACTCCCCAAATTCCAAGTCCTCTAAACTCAACCAGCTATTCGAGTAAGGTTTTCTCCTGTTTGCACATCATGACAAACCAGAATTTTATACTTGCAGCACTAACAGGGAGCAGATCTCAGAATAAGGACCTACTGTACTCCTTCTCTATTTCAAACTATACCCATAGTTTAAATATCTTTGATGAGGTATTAATTATTAACTGTTTCACGAGGCATTAAAGCAACCATTTTTACCTTTCTGATATGGCTTCTGCCTGATCTTCCTTTCTTTCCATCTCCAAGATTTCTTCCTCTGTGTACTCCAGCTTCACTCTCTCTTCTGCCAGCTCTCTCTCAACTGCTTCTAGCTGGGCAGTGGTCCTAGCTAATAGGGCTGTCACTGCATCCTGAAAGGTAAATTAGACTTCAAATAAAACTGTTCGAAAAAAAAAATATACTTAATGCATATTATTTAGAGAAAACAGAATAAAAACAAAGCCACTGTTCCTTCAGAAAAAAAAACAACAAAAAAACCTAAACAAAACCAAATAAAAACACAACCAAAAACCACAACAACAAATAACCCAAACCAAACCACAAACAAAAAAAAAAATCTGCCCTGAATCTTAACGATCAAAAAGTACGTGGTGTTCAACCTGTCACAGAAACTGGGCAGACTTTCTCTCACTGTGGAACATCATCCAGCAAGATAGTCAGAAGAGACCTCTGAAGGTCACCTAGTCTGATGTCCTGTGCAAAGCAGGCAAGGCATCATAGCCACCTCAGGTTGTCCAGAACCCAGTCAAGGGCTGAAAAATCTCCAAGGATGGAAATTGCACAACCTTTTTGACAAGTTCTTCAAGTGTAGAGGCAGAAATTTTTAACAGTTGGACTGGAAATGTCCATACAAACATACATAGGGTACTATCTCAAGCACCCGTCTGGACATGATCTAGTTTTAAATTATTCTTCTGAAATCCAGCTCTAACCATAAGAGTTAAACACCTCAAAAACCTGCACCTGAGATAAGACCACAAACAACCACACTGAAGGTCTTATTTGACAAATAAATAAACAAATCACTCTTATAGAGCCATACTGTTTTAACTGTAGTTACATTTCCAGAAGACTGAGGAATGCTGTCTTCACACTGGTTTTTGGTCTTTGCTCTCTGGGGCTCTGAACCAGTGAAGATCTGAACAGTATACCAGTGAAGCTGCATCTCACCAGAACTCTCTGCATCCGTCAGGTTTATCTGAGCAATGCCCTATGAAAAACAAAAAGCATTGACCAAAATAAGATAAACATTCTCTGCAGAATAGACACCTTCTTTCAAGCGTGTTTTACTTACAATGTAAAAGCCCCACTTCACCAAATACTGTCTCTCTTTAAAAGAGACAGTTTTGTTCCATTGTGTTACGATGTCTAAGATTCTGAATTTCTTGTCTCTTGCTTACTATTACTACCAGGAAGGATTGGAGTAGATATTAAATTTTTAAAGTTGAAAACTTAAAATTGTATGACTGATGTATATATGCTTGAAACCTGACAGCTATTAATATTTTATTTTTAAAACCCTCTCAATTACATACTTGATTTCTACATTTGCTTAAATTATGATAACTTTAACAATGTTACTTTAATTTGTGGGGTTTTGGAGAGAACTATATTCTGATACCCTTCTGTTCTCTGGTCCTCAAAGGCATCTTTTAAATGGAAAAAAAATGTGTAAACTAATTCTTTTCCTGCCTATTTATATCATAAGATTGTCAAATGAGCCACAAAGCTATTTTTCCTCTTTGCAGGCCATCCTTACATCTCCCAGATTCATGTGAAAAGAGGTTTAATGGAGGCTTCCCACTAGAAGTGTTTCAAACTTTGAAGTAGCCCTACTCCATCAGAGAGTGTACATGTAAGAAATTCTCAGTGGTGTTCACCTAAATTAAGAACAGCTGTAAGCAAATCTATGCTGCCTATTTTATTTATTATTTTTGTAATCAGTTCACTAGCTGGACCTACCAATGATTTTATATCAGTTAGCCTTTGAGTACTGCTTTTGGTTTTATCTGGCTATCTCTACAACCTGTTCATTTCCATGCTAGTGGACCACATGCTAAGAATATTTTCATTTATATCACTGTAAAGTCCTGTAAGATGGTTTTCATCTCTCATAAACCAGCTGGATACAATGATTCTAATAGTAAAGGCAGTAGGAATTGTACACAGAAACTGCATTCAACTTTAAGCAGGTAAAGAAACAGTTAATTAGAAAACAATAATTCAAAAAACATTGTATTGTTTTTCCAAGACAAATGTTCCCTGGGGCTCTGTTTAAACAGGTGCATAAAGGACAATGGAGAAAAGGTTTTGAGACTAACAAAATAATGTGATACCGGGATACAGCATGTTACTGAGGAAGTAATTTCATCTCAGTGGCTAGGGAGATGACTTTTCTTTTTTCTACATAAAATAGAGATGTCTTCTAATTATCTATTTCCTCTGATGCAGCGTATAAAAGAAATGTGTACCAAATACTGATATTTTTATATCAGAGTTGGAAAATGTTTAAGACATTCTGAGCATGGTTTTAGAAGTAGAGAGTAAAAGTCTTCCTGCTATCAATATTGCAGAAAACATATACTTAAGACATCTGATACTGCCCTACACAGTGCATTTATTAAGCAGCTAAGCAAACCTGCCAAAGAAGCTGTCACTACAAAGTGAATCACTAATTGAGTAGAAAATCACCATCAAATCCGACTGACAATTATCAGTACTGAAAGGATTAATTAATATTTCACCTCTCCCTCAAGATTTGGATGAAGAAGGAAAGGATGAAGAAACCAAGGTGGGTCTGCTAGAGGTCTGTCACAGGTGGGTCTGCTAGAGGTCTGTCATGTGCCTGCTCTGACACATTTGTTAACAACTTGGATGGCAGGAGAGTAGAAGTATTTATGAATCTCTCTGTGACATCAGATAGGCGTGTCTCTTTATGAAAAAAGGATCAGAATTTAAAATAATACTAAAAATGGGACAAACATTCTGAAATAAAAACACAAAATGCAAAACAAGTCTCACTCAAGAAGAATTCAAATAAATTAAGACATGGGGAATAATCAGTTGTTCAGGGCTGTAAAAGATCAGAAACTCAGAGTGAAACAGCAATGCTGTGTGATTGTAAGAAAGGCATTCACATTTCTTTAATGTTTTGTCAAGAACTACATATGCTAATCATGGAAAATAACAATTCCCTTATCTCAACATTGATGAGGCCACCGGGGAAGAAATAAGCCAATTTAACCCAGAAAAAGGTCTTTCAAAGCCATGCAGTGCATATGAGTAAAAGGCTGAGGGAATGGAAAGACCATCCCACAAGTTTAATATATTTATTTCTTTATAAGTGAAGTTTAGAACTATTTGACAGAATTTATTTTTTTTTAACTCTGTTATGTTCAAATACTTGTATAACTTAAGATAAACTCCAGCCTGGCTTCTGCATTTAGGAAAACATTACACTGGCATAATCTAATTGAAAAGAAAGTAGTCATCAAGAATTTGAGAACTTTATGCATTACTAAATAGATGGGATAAACGGTAATCTCAGTGGAAGAGACCTTGAAAGACAAAGGCCTTGTTGACAGAGACCATCACAGCAGTTCCAAAGAGAGATAGGAAATCATAGAATCATAGAATTGATTGGGTTGGAAAAGACCTTTGAGATCATCGAGTCCAACCCTTGGTCCAAATCCAGTCCATTTACTAGATCATGGCACTCAGTGCCACGTCCAATCTGCATTTAAAAATCTCCAGGGATGGTGAATCCACCACCTCTCTGGGTAGCCCAAATGTTTTCTCAGTTTGAGAAAATGCTCAATTTGCTAAAGAGAGTAATAATCATAATGTTTAAACGGATACTTCAATGCATCTACCTTAAGAAATTGTGACATTGTTTCTCTCCTTTTGAGTAGCATTGCTAACTTACCTTAAAGTATATTACTAGCTACTGTTAACAAAGATATTTCTGACAAAACTACACTAAGACTATGAAAAAGAAAAAATCCCTACCAATATAACATGAAGACCTATCTTTTTTTTGGCAATTCAGTAACAGCAGTTAGAATAAAAGTACCCTAAACTTAGATGTACCTGTGCCAGTACCAAGATACTTTACACTTAAATAGCTATTTAGCTTGCCATAGGAACAGGCTATACCAGTATAAAGCATTTTACACCAATATGTCCAGCCTGTTCTTGAGATGCTTTCTCTTTCATTATGTTGTAGTGCAAAAATGACAAAATGTCCTACTACAGACAAGACCTTGGGTCCACTTCTGTCAGTGTTCGGACCTCTATTTATGTAAGATGCTACTTAGTTTTAAAGGTGGACTATTAAACATGCACTCTTGACTAGATTTGCTCAAATAAACACCTCTTACCTAAAGCCCAGCATGCCAGTGAGATGCCTGTACCACTTAACTTCTTTGACAGGCTTAAAACTTCTTTTCTCTAACCCATTCAAACCCCTTGCTGCAATGACAACTCACTTCAAAACAGCCAGGACACACACAGGCATTACAGTTCCATGCAGAAATGGAAGTCTTGAGCACACTGTAGTCTAAAAGTTGTCAGATTAAGTCTTTTAGGAGAAATTTAATTTTTTACACAGTGTATTCCTTCTTGCACCAAAATTTAGCAACAGGAGATTTTCAACTTTCCACAAAACAGACACTTCTAAGAAATGCATTAAATAAATAAAAAATTAATTCCTTATCTACTAAATCCCATAGCAATGAATGTAAACCTTACATCAATTTTCAACATGCCTCTGCAATGTAACAGTAAACAGTAGAACAGATTACTTTTAACATGGCTTAGAACTCTCCAATTCTCAACCTCTGCTAATTTAGTAAGACTTCATGTAACCCCAAAATACACATATTTCAACTTTTTAAAAATCCCACCTTTTTATTCACAGAACTATACTTACATATGTACACAAATGGACACATTAACATGCAATTCTATCAGAACTTCTTACGGAAAAACAAAGACTTCACTTTCTCTTTATAATCTTAAAAATTATTCCTCAAGTAACTTTAGTTTCCCATATCAATGGCTTTTAAGAAACAGAACCACTTACCAATAGTTCTTCTTGTTGCTGATGATCAACTGAACAGATATACAGCTGCAGTGATTTTAATTTCAAAACACTTGAATGCACAGGGATTCGGAACACTTCATTAAATATTAACGGAGTTTGGAATTCCAAAGCTCTAGAGCAGTAAGTGGTTGGTGTGCCTGACTCAAGCGGTGGCAAATAAACTCTCACATGACTGAGAACATCAAAACAGACAAATAGCACAATTCAGACAAAGAAATCTATTTTGCATTTCTCAAAATTAAGTTATGTTAGTGTAACACCTACATTAAGAATCTGCTCTGGGATCTCATCATCACAGAAATTTACTTTGCATTCTTAACACACAAGATCTGCAAAGCTAATCCAGAAATGCTATATTTTCTAACTAAAACTATTTTTTTTTTCAACTTGCTGCTTAACAGAGGCACCAAGTGGCACTTGAGCTGCCCTGAGATATCCAAGGCATCTACAAGGAGCTAGCAATTATGACATAGGAGCTATGGGAGAGCTACATACAGCTCTCCTCTGAGCAGCAGCAGCTGGAGGCCGGGTGCTACACTATGATATTTCATATGGAAACACATGCCTATATTTAGGCAATTGAATTACCCCATAAGTGTCACTAATCCATTTCTTCCTTCCACGAACTAACCTTTTGTTTCCTCCTTAAAAAATTCAGCAAGGATGGCAAAGAAATCTGCAGTCATTGCATCCATCTGCAGTCTTAAAAAACTAATTTAAATATCTCATACCATCCCATTTGAGACTCCAAGCCAAAACCAAAATCAACAATCATTTTCATCTGACAGAAGGCAGCAGAGCTACTTAGAGAATTGTTTCCATGTTCTCCCAGTCCTGACTGCTTGTCCAGCCCCTGTAACATCCTATTCCTTCCCCCATGCCAGCAAACAGTTTCATGGCACTGTGTTGTGAACCAGATTAGAAAACTTAATCTGGGCTAAACCTACCAAAAAACTCCCACAAAATCTCAAGGATTAAAAAATCCACTCCAGCTGAGAGGCTCACTCAACTCCACTGCACAGCTGCATGAACTCTTATGGCACCACCAGAGAGGGGCTGACACTGGCAGGCAAATAAATGGTTAGAGGACTATTGGAAGAGCTCATTATGGTGGAACTGCAGCACTCGAGTGTGGAGCATCAGTTAGTTAAACAGATTCACGTGCTGTAAAAATTAAGAGATCCAGCTCCTCTGCTCACTGGCTGCTGCAGGTGAACTTCTCCCCAGCTGGCCCAGCGCCTGATCCAATGAATGCACAGTTGCATGGAGGAGTTCATTAAACTGGCCAAAAGTTTTTTCTGCTTTTTTGGTAAAAGAAACTTATTTTTTGATAAAACCAATCGATTCACCCTGCAGCAATGCAATTTCTTAAATCCAGCCCAGGTAGGGTTGAGAAGGATGGAGAACAGAACTGCCTTTCTGATCATTTAGACGCCTGATTGCCTTGACAACAATGTCCAGCAAACCTCTTGGAGTAATAAACATGCATAATAAATATGTAAGAACATAGGTCATTAAAGACTACGCTTGTTACTTGACCATTGTGACAGAGGTTCTATGAAAGGGACACTTTGTGTCCATAAAATTAACCCTTTCCTCATGAAAACTAAGACATATTATCTTCTCCAGAAATAGCTTAATTTTGAATGAAAGCAAATAAATCTACAGTATTTATGACTGTGGCACAAAACAAGCAAAGATCAGACTCTGGGTGAAATTTATGCTTACATTTTGCAGTTTTCTTTAACAACCAGACTCGTAAAGTTCTTCAGCTGTAATACATGTACTAACAGACATTCACTTCCACTGTCATGCCTGGAAAATAAATTTCCTGTGTTAGTCACCAATCATCAATATTTTGCTTAAGAAATAGAGATGACTAGAAAGATTTAAAGAATATAAAAGCACATTTTGTTGTTAAACGAATTTCTTAGACAAATCAGTTTCAATTAAAAGCAATTATAGATATCACATTCTGGTAACAGAACAGTATTAATAACACTAGCTCCAGTAACACAGTTAATAGAACTAAGAGAATTAAACATTATTCAGTTTCAAAAGAATAAGTTGCCTTACACTATGCCTCTTGATAACAAACAGGTTTTATAAACTACATTCCTTAAACAGTCACACCACATGCTTATATGTGTGTGCATGTGTGCACATGTGTAACAACATATCGGTTACATTAGACAAATCAGTCTGCATTATTTTCATGGGTTATTGAAAATAAATTTTAAAATTCTACTGTTTCACATCTACATGAATTTTGAAATGGCACTAACAGTTTTGAGATTTACAAAACTTCCAAGCTTAGGAATTAATTTTCCAAGAGGTAGAGACAACTCTGGAGGGCTGCCTAAGATATGACATCCTGCCTTGCACAGCAATAATTTACCCTTTTGCACGTTATTCCCACTCCCAACAACAGTGTGCCATAAGCACAGGATTTCAAAGCCGTATTTGGGAACTGTGTTCCTATTTGTGTCTCTTTACCTGTGACTTTTCTAAGGTAATCCTCCTTTATCTGGCATAAAAAGATCTCGCTTACAGAGACATATCCCTATACCCATACTCATACTAATGGCTGAAACAATGAAAATAAATGCTACTGAAAGAAGTAGTGAAGGCCCTTTCAGCAGTCAGCATTGAAAGGATGAACTGAATGAACTGCGGTTAAGGCATATCCCCAACACAAAGTGGCATGTGACTAACTAATCTGTACACACACTAAACGTCAGCTGTCAGTTCAGAAACTTCTTAAAAATACCCACTGAAGTTCAGTTCATTAAAAATTTAACAAACCCAAGGAAAGTAGTTAGCAATTTCTGCAGAGTTGACAGCGAGAAAGAGGAGTAACTACTCACAGAAATCCAACATGTATTTGTGGTTCTTCATTACTGGCAGCATCACCATAAACAGGCTCTTCCAGATCTTCATTCCTGTGGGAATAGACAGTACTGTAAACTACATGGTGACCTAAGCTGTTAAAACATAATGAAACTAACATTTATTTTGTGATTTGTGGATACAAGCAATTGTTTGGTAATATAGGAAGGACTGGTAATGTAGAAGGAACTGAGACATCTATTTAAAAACACATAGCAGTAGTAATTTACAGTTGTAAAAACTGAAGTTTTAGAATTACTTTTTCAAGACATTTATGTTATTTTAATATCTATTCGTCTTCCATTTCTCTTTAGCATCCTCCAAACCTTATCTTCTTCCCAGTTACTGTTTAGTGTGTTAAAACAATTGTATTAAGTAACATGCCTTATGCATCCTTCAATCACTTGGTCAACCTACACATTTTTAGATTTTTAGTAGTTTGTATATTTCTTCCTCTCAGTTATACTTTTATCACGTGCTACTCAGAATTTTAAGTCTCACTCTGTATAAGTTTATTTTGTTATAGATGGTTGAAGTAAAATTACTGATTTACAACTAATAACCTGAGAAAACTGTTTTTCAAGGGAGAATGATACGGTGTTAAAATGTTGTGAAGATGACCATGGGACTGCATGTAAAAAGCTTCTCTCCTTTAAAACTTGCAATCTAGTATTTCTATGTTACAAAGAACTACGAATGTTGAAAGCCTATTCAGAAATTCACAACTAACTCTTTTGGATCATGTGGTAGAAAAGGAATATTTCCAGCTTACTATGCATTTATACACCTGACCTTTTGCTTAAAGCTTCAAACACGCCACTGTCACTAGCCAGTGAATGATCTGAGAGACATGCTGAAACTCGCCTGGCTCTCCTCTCCGATCTTCTCCCACTGTCTCCTCGCAGAGTTACAGCTGTCACGGAGAAAAAAGTGAAAACAACATCAGCTCAAGGCAATTTCTTAAAATCAAACAAGAAACATGTATTGTATCAAAACTAGCAACAAAAAAGCACAAACAGTTCACTGATTTTTCATCTAACTTTAAATTAAAAATCTAGAATACAATTGACCGGAGATTTTCTGTGGGAGAATTAAGGAAGGAAGTTTGTGGGCAATTGCTCTCTGACAAGACTAAGTATAAACCAATTGCATTGTTACTAAATGTTTTTCTCATAGAATAATCCCTTCGTAAAGGAAGACTTACATTAATTCAACATACGTACACATGATATCCTAAACTTTTCAGATTTACCTACTGAATATACAATAGGTTGAAAACACAGAGACTAATTCTTTTAAAAAGTTATCTGATAAAACAATGTGAGGTTTTGTTCTCATTTGTTTCCTAATACAAAATCTCAAAGCATACTGTTTATAACATCACATAATAGCAGCTTTATTTACAGTCCGAGAGGCATTATCAAAAAGAACCAGTGCTTTCCAACTCACTCAGACCACTGTTTTTTCAAATTCTTGGTGAATAACTTTGACTGGGGGAAGGAGGAAGCAATATTCAAACCCCTCTTCCACCCTTCCCTGAATCACCAGCAACACCATAAATAGCAGCATTTTCTCATTGTAAATGTACCAACAAAAATTATGTTATACATCAGGTTTTGCACAGGCAAGTAGGTATAGCAGCTACCAGTCCTTTAAAGTACATGCACAAGCAGACATGATCAAGAACTGGATAGGAAAGGTTTCAAAACTTCAATGATAGCTCCTAACTTAAGGTTGTTTTCTTCTGAGTACTAGCGAGAACCATTAAACAGACTTGCGAAGTGCAGTTTCTTCACTGTGCAGTGAAGAACTACTTAAGGTTCAGTGAACTATCCTCAAAGCGGGAAAGCAATGGAAAAGAGATGCCACTTCAAAAGTGGGGAAAGCATTTTATTTGCTTCTGTTCATGCTTAAGAAACTTAAGACAGCATGGAAGCATTCACAGTTCCAGCAGAGTGACAGCAGCACAGAGCATATTGCGTGGGAGACAAGCACCAGCTGACATTCACAGCTTACTGCCCCCAACCAAGGATGAAGCATGTCTTACTGAAAGTAACAACTTCCTGAGTACCTCTGTTACACATTATCTTAAGGCATCAAAATCTATTTCTGATACCTACCAGTGAGTTTCCTTCAGCTGAACACCAACCCACGACCTGAGCTCTGCCTGCAGAACCCAGTTGAGGTGTGGTGAGCCACCCTCCTGCTTGGTACCCATCTCACCTCCCACCCAAGCACCACCAGGACAGGACATCAGGCTCGGGAGCTCAACAGAAGTCTTACAGATTAACAACCATGCCACTGTGATCAACAGAAGGCTCTGGCTGAGGTCACTGTGGGACTGGCAGACAGGGTGCACCCAAGCCCAGCAGTTCTGTGCTAGCCCAAGGTACATTTCTGTTATCAGGCCACTAACAGCATCAAATACCCAAAGGTGTTACAAAAATCACAGTCTTGTTTGGAGCTAAAATTCCTGTATATCAGCAGAGCAAGTTCTCTGTCCTTTGGATTCATAAATAGTCCTATGGACCTCTCCACATTCAATGAAGGATTTAGTCATCATCAGCTATGCAAGAAACTTATCTGCTGGCTAGGAGCAGCCCACTCTGCACTTGTCTCTGTGCCTGGAGAAAGAACCACCATTCCACCCCATCTCTAGGTACAGCATCCTACCCTTATTGTACTTCATACATTGTGCAGTGCTGCTCATGGCATGCTCACCACAAATGAGAGCCAAGTTCAAGCAACCACACAGAAAGCAAGGAAACTATTTGAACCACACTCTCCTCTATATCACTTGAACTAAAGTTATGGGTTTGTGGGTTGTTTTGGTTGTTTGTGTTTTTCTGGGAGGGTTTTTTGGTTGGTTGGTTAGTTTGGTTGGTTTTTTTCTTTTTTTTTTTTGTTAAAAAACTTTTGATTTGGTGAGCCTACCTCAGTTCTGTCACTGGTACTTATGCAGAATCAAAACCAGCACTCTGTAGAGACATCTATAGAAAAACATATCAAAGTTTCCCAATAATTTTATGTCACTAGAAAGATGCTGAACAAAAGTGCACAACTTTTTCATGAAAGTGCTTCTATAATTTCTGTACTAATATCAACAAGTTACAGTAGGATGACTTCTTTTTGTAAATAAGCCCTTGTCTCACCACTTATGTGAACACTTTGTATACAGGTACTGGACAAAGGACCTTGTGGACTCTCTCCTTTGGAAGTTCATGTTCCCAATTTGTCTGGAAGAAAAAGTTGGTTTCAAGCACCAATACAACGAAATGAAAAATCAATAATTTCTGGATAATCCCAGCAAATTTGGGAGAGATGCACCAAATATGCCCTTGATTAGAGGGGGAAAAATCAGCAGGAAAAATTGGTCAAGATGAAAAAGACATCAGATTTTGGTTTAAACAGAAAAAGTTTAGCATAGGTTACAGACCTTGCAATGCTGAATTGTTTAAAAATTAAGTTTCTAAGACAGATAATCACCTTTAATTTTCTTATTTAAATAACAAAATCAGTGAAGAATGTATATGATTTTCCAGACCTACTGGGTGCCAAAGCTTGATAAATATAAGACAGCCCTGAATAAAAGAACATTCTCAATGTGATTAGTTGAAAAAGCAAACTCTGGGTGCCCAAATTTTAATTAGCTATTAGCTAAAAAATACATAAATAAATCTAAAGCATGTTTCACAAGCATAGGAGACTACAAATACTGCATGTCAGTAAAACACCCTCCTAAAAACTAATCAGATACAAACTGACCTTACCTACCAAGATGCTGTCAGGCATTACTATGATACAATAAAGCTGAACATCAGAGACCACTTCTCCCAGGAATTTAACTACAGCTGTGAATGTATTGTTTAGTTGACATCGCAAAAAAATTAAGTATGCCAGAATGATTAAACAGATACAGCACAATATCAAACAAAACCAAATGTAGCAAAATCTCCTGTTTCTTCTCATGCAACTCAAAAAAAAAACAAACAACCACCAACAACTAAAAAATAACCAACCACTAACCAAAACAAAACAACTAGCACTTCACACAGAAAAACACACTGGGAATTACAGGCAAAAACAGCACAATAAGAAATTTCAGGTTCACTTACAGTGAATTTTTCTGTTTTGCCGCATGAGAAACAAGACAAAATGAAAAGCATACAGTGATAAATCACCTTTTAGACCTATGACGGTATTTTGCAAACAAGAGATTATTTAGGCACTAAAAGAAATTAGCACATGAAAGATTATTTTAGTATAGATTAGAGATAGTGAAGATATGAAACCCCACTATTTTATTAACACGTTTCCTCCCACTCCCAGCTTTATAAATATGATGGATTTAACTTTTCAAGCATATTTCCTCCACTCACATATGATAGCATATTTCACAATGTGTCCCTGTGACAGATGTAGAACAATAAAACAGCAGATCAGCAACTAAACATCAAAACTGCAGTTCCTGAAAAACCCCTTGAACTTGCTCAAATGCTGTGTCAGTGCAAAGTACATGCAGTATATTCAGTGTTAATCCTTCCAGCCCCGAAAACCAGTGAAGGAAGAGGCAAAAGATTTGTTGGAACGAAGACTTACTGGTTTTACAGCGTCGCTTTATGCTACCAGACCACTGGGTGGCAGCAGCAGGGCACACTGCCTAGGACCTCACTGAAACTCAAAACCCCCCCAACATCTGGGGGTTCCCAAACTGTAATATAAGAACTGGATGCTCCATCAAATTCTTCCAATAAAAGAGTACAAAACCAAAATAATTTCAAAACTTTCAACTGCTACTTGCAAACAACTGTGTTACAATTGCAAACCACCAGCTATGGAGTGTGAAGCAAAAAGTAGTCAAAAATCAGAAAGGTTAAACAAAGTTTCTAAATCAATCATTTTCAAATGCAAATACTAAAAAAAAAAAAAAAATGTCTCAAAAGAAGGCAGCCTGGTTACTTTTGAACCATACAATCTTCCTCAAAAAGCAGCACAAAATAGCCTGTTGTACATAGAGAAAAGTTGTAACCCCAGACTAGGAGCTGGACACCACAGCACTGACAGCAGGTAGCACAGAGGTTTTCAGAGAAATGTGAAATGTGTGGAAACATAACAGAGAAAGAAGAAAGGGAAAATCAAAGCAGGAACTTGACCCTCATCCTATATTGCTCCCTAGGCCCTCACACCAGGCTTCACTTCTAGGAAACACGTACGAGCTATAAACGAACTACTTGGATATTTTCACTTACCACAATGGATGAAGACATGCTGTGGTCTGATTTGAGGTTTAAAGAAAGCCTCAGGAAGCCTCTTCATGGCACTACTTTAAGCACAAGCTTACATGCTGGTCTCTGGAATTCTATTTATTTTGGTCTGAAAGCTACAATATGGGCACTAGAAATGTTTACAACTAGTAGAAGTAAATTCTGCAGCAGTATCTTCTGGCAATGCTAGCTGCACCAAGGAAAGTAGGTAAGTCTAGACTCAAACACTGAACAATAGAGGCTTTTTAGCACAGTAGCAATGTTTTCTTTATAAAAATAAAAACCTGAAAGTTTTTCTGTAGATACTGCCAATGTTCCTTCAAATTATCACTTGACAAAATAAGATTTTGGCAGGATAAGATGATACATTCTCTGGTTATATTTCATATTATTCCTGATGTCCTAAGTCCCAAATGCAACATTTTACACTACTGCTAACACAGAATTCTGTAGATAGAAATGGGATGGGAATCAAACCTTTAATATTAAAAAGCATTTCTCTACTGGTTTGATTTTATTAGAAAAACAAGCAAGCCAACACAAAAATGTTATCATGAAGGAATACTCTCATATTAACAGCAGTTCTTAATTTGATTGGTTAAAACAGGAAAATAAATTTGTCATGTGCTTGTATGCTCAGGTTTTTAATTTTGTTTCATTTTTTAGAATGTTTTCTGTTTCCTCTTTTGATCTCTCTAATTTATGTTTCTCAACTGCAGTGCCTCAGAAGCTTCTGCCAATGCAAGCTAAAGCAAGTCCATGAACTTCACAGTCAAGAAGGAAACGAAAACTCCACAGTATGTGTGTTGTGGTAACTGCACACATCACTCCTCTGCCATCACAGAGCACAAGTACTTGGAGACAACCAGCCAAGCCAGTACTTCTCACGCAGCCCCTACAAAAGATGCTGGTTTGCTGATGAAGCACTCTGCTCATGAGTGCATCATGCACTCCTGACAGCCATGCCACTGTAGGTTCTGCTCCTCTCACAGAACTTGAACAAG
Organism: Manacus vitellinus; assembly: GCF_001715985.3. Taxonomy (NCBI): domain Eukaryota; kingdom Metazoa; phylum Chordata; class Aves; order Passeriformes; family Pipridae; genus Manacus; species Manacus vitellinus. Next base: position 16,634,939 of record NW_021940813.1, read on the forward strand.
AGAACCTGGTCTGGGGTATGTACAAATTCAGCATGGAGTCAGTCGGCCAGCAAGCACTGTCAGCAGAATCACCTCATGTTTTGTGTTTGGGGTTTTTTTTAGGGGGTGTTTTTTGATTCTTTCCTATCTCCCCTGTGTTTGTGTTTACATTATCAGAATTGGCAACATGGGCACAACTAGGGGCATCAGAAGTAAGTAACCCATGCTTTTTCTTACTAATACCTTACTAATTCTTACCAATTCCTTGATATGCTACACTCCAAAGAAAGTCTATATTCCATTCCCTTTCTTCCACCCAATGCACCACTGTTTTGAGATCTATTCACAGGCATTTCTCTACTCTTTCACTTCTTCACTCTAAACCTAAAGTTTGGGTTTGGTTTTTTTTTTCCTGTTTTTTGGTCAGGCTTTTTTAACAGTTAACGGCTACTATGTAATTTTTAACTGATGGCAGTAAAATAAGCAGTATTTTGGTCTATAGTAGTATTTAGTAATATTAGTAAAACTGAGGGACAATCTCTACTGTGCTGGTATGCTTAGGTCTGTGTGACATTTTCTATGATAATGTGATAAAATACTAATGTCCATAAACTCACCTCCACCAGTTTGGACAGCAGTCAGGTGTGGTCCCATTTCTCGTAGCCCTTCACTATCCAGAGGGTAAGTGGACGTCTGAGAAGAGCTCGTTCCCTGTGCATCATCGTCACCCAATGCTGTGGTCTGAGCCCTGAGCATTTCCAGGGCTCCTATGCCTGCCATCTCCTCAAAACCTTCTGACATCTGAGCCAACGGAGAGTCTCGAGACGCAGAGAGAAATGGGGTGTCCAGAGGCGAGCTTGGAGGGGACAATGATGACAAGGAGGACCGTGATGACAGGGATGCCAGGGACTGCGGGGTGTCCAGAGACCTCCGCTGCTTATTGAAATTCGAGTGTCCAATGGGATCGACATATGGCACATCCTTTGTGAGGGATTCAAAGGGAATTATGTCAAAGCGCAAGTGTTGCCCGTAGTCTGTAACGCTGTCAGATTTGTCGTACTGTGGAAGGCCATAGATGTCCGTAAAGCTGACTGAGCTGAGGGAGCCTCTGCTGGAGGCCAAGGATCCTCGACTGGAGGCCAGGGATCCCCTGCTGCTGCCAGAGGACATTGTGAGGGTGCTAGCTGACAGACTACGGTAGGCAAAAAAAGAGAAAACAAAAAAGGCCCTTTCAAATATAATCAGAAACATCAATGCAGACATGAAAACATCAATCCAGATCACACAAGCAATTTTACATGTATTCAGTATGGTGACACAGAGAGATGATTTGGCATTTTAATGTCTAGGCTTGTGTCTCCTGCCCTGGTCTCAAGCACAATCAAGACTGAAACAGCACATGTGACAACCAAATCAAGGCCAAGTGCCTGAAGACAAACAGTCCAACAGGACGAGCCTACTCTTTCCTCCAACATGTAAGCAGCTGTAATTTGGCAGAAAAGAGGTCAGAGCAGGCTTTGGATCAGCAGACTCAATGTAAAGCCAGGAAGGATACATTACCATGATCCAGTTTAAATTTACATTAATGATTGGTCATAAACAATCCACAGAAAAGAAGTGCAAAGGGATTTGCAAAGTCAAACTGCTGTGTAAGCTTCACTCTTACAGGTTTTTCCAGTGCAAAATAAAAAAAGAGTTTAGGCTGAATCCTATTCCAGTTCCTCTTACCACTCACAGTTAAGGGAGAGAAAAATATAAGTGACAAAGAGAGATGAAGTGAGACACAGCAGGAACTGAGCTTTTGATGTTGGTGTGGTGTTGAGCTGAGGAATCCCCAAGAGTTGCATCTAAGAGGCAGCTGTGAGTGTGAATATGCAAAACATTCTGGGCTTCTGTGTGGGTCTTAGCACATTCTCGTATTTAAATGGCAAAATTTTGTCATCTCACCAGGGATCAAAAACCCCTCCTTTAGAGAAGGTATCAGAATATTAAAAACTCACAGAACTTAAAAGAATGTTAAGTTCTTATTAGTAAAACTGTAACAATATTACAACAGGTTGTAAGGACTTATTTTCTGAAAAGGAGATAACATATAAAATTCCCAGATAAAATACAAAATTCACAGATGCGCTTAATAATGTAGCTCAAAGAGCCATCACTAAAACTATTTATAAAACTCCATTCGAATCACCACATTCCATAGACCAAACTGTATAAATGTAGTAAAAAGTTAATTTACTTGGCACACATACACAGGAGAATAAAAAAGTAAACTTCATACATTATTAATATTTTTCTCTGCTGCAGTTAAACTTCAAAACTTGCTGGTTTTACATAACTTACCTTTTTAACTGGGAGTGTAAATATGAAGTTAAACGTGTAGCTTCTTCTAGTTGCATAAGCAAACAATTTCTCTTTTCCTGTAACAGTATCCTATAATTAAACAGATACATATTACTATTTTCTTCATCAAAGTAGTGTTCAAGAAGTGCTAGGAGCTTTCCAATTATGGAAAAATTTCATTGCATTGCAGTTTGGAATGTAAAAAAGAACTTAAATGAAAAATTTTAATTTATGCTGCTCATATGCAGCGATGATAATTCCAGCAAGAACACAAGAACTCCAGCCAAAATCCCAGACAAGAAAAGTAATTGAGGCACAATGTAAGAATTATGAAGCTGAAAATACATTACAGCAATTAGTAAAGTCATACAAAGTCCTAGGTAAAAACATGAGACTACATTTTTTTCTCTTGCATCAACCTGATTCTGCCAGTAAAATACTATGACTTTCCAGCTTCTCAGGAAAAAAAAAATTCCAAATAGCCCTATTATGCAAGCTAATTAGTATAAAATTTCAAAGATAAAAAGAAAATTTTTGGAGGTTTTTTGTTGAATGTAACCATAAAAGTCAAACTTACACTCTTATTCTAGGTGGTTTAGGTGCATTTATATATCATCATATTTAAGCAGGTGATACAGCATTTTGAATACTACGTTATGACAAAAATCTCATGCTGCAAATTTTTTGTCCGTTCTAAAAACAAGCAGCTGAATTACTCAGTACTACTCCATAACACAAACAGAATGTACTTTTAATGCTGTCAATCTCACACACCTATAAGGTATCCTAAATTCTGCGTTTTGAGATTATTAGAACTCCAAATGATAGATTTTATCTATTGATTTATTCTTTTTCTGGATCAAGAATTATATTCTTGGTGTTTTGTTTTTCCAAGCCTAGTCACTGAATTTCAAGCTAAAATCAGGGTAGTATTCTGCTTTGTGCTGTAGATTTTTGTGTCCAGGAAGCTACTGCTCCAGCCCTGCATTTAAAAGTTGGCTAGAAATTTGGATTCTGACAGACAGCTTGGATAAAGCAGATCAAACTTATCTGAGTGCCTCAGACCGTCTTCAGCTGCAAAGATGGCTGTTGAACTCAACATGTTGAAGTGCAGGATTAAAAAAAAAATTGGAAAAAAAATCAGCAAAAAGAGGGTTCTCCTGGATAAAACAGCAGCATTAGTTTCAATAAACTTTGGATGCTTAAGATATGAAAAAAAGTATGTCTCTGTTAGCACTAGAAACATAAATCTCTCAACCTCTTTGGCCTCCAACTTCATCAGTTCCTATGCTGGCAAGGGGCTGCAGCGCTACACTCCAGCACCACCACAGCCCCCTGGGAAGGCTCCCTCCATTGCAACCGCAGGGCAGGGGCTGCACACCCACGCCGTGCAATGCTGACGCTTTTCTCCTGCTGCTGTGGAACCCAGACCAGGTCGACCCAGTGGCCCAAGGAAGGTTGCAGCTCAGCTACACAAACTTACATGATACAGGCACTGCATGCAGGAACCAAAAGAAAAAGACGAATGGATGCAAGAAACTTAATTGACTCAAAAGCTTACAGGGGAAAGCAGGGATATTCACACTATCTACTTTAAAAAATAAACTCAGGAACCTACACTCCACAATGATCAATGTTGCAAGGTAGGTACCTGTGTTAAAAGGGAAGAAATGCCTCCAACTACGGCTATCAGCCAATTTTACAAAAACCAACACTACAACAATTTAAAAAAAAAAAACAACAAACAAACACAAAAAAAACCCCTTCCCACCTCTGTCATACTGATTTTAAGTTTGTTTTCATCTGTCCATAATTCTGTGTCTTAAATACTCAGTAATAGAACAGAACTGGTAATAATTTAAAAAAGAAAATCCTCTGTATTTCACGATTAGAAGAAAGTGGTAATAGAAAAGCAAAACTAGGAAGGTTTTTGGTTATTCCTCAGTCTAAAACAAAAAAAACAAATCAATTAGGGTTAATAATAGTTAACCTTTCCTCCAATTAGTTATACAAAAATAGAGTGTCCATCAATATTATTCTAACTTCTACTCAACTTTTTGCTAGCATTTGAAACATCAAGTACCACACTGGAACGCTGGTTTCCACAGCATGAACTACATGGAAAAATAGCTTGGCCTTCTTGCCAATATAGTATGAACTACCTAACATGAGAGCCCAAAACCAACAAATAAAACTTACTGCACTGCAGTGTAAAATGAACTCCCTTTTCTGTCAGCTTAAGCTGAAAAGCCAATGTAACGATACAGCAAAAACTGCAAAATATATTACACTGACCTGCAGGCTGGTTGTGAATTTTCTATTTATTGCCTGAATTTACTGTCTGAAGTAAGCCTGTTCAAAAGAACTGAAGTTGTCAGAATCTGTATATGGAAGGCACTTTCCAATATTTTTAAAGTGTCTTAATTGTGTAAATATTAACCTTTGCACAGATCACATTAAACCTGGTTCATGCAGGTTTTCCTGAAGGGTCAAACATGAGGTTTTACCACTGTTCAAGAGAAGTAAGAACAAGTAGTTTCTTGCTTTCACTAGAAGCAGTCTACAGTAAAAAGAGGTTAAGAGGTTTTGTCCGTTTCTTTGGCTACAGGAAAAACTGGGCAACTTCAAAATAAACACAGTGTTTCCATTAATATGTTTTTGGATTGTTTATTTTACATATAACTTGATATTTAAGTTTTAAGAATGACTCTGTTTACTATGTTCTCTCGATATCTGAGTTGGGATGTGCTCTCACTGCTAAGATTGCAAATGAAAAGGAAATGTATATAAAAGGCAGCCAAAAGGTCATCATTTAACCTTCCTGTTATAAGCCAGAAACTACATATAGCAAAGGATCTTTGTTCTGTTGTTTTTGGAGATGAATAGTACTCTACTGCAAATAACAGAAAAAATCTTTCACTATAGAAGAATTGTTATTCAGGTCTCTATTATCAGACAGTATCACTTTTTCCAAGCATGTTTTCAGACTCTATTCTGATCTTGTCTTCCTGTTCACTCTTTATGCAAATGAAAGGAAAACTAACTAGTCAACCTCACTGCAACTCCAGAAAACTTCAAGACAGAATTAAATAGTGGCAGTCAGGAGCAGACTCTTCTGAAACCAAACTACTGTAGTAACTATTTTTTTCCCCTTAAACTTAAGGAAATTCCCTACTCTTCCTTTTGAAACTACCAATATGGATCTTACAATAGATAAGAAAATTATTTAAGTTCCCAAACCTTTCAGTGGCCCCATGAGCAGACGTTGCTCGAGCCCGTTGAATTTCATCCTCCAAGCGTCTTTTTTCATCTTCCAATCGTGCAATGTCTTCTGGGGATCGTCTCTGCTGACTGATGAGCTGCAGCTCCTGAAGAAGAGCCTCTTTCTCTTTGATGAGCTGAAGACGGTCCCTGTCCGCTTCAGCCATTCCTGGCCAAGATTCATTATCTAGCAAGGCCAGCTGCTGTTGTATATTCGAAACTCTTTAAAAGAGGATAAATACATTTCAAAATTGAGAAGAGACAAAGACAAGTAAGAAGAAAATTATCAAAAGGTGAAGCCTGTTGACTCCTGTGCCTTTTTTCTTCTAAATTTCAGAACAAGAAAATCTGGACGAGTTTGGAAGGATTATTTGTTTCTGGGTTTTGAGGTGGATTTTTGGGGGGTTTTGTTTGGTTAGTTTGAGGGGGGTTTTTTGTTGTTTTGTGCATTTTTAAAACAACTGCAAGCGTTCCTAAGTCTGTGGCTGTATAAGAACTACAGTGCATCTATCTATCACGTGGATGCTATCTGATTTCAGAGCTTTCTCATTTTGTAATAAATCGATATTTTACAGCTCAAGTTTGCTGCCTATAGAGCTGATGAAGTTGAATCTCCTTTCATTCCTCATTCTTCTATGATAAGATCTCAAACTGGGATTTCAAAAGTGCAGGAAGAAGTTGAAGGGGCTGAAGGTGAGATGTATAACTAGTGGTAACAGGTCCAGACATTCATGTCTCACCTAATAGAGGACTGGTTGAAAAAATTAGGTTGTTTTAACTAACAACAAAACTTTAAGAATAAATAAGCTGTCAGTAAAACAGAAATACAGGTCTGGAAAAAAGATTTACTGGTTACAAAATACAGGTGGCTTTATACGAATCCATCATAAAATCAAGCAATTAAATAAGCTAACATAATGTTTTTCCCGTAGTATTCTTTATAGTCAAAAGTAATTTCCTATAAATCAAGATGCTGAACTATTACATGAAACAACAGTTGTAAGAATACTTCCACAGTCGACATTTTAAGAAAATGTTCTTTTAAAAACAAATGTAGAACTTCTATCAATATTACAAAAAAGGGTAAAGCTACACATTTCACAAATGTTTCTTTTGGCAGAACTGAAAGGTATATAAGCATAAGAAGGAGAACACTTATTGATAGGTATTTATGTTTGTCTTACAATGACAATTTAGACACTTCAGAATGTTACAGTTAAAATAAAAAGCAAATAAGAGAAAATCTAGCTTTCTGATTTTTGGACATTTGAAACTCGAGAACTGTACAATATTTATGCAGTTTACATCTAAGTTTCATCTTCACTTTGAAATGGTAGCATTCAAATAAAATTCAGTGCACCATAAAAGATTACCACCCTTCAGCTAACTAGCTAAATAAATAAAGGCACATTTAAGGCAACCATAAAAGTAGGATATGGTTCACTCTTTTTGGTTAGTTTAAGTAATCTTTTTTCAAAATTACTTGGTAAGAAAGAAAAGTTAATAATAAACAAAGCAAGGTAAAAGCACATAACATGCAAACAGAAGATCCACAGTGTGCTAAAATGTGATTCACAATAAAAGGAAAGGCATAAACAAGACAAAGGCAAGGTTTCCCCCATCTGAAAATAAAAGCTCATGCAATGTTTATTTCATACTGACATGTGGAAATTATCTGGCCATCTAATTATCTGGGGAAGGGAAATAAAGTATCAATATAAGTCATTTTGCAATGACTGCATTCATATAGGAATATGAATTTTACTGTGATCCCCCCTTAGATTTCATTTACAGTAAGTAAAGAAATTGTGTTTTATGTTATATCTTAGTCTAAAGCAGAGTATTTTATCAAGCCCTTCAATACCATTTCCTTCTCCTTGCATTAATAACCAACTTCCTGCCAATATCTACTGAAAGCACCATTGTGAATCAATACATGCAGTCTACATATTTCATGCTTCAGCTATTGTGCCTGAATTCCAGATGCAGCTTCCTGAAGAACACCTCGCCCCAGTGACCAAATGTCAGGGCCAGGAAGAACAAGCAGAGTCAGGATGCCTCTTCTCCCCTGCCTGGGCCGCTATGCTGTTAAAGATTCAGCAAACACTCCTGAAGGCATTTACAGCTTGATTTTCAAGTGTTCAGTGCCAAATGAAAGGACTCAAGGTCCTTTCAACAGAATCACAGAATTCAGGTACAATTAAGTTATCACAGCTTGGCAAGCAAGTATGAATCAGATGAGCCCTGACTATTTGAGTGACCATGTTGATAAGCTTTTACGCAGCTTGTGGACAAAAGAACGTGAGATTCACCTAGTGAAGTCTCTGGGTTGTTTTACAAGACAGCTGAAGGACTGACCCTCTCCATTTTAACACTCACAATTGTTTGCTAGCTATTTTTCCATTGCGGGGTGAGCTGGTTAAGAAGTTGACCATAGGGGCAAATGAACACGAATGAAAGCAACCAGGAAGAGAGAAGTATGATCAGGGAAGAGGGGAAGGTGGGATCACCCCTTTCAGCACTACTGAACCAGTGAAGCCACTCATCTGTAGAGTAAAACACCACCCTCACTGAATACAAGAGGTTTTAATTTAGACTCTTGAGCTTGCTGAGAGCACATAACTCCCTTTGTGTATGACATTCCAGCCTAAAGTTTGTTTTTTCCCCTCAATTTCTGTTATGGTGATGCTTTGAAAGTAGGAAGTTGTCATACAATAACTTAATTATACTGCTATTGAAGGGGGAAAAGTACTGCTGTGGACAAGGGTTTGTATCACTGAAGAGTTCCAAAATCTGATTAGGTGTTTACTTTGATTCCCTCGACACTTAGCATTTCAGTTAGCTCTTCTTGTTTCTAGAGTTCTCCCTTTAAACAAAGAAAAAGCAGTCACAAAACACTTCATAATGCAGGAATCTTGAAGCACCAAAAAGCCAGTTTTCTGTAGCCTGTATTTCCTGCAAATGAACTGAAGTTTTGAGGCAATTTTGTTGCTTGCTTTCCACTGAGGACTCTCTCTGTACGGTAAGTTGTTCCAAAAAGCTACTAGTGGCAAACTTTTCAGAATTTATCTCCTTGGCTAGAAAACATCCTTAAGGCTTTTATGCTCTCACTCACTCAAAACTAAGAAAAATATCTGAGGAGTCATGTTCAGTTCTGCTAAACCTTAATAAAATATCCTCTTATGCGTGTTCCACAGTTACAATCTGTCTTCTTGAACACAGGCTTTTCTTCCCAATCACAACAAATACATAAATAAACCATTTCACTATGCTCATCTAGGCCAGATTTTATGACCATACTACACCAGCCATTCTCACCGCTGGTTTGTTACAAAACAGTGGCTGGTTTCCATTTTCAAACTTAGTGCATATATTAACCTACATTAAATATCCACTTAAATAGATCAATGACTTCACACAGATTGCAATTTAAGGAAAAAAATATTTAGGATTCATTATGAAGCCTCTGTTTTTCAAACACATTTTCCTTCCTACTGAGTGTTTTTAAGATACTACTTTTTAAGAACAGTCACTGTAAAAGAATGCTTTTATCTGGCCTAATGCCAGATACTGAGGTCCCTACTGATACAGCAATTTAACATACTCCTGGGGAAAAAACAGTTAATTTTGAGCCATCAACATTCCAGGCATTTTGCCCATTCCCATCCTTGCATAACAAGTGCTGAGGAGCTAGCATTCCACACTGGAGTAGGTGGTATCAAATGACTGGTTTCCTAGGTAGGCAGACCAACTTGCTGCTTATTTCAGTATTTAAAAATTTTGAATAGAGATGAACATAACAGTTTCTGGTTAAGCAGGAGGGGTACAGATGGGATGACAAAGGTTTAACCTGATGATCTTAAGTAAACAGTGCTTTGAAACAGCACACTTGCCCTGAAAAGGCCATACAAGGTAGCTATAACGATGCCTCACCCAAGATAATGTAGACAGAGTATGAGGGTGAAGATCAGTACAGTCAGTAGTTTACTACACAAAACACATCATGGGGGTAGAAAAGCATTTATTTCCAAAATTTAATTAGATAGAATTTAATTAAATTTAATAACATGTCTGAATCATTACAGATCTATAATGCTCCCCCCAGACAAAAGAGGCAACCCTTCTGTCATTGAAAATATCTGGGGAACCTTAAAGATTTCATTAGTGTCTAGAACCTCACTTTCAAGACTGCTATCTGAATCCAGCTCTAACTAAATTATACTGCTGAGCTCAAGAGCTTGAGGATATTTATTAAATATGAGAAGTGAGTAAAAATCACTTTTTGTGAGATGAGTGATTTACAAGTACAATTAGACTATTACTCAGATTTTGAATAAGACAAGCGTCTTGGGGAGGGAAATGCCCTGAATCAATTCAAAGATACTAACTCATGCTCATAAAAAGGACAAATTATGAGTATCATACAGTTGGCACTTCCTAATCTACAAGCTCTGGTCTTTCTAGCCTAAACAAGTTCTTCAAACTTACTTCGTTTGAATTTTCCAAGGAGAAAAAAATCAACCAACCAAACAAAAAATATCCCCCTACATTTAAATGCCTACACTTCTGGGTGACATACCACACCACTCTAGAGCTGAGGCCTTTGTTACCTGTGGAATGGGAAGACCGGTGGGGATAAAATAATGAAAAAATTCCACAGTTATGATTTGAAGGAGAACAGTGGCTAAGATCACATAAATCAGCCCTGCTTAACTCTTTTCTTTAGGCTTATAATTGGATCCAGTTCTCTGATACTTCAGGTAACAGGGAACTTCTCCGACACACAACACCCAGAGGAGGTGGCTGTGGGACTGAAGACACATAATGAAGGGTATAAGAATTTGGTAATTTCTGGCATCTACTGACCCACTTCAGCATGGATTATGATTTATATCCAAAGAGGGGAAGGCTAAAGAAAGAGGAAAAAAGACATGGAAAGAACAAGAAGCTGGGGAACTCAGCCAAACGCTCACAAAATTTCTCCACTGTGTCTACTTTGGCTGTTCCTGCAAGTATGTGCCACTGTGGCTTTGGCGGACAACACGAGTACGCTCTGTAGAATATCCAGCCTTCCTGGCAGCCTGATTCATTCAATAACAACGAGCTCTTAAATTAGCTTAAAGAAACTCATGAAACCTTTAGAGTCCACTGGCATTTTGCAGATAAAACTCGGTACTGAAATTAAGGAAAATTGCAAAAGCCTACTAAAAACCAATGGAGAGGAATCAGTATTTTTCCCCAATTCACAGGTGAAGTGGTACGATGAAAACTTTAAAGACAGTTCAAAAGCATGTCTCAGCTCCTTTTATGATCCAAAGAAACTGGTTTATGTTTAAAAATTGACACTGGGAGATTAAGGTTTGGCTGGGCCATGTATTTATGATATCGAACGGGTTACTTCATGCTTAAATCAGATTTTTAGATTAGTTTAGTGGAATAAAGCATACAAATTACTGAATTTCACTAGGTATTAGGCTAGTTGCCTTGAATCCCGCCTACACAAGATGAAGTTTAACAGGAAAATACTTGACTGTGCTATTGTATAAGTACTGGAATGTTGCTACCAATATCCAACTAACACATATTTTGTCAGTACAAGTTCAAACCGCACTGACACATTTCTGATTGTGTTAGTGTTTTTAAAAGCCCAGTTGGAATTTAATTTTTGAAAAGAGACAACAAGTATGCAACAAACTGTACTGAACAGAAAGAAGAAACATTCTTAAAGAGAATGTAGAAATATTAAGCATAGCTGAGGAAAAGGTTTTTAGAAGGCTAAAATAAATCTCTTGACAGCCAGTGTATGCTTCTATAAAATGAAATAAAAAGTAACATCTTTGAATTCAAATTTACAGAAGACACAAACAAACTACTGCTTTTTCACCCAAATTAGGTAAGCTGGTTGAAGATGCCTGGATGTATTAGTTCATTAAAGTAAGCTACCACCAGACTGGACTATTAAAAAGTAAAATAAAAAAAAATCACAGTTAAAGCTTTTGGTGCTTCTTATTGGAGGGATCATTTTTCATCTACCAATTAATACAATTCAAGGACATGTGGCACTGCAGCAATGACATTTCATGATTATTTGCTAATATACTTCATGTAGTCATTATACTGAACTGCACAACTTAAGAGTTATCAAAGAAAAACAATTTACTTTTAATTTCTCTTTCTATGAAACAGTCTATTCAGAAAAGTGCTCGAGGGCTACACTTTCCAGTGTGCAAATGCTTTCATGAGAGGTGGTCTCACTGAAATAGCAACTGAAACTAAAAACAGTATTTATCCAGGCAGCTTGGGGCTGTCTGTTCAAAAAGACCGTCCTCCCTCCCTCCTGCTTCTCTGGAGGGCCACAGTGACAGATCTGAGAGAAGAAATTTCATGGAAATAAGGTACAGTTTATTTAGAAATAATGGGGGAGGGGAGAGCGGCACAGAGAAGAAGAGTACAGAGCAGAAGAAAAGTGATTGAGCCTCTCTTCAGCATGATTGGTGAGTTAAAAAGTAGAACTTACACACCTCCTCCCAGAGCCTGGACCAGAAACAGGGGAGAGGATCTCTTCCCCAGTGTGCTGGAGATGCCAGAACCCACAGCATAAAACATCTGAAATACTCATGGGAAAAATTAAATTGCAAATCATCCTTCCTTCCTTTCCAGTGGGAAACTGAAGGGGGGGGGGAACCTATGTGAATGTCTTAATTTATTCAAAGGCCAAACCACTCAGTAGTTGGAGAGATTTTTGAAGTAGGAATTAAAATGAAATTATCTTTTATGAGGGAAGAGAGATATTTCATGAGTGCAAGCCAACTTTTCTGCTATCACTGGGTCTCATCTCCTGAATTCCTCAAGATAGTTCATTCAGAAATCCTAACAGTGCATTTCCTTGCATAGACTCCATATACAGAGAACATATTTTTATTTTTAAAGACTTCTTACTACATATGGCATATATTCTGCTTTTATCTGGCTAGATGCACAAGAGTGACTAAACACAACACTGTCCCTCAGTTTGCAGGGCTTTTTGCCTGCTTTCCTTTAAAGTAAAAGACATGCTTTTCTCCAACAGTGCATTTTAAAGGTCTCCCATTAAAAGTTTGTCTATTATACTTATTTGCTATACGTTTCCACACCCCACTTGACAAGCAAGTAGTCATAAATACTGCCTTACAGTTGTGACATACTGTAGCATTTTAATTTTCTACTTTGTAGATTTTAATCCATCACAGCACATTCCGTCACCCACACTGCGCAGTAACAGTAGTTATTTCACCAGCCAAGGGAGAACGAACACAAAGATATTTAGTAGAGACAAAAGCTCTACAGAAATGCCAGCAAGCTAAGGGGAAGGAATGCATGATAAATGAAGAATGCAACCACAGAGATAACTGGTAGGGGCAATGAGCTTTGTGCAGTTCCACTCAAAAGCTGAAAGCTGATTACTTCCGTACAACACACTGTGCAGAATAAGGCTACTATTTTAAAGCAACTAACATGCTTTTGGTAAATAACAGAACACTGTCAGAGCTCCTATCCCGGGACAGTGAAACTACTCTTACTGCAATTACCATTCTATAGTTGGAAGGTTAGTTACCCAGATTTTCTACACTTAATTAAGACTAAACCCCAGCTCACTTCTGATGTTCAGAAATACTGCATTCCATGCAGAAACAAATGTTCAGCATTTCCAGCTGAGAAATGCTTTGCTACTAAAAAAAAATTAACCCAAAAAACCCCAACACCTCTCTGCCCCCTCCAAAAAAACACCACTCCATCTTTTCCCTGCAATAACACAGAAGAAGATAATTGTTTTGAAAAACACACCAAAAAGATATGTCAGAAAAGTGAATTAAAACATTTTAATACAATCTTCACAGCATCAATGGCTCTGTTAAACTAAACAGTGTAAAACTAAATTCTATCGTTCTTCTTTCAGCAATGAGTCCCTAAACTACCACTGGACTAGTAAGTGCTAAGTGTTAAGCCTGTGACAAAATAGGACACTGACACGTTTTTGGTTTGTTCTTTTTTCCCCAGTTATTCAACCTCTGTTAGGTAATCGTCACCAGTATTCACATACAGTATTTACAATGCAGACTTTCATTCAAGGTACAAATCCTGAAGATTTAGCTATGTTTATCTAACATGCTTTCACCCGTTTAATTTTTTGAAGCCTGTACTGTGTTCAAATGTGGATAAATTTTCCAAGAACAACGAAATGGTAAACTGTCTATAAAGCTTCCAATTCCTGCCAAGACACGACAGCATTACATATTCCCCTAAAGAAAAAGTCACCATGATATGAAAAAAAAGAGGCAAAAGCATTGAACTTCTTTTTTTAACCCTTGTTCTGAGAGATGTAAAAAAGTGGAAAAATAGACAACATCGAAAAGAAAAAAAGTTCTAACTTGATAAAAATTTAAAACTAAGGTTTTCGAAGTTAACTATACAGAATCTTTTAAGTGTCAGTCAATATGTCAGTCAGAATGTTCTATCAGCACAAATTACAAAAATCATAAGTGCATTAAATACCATCTTTGAGTCATCATCTATACCCACACCATTGTCCTGAATATGTGGCAAACAGTTTGAAAACAATGAGGTTCAACGAGATTCCACTAAACCATACAAGTAGATTGTACTTTTAAAACAGTACTAAATAAGAAAAGACTACTTCTAGAAACTCATGGAAAAACACTGCGTGACTGACCTCCACAAGAGAAATTCTTATAATAAGCAACCAGATTGAATGACTTAGTGAATAATTAATCTATTTCAATTAATCATTTTTTCACTTTTATCGATTTTTTTGAATCTCGGCATTTATTTTTATGTACCCTTTTGTTCAGCTCTGAACATCTTCATTTGTCTCACGTGAGGTTCTGCATTCTTTCTTCACAATGGGTTCACGACTTCAGTACACTGAACTTAGAACACAGGTATGCAAAGCTCTGGATATACTGACAGACGAGGCTGGTAAGTGTAAATTTAAAAACTGTTTATACTGAGGTTTGAGAAGGAGGGTGAAAAAATGTAGAACAGTTTAACTGAACTACCACAATTTTGTGTTTATACAAGTGTAGCATAGGGCTGACATTTAGCTTTATCTCTGCAAACAATATAATAATCTTATGAAAAACTCTTATGTTTACCTAAAATTTTATTATCTGCGAACTACTCAATGCTGAACAAATTAGTCTTTCCAACGATGTTTCAGCAGGAAGGTCGGTTCCAGTTCTACTTTGAAAATTTTAATCACATGAGTAAATGTAAAACCCAATAAATTTATCTTTAATTACCTTTTCTTGGCCTCTTCATATTGCCAGTTCAGTCTTACTTTGTCTACAAGTCTTGTTTTGTCATCAAACCCAAACTTGTAGAGTTGAAGAGCGAGGAGAGGGGAAAAAAAGAGAGGAAAAATCAGAATTAAAAAACACTCACCATGAAGGGATAAATTAGTTTCACTTACTGGACTCACTAAAAAACCCTCCATGCTTTAAGTAATAACATAATAAAAATCAATTTTATGCTTTAGAAATACAAAACTAGTTTATTGCTAAAAATACAGAAGATAAAAGAGCCCTTTCAATAAATTATGATCCTGGAAATCAAGAGTTAGTAAAGTGAACCATTGATGAATAGCCAAAGCTTTTCAAATCTATCCAAGCCTAAAACACAAAAAGTGAAATATTGTACTATTTGATACAGCTATTTTGTGGATAGCTTAATTAGAAGCAATTCACATTACATTCCCTGTACTGTGATGTGTTACCCAACACTTACAGCATTAGTACATTTTAAATAATAGTACAAAAAAATTACCTAATCCTTGAAGCAGTTATAGTGTGTATTTACGTTACAACTCCTACTGTATACAGTTCCATTTCTACAGTAATTTTATTCTTAAGGCATTAGCAGTTCCCTACTCAGAAGTTTGTGTATGGTCTAAAAGTTAAAACTTAAGTCCCTATGCAAGTGCATTGCTGCATCCCTGGAATTCTCATCCAGCTGGTGGTTTTGCTCTCTGCACCACAACACGGGTAAAAAATCCACCTTTTTTCTACTCACATCTTACTACCAGTAATTCAGGGAAAAATCAACATAAATATGTAATTTTATTTTCCTTACAAAAAACCTATACCTGATAAACACAATTTTCAGACTGTACTTGTCTTGGACAGCATTTAATGTGTACTGGAATGTGAAAATGCTGCTATGTTCCTTTTGGTAATTCCTTTCAGAATTCAATAATCCCATTCACCACCTATCTGAAAAACGTCATCCCAAAGACACTATCTACCTAACACTCAAAGACAGCCTAGCATTAGCTAAGTTTTCTTAGATTCTTGAGAAGTGTATCTTCTTAAAAACACAAGATTTCCTCTTTTGTAGGGACCCTCTGGAGACATCCAACTTGACAATGAGTCATCAGTGAACAAAGACAATACAGGACAGATGGGATGATAAGAGCCAATAATTGAGATGATTTCTAACCATATGTGGATAACATCCAGACTGCAGTACTAACAAACTACAAACAGGTTGTCTTCTTACTTTGGTATCAATCATCCACAGAAGCAAATGCTTTATTACCAAAGTAGTAACATGAGACGTACTTTGCTGGGCTGGCTGAGTCCAGGAGTTGATTTTACCTGTCACTGACCTGTGAACAATGTCCCTACATCCCTGTGCCATGTTCAAGCAGCAGAACCACCAAGCCCACAGCTCAAACACTCTGGAAACAATAAGCAAATGCAATTCCCTCAACACCAATATTGCTTGGTACTTTTCGTTCTGCTCCAGCCAGCACCTCTTCAATTAAAACAGGAAATAACAATGTATCACTATAGTTCAAAACCAGCTATTTTCCTACAGCAAATGTTTCACACAGGAACACATACCTCTCCAGTGATGTCAGTCTGAGAACAAGCATCACAGTGTTGTTGAGGTAAACAGGAGTCACTGAGCGAACTAGAATTGTGCTGCAGATCCTGCAGAGAATCTGTAATACAACAGCTATTCCTGAATCCATCTGTTAACTTGGCCAGACTCTACAGGAGAAGAGATTTTTTTTAAATTAGAAAAAATATTTTATAATACTTTTTAATAACAAAACAAATTAGGAAAATTGTATTTAAGAAATATGACTGGTAGCTTGCCTACAGAGTAACTATTTACAGAAAGTAAAATTCATCGCAGTGTTACTAACTTGCACAAGCTTTGCTTTGAAATAAACCTCCCCTTTTAAAGATGCATGTAACAGTAAACAGATTTTAAATTATTTGTTTCAGATCTACGAATGTTTTATCTTCTGTATGGCTTGAAGTTCTTTAAATCTAGCAGCTCTCAACTTCACATTAGCTGATAGGGAAGACAAATGTGGTTCACCTGCCCTTTTGCCATCTTCTGCACAGGTTACATTCCTTAGCCACTACTGTTATCACACCCAACTTGATGAATACCTTGTATTGATTGTACTTTTATGACAGCTGATTTCACCCTTGTGCTCTCTTACCCAAGGTTCACATAGTTAAGAGATATTTTACACTTTGGGTTAAGCAAGGCACATCGCTGAAATGTCTAGACAATGACACAAACTGTCAGGGTAAAGCAGACTCAAGCAGTCTTTAAGGGCAAAGGAGAACACAACAGAATCACACAAAATCATAAAAATAACTTTTCTGACAATATAAGCTTGGTTGACAGGCTCTTAAAAACTCCTAAAAAAAAAGATAAAATTGTTAACATTGCTTTTATTTTCTCATTGTGCATTCTCTCTTTTTCAAAAATTACAGATAATGTAGTATTAGTAACAAAAATCACTGTGCAGGCTGTCATTTATGACAAAGACCGTAAGCAAAAAACATCAAACAAATACTAAAATAAATAAATAAATAAATTCTGTCCTCTCACCAGAAGATGAAGGACAATCTAATGTGGAAAAAAATATCAGAAATTTGAGGAGCTGTAGTAATTTATAAATCACATCATAATCAAACAATCTGGTTCTAAAAATACAGATTTTTTAAAAAAAAAAATCTCTAAAACTGCTTAGTCCAGTGTCTGAACTACAGAATCAGAAACAAATCTGAAGCACTGCATTGAGAAAAGGCTGGCCCTTAGGAATCTCAGTGACCACTGGTGATTTGCAACAAGCCCAGGTTACTGTCCATATCCAACTATCAGGAGATTTCTCAAAGAGCAATTTAAAAAGGATAACACAGCAATGCTGCTTTTTCTTACAACAAATTCAACTAATGGAGTCCAGAAATGAACCTGTGTAACAAGAACTGTTTGCTGTTGATAGGAACAGCAAGGCCACCCTGAAGATGGCCATCCTAGGTATCTGGTTTCAGAGCCTAGGAAGCCTCTCATAGGATGGAACTGCAGCAGGCCTGAAACTGGCCAGAAAAAGCAGCTTCTTCTGGTGGCCTCCATTTCCATCATACATAGTCCATCCATTCACTCTCATATACCAGTCTCTCCCTCAGGCCAGCCTCCACAGGAAATGAAAAAGAGGGAAAACACCAAGTGTGGTACAGGATGAATGAACAAGCAGGTTCCTGGCTAGAAGAATGTGGGGGGGCCTGTGTTCCTCCCTGACACCCCCTCAGGTGGAGAAAGGAAAGGCAAGGAGGGACATGGGTACACACTACATGTCAGAGACCAGGTGCTGCTCCCTCCTCAGTCTCTCTCTGCTCTTACTACAGGGTCTGAGTGGGGCTGGGATTTCATGCTCAGCATTGGTAGGGATGGAGGACAGTGTAGAGCAATGCCAGATATGCCGGCAGTGGGACAAGGCTACCACCACTTGCCTCCAGAAACCTTACTTGTCTTGGGTCCTCCAGAAAAGCCAGCTCTTCTGCCACCTTCCAATTGAACTGAGCCATCTCAATATGAAGAACAAAATATTTTCTTCTCATTTTTGAGACAGCAAAATTCAATTTGAAGTTACACCACCAAGAAGTCCCTAGCTTGTGTCCCTTTATCCTCCAAGACTTGCTCTGAAAGAAACTGCTCCACAGCATGGAAAAAAGAAGCGTCTTTTACTTTAAGAAAACTGCAGACTCTTGTCTAAATTTCTTCTTCAAAATTCACTGGAAATCATCCAGTCAAGTCTCCTGTTGTACGGAGGATCAAGAGGGAACCCTAGTGGGTTTGTAACATGGAAATAATAATTTCAGATCACAGCCTCTTCCCAGTAAAGCATGGCCAGTCACATGAACAAAAACTCAGGTTTCAGAAAGCCTGAAGCTTCTCCCAAATAAATTATGTCCCATTTGCCCTCTTTGGCTAGCACACATTATGTTACAGGTATGTGCAACACCACAGATCCAGATGCCAGAATTTAAATCTAAATTTTTGCCTGTATTTCAGCTGCTTTATACACTCCTGGTATGCTCCGGACACCCTCCAGCATTCTCTCTGGCAGTTAATGAAGGGCTACTTGGCTGCTGGTCAGGCTTTCTGTCTGGGCACAGCTGCTGAACCCTGGTCGCTACTTACAAACTACAAAGCATTTGACAGGTGGCAATCACCAAGTAGCATCACATTAACTTACATCTATGTTCACAGGTGACTGTGCCCTAGGGCAAGCGTAAATGCCTTGAGTCCTTATAGCTGGATGAGTGAATACACAGCCAATCCTAATGTGGAAAATTACAATCCAAATTAGACTACTTTTAAATAGAAACAATTTACATAAACTGCTCGGAGTAATTTCCTCCCCAGCTATATGGAGGCATCCATCTTTCATCTAGAATTTAAGAATTGTTTATTGCAATCCCGCAGAAACTACCAGAGAGCCTACTGTTAATATGAAGTTCTAAGTACAGCAGCCCAGACTTACCCAAAAAGAGACAAATAAGCACTGTCATTTCATCATTGTCTGTTGCCAATTGATTTGGGAGCTCTCCGCACAATTTCAGCGCAGTTCCTATCTAACCTATTTAGCCAATCTCACTGGTAATAAAAAGAAATGAAAAAAAAATAAAAGCAAATTCCTGTGCTTCCCAAGGATGAAGGATGATATTTTAAAAGCACATGCACACTGGGACAGAAAAAAAAGTATGAAATAGACTGGGGAGGAGAGACAAACAAACTGCTTCCAGGAACCTAACCATACACCTTTATTATTCAATCTTATATAAAAAGTTCACCCACTGTTTTGGAGCACTGACACTGCATATTTGGCTTTATTTGTAACCACAGTATTCGGTTTAAATCTGACCACCCTCTCCTTTCCTTGTCAACCTTTTCTCCCACACAACTAAATCCAATTATCATATTTCTACAGCAGCTACAATTTTCCAAGCACCTACACAAGACTGAGTCACTTCTTCTACTATGTTTAGTTCTGTTGTTTACACTGGCCCCTGTCTACTTCCTTTCTCTGAAATAAATCCCCATCTTTTTACACAATACTTCAAACTCCTCTATTAACAAATTTCAAAGCAAAAAAGATTTTATAACAAAGTTTGTTTTACCAGTAGCTTTAAAATGTAGCATTTTCAAGGACAAAACAATTTCAATATTGATAGGAAATTAAAAATCAAATTCTGAACTCATTAGGAAGATACTTAAAATAGACTTGCACTTGTTAGACAAAGCTAAATAAATCCAGAACAATAATCTTCAAGTAATTATAAAAAGCAAAAGCACAGGTAAGTATGGTGACAACAAAAGTAATGTTTTGGTCAAAATTAAAAAAGTATCAGGCAGAGAGCTGGAGATTTTTGCAGAAGTTGGCAGAAATACACAACTTCGACAACTGTAAACTATGGCATTTAATTCCTTATTACCATTGCAACAAAACATGGAGAACTGTTTTGCATGCTACACTCCTGTGGGAAGCTATTTTCTAGATTGTCCTGGACTATATGTCTGTTATCGGATGCTGTCACAACAGATTCATTAAAAAAATGATACTTCCTAGACTCATATTTCCTGTATTTCATGTAGACACACGAAGAAGGATTAAACACTTTAAATTTTTGCTTCTGTCTTGTGCAACCTCTACATTCTGGTTCTGCGAGTATTGCCCAATCCTTGATGCTAAGCTTGATCCCAGACTTCTAACTCGCTCAACACTTTATTTAAAGAAATTGCAAGTTGGTTTAACATATATGATTTTCAGCATCTCAATGTTTACAGCTGAATTTACTGCCACTGAGGGCCGAAAATGTTAGGAAAAGAGAGGGGAAAAATGTATTGGGGGACTGAAAACAAGGCCAGTAGTTTAGTTGCTCCAAGATCTCACACTTAAGTCTTTATATTACCAGTTCATTTCCTAAAATGTGTGTTACCATATCCATGAAGAACTGCCTTTCTAATAATTTCTTGCTAGCCAGGCATGTGGCAGGCTGAGAATCACTTTAAAACTTAGCCAACCCAAAATATCAAATATGTTAAAAGCTGCCAAAGCAGAAACTTTTCATAGTAACTTAAGCGTTATGTCTACTTGAACAAGGATTTGTGGTCCATCAAATGACCTTTGTGTAATGCTTTGGAGACTGAATAATTGTATAACTATGGAAATTCATTATATGTAGATTATAAGCTACCCATATCATTTAACAATTAAAAAAAAAGAAAAAAAAAATCAAAAAACTACTGCAGAGAAAATTGAAAGAAAATGTTTGAATACCAATATTAATTTAGTATAGTGCCAAAACTTTAGATAACAAAGATGTCTTTTTTCCATACAGATGTTTGAAGACTGCATGAAGAGAATTGCTCTTATCACCTCTCTGTATCTGCAGCACATTTTAGCAAGTCTATATTGAAGTCCCTGTGGTGGTAGAGGCTCGTTTTCCTTTGATCAAGTCCCTATCACATTAATAACACAGACATACAACTGAAAGCTCAAAGCAGGATGCAGAATCCATTCAAAAGTTAGACCACTACTCAGGCATGTATCTCCCCTCAATCCTCATGCTCTGATTCATAAAATAATTTAAAGGTTTCGTTATGGTTTCTGTATACACTGTATTTAATCATACTCTTCAGGGTTTTGTGAGAACATTTTAAATTAACATGTGCTTTGATGTGGGTACTTCAGAGTTTGGGGCAAAAAGTGACATAGTAACATAGAGATCCAGTTTTGTGAAATACTTGGAAAAACATGGTTGACATGGTAAACATTTTCACACGTGAATTCTCAATCTTACTTCATTATAGGTAATACAAAGAGACATTAAACAAAATGAAAAACAAATACTGCAAAACAAAGATTTTTTTTTTTAATGCAGCATAATTACTCCATGGCAGCCTTAGACATAGCAACAATGGAAAGCTATATTCAATAAAGACATTGACCTAAATGTAACTTAGGTAACTACATTATCTAAGACAAAAATGCAAAATGTGTACAAAACTATGAGTTCACACTAAAGAAAATGACTACTTACCTTTTTTGAGCTGCTTGATATTGGTAATTATCAAACAGAAAAATCAGTTTAGGGCACCCTACTTCATTATTTAAACCTGGTAAACCCAATGCAATCCCTAACAAGAAAATAGCAGTAGGTAATTACTATATAGCAGCCATCTGTTTAGTAGCATATTTTTTACCTGCATAAGGTCCTGCCTTTCTTTTTCACCTGTGCATATAGCTTTCTTTATGGTTCGAAGTTCACTCATTATAGCTTGTGCTTCATCCAGTCTATAATTTGTATGAGCATTTGACATCTTACGATCAATCCTGTTCAAAAGATTAAGACAAATTCAGGAATTTTCACATAATTAGAAAGCACATAGACTTCTTAAGATCGCTTGCTTACTCATGTACCACTTCATTTCCAGAAATAAAATTATACTCTGCTCAGAACTAACATAGCACTCAGTGCCAAGTCCACTCTAAACACAAAGCAAAGCAATTATCTACCAAGGTTCTTCAGAACCAACAAATCTCCTCGGTTTAATGTCCTAATACAGAGCTTTCTACGGGCAATGTCAGTGGCCTATTTCAAGCAACAAAAGTAAAATCAACCTAAAACTAACCTACGTGGTGGTAACTCAAAAGATAAGGTAGCAGTCTAGCTGTCACGTTTTCCATGCAGCACTACACATTGCAATATCTCTTCCAGGACTTTTATCTGATCTTGCTTTAGAAGTTTCTAACAAAAGCTATTCATTTTCTCAGGATGAAAATTTTAATTCCTAAAATTTTATTGCAAATGCTTTCCTGCTCTTTAGGGATCTTTGAGTATCTTTTCTATAAGACATCATCATCCTGCACTTAAAATCATGACACGGGACCATCCCAGAAGATTTTAAATGTAAACTCAGCAAAGAACAAGAGCACTAATCATGACATAAGATTGAAGTACTACTAATGTTTCCATCTTGACATAAAAAACTCTCAAGTGGAACATCTACTGGCTGAGTTTTCAACCTTTTTTCCAGCAATTCTCAACAGTAAAGGATAACATATCAGGATGCAGAAGCATAATCCAGTGTACCATCTTGATAATTTGCTTTGATTTATAGATAAAGAACAAGACCAGAGATTCCACTGAACTTAAAAGAATAATCATTCAGTCCTGGATTTACAACAAATGGCCATAGGGTTTTAACAGGTTTTACAGGTTGTCCACAGCAATTAAGAGAAAATCATGTTAAGTTCCAGTTAAAATATTAAAAACTCAATTTTCCTGTTAATGTAGCATACAAAGTGTGCATGTAGAAAAAAGGAGTTATGTGTAATGGTGCTTAAGCCAATGCTCAGAACAAACATCTTCAGGAAAAGGTGTATCTGGTTAACAGAATTAAAGGTAAAAACATACACTGGTCACTACAAAGGGCACCAGTTTTCAAAAAGATGTAGTAGGAGAGGGTATGCTATACATATAGGACAAGAATATCCAAACTATTTAAAATATCGAGAACAACTAAAAGTTTTAAGATAGGTATTATATTAAGCTAAGAGTATCAGCAACACTCAGCATGTTCTGTCAGTTAAATACAATCAGTGAAATTCCACTTGCATCAAATTACTTGCTTTAAAATTAAAATATTAAAATGAAAAATAAAAAGGCTTGAATGAAAATCCTGTGGTTTTATTGTGCAGCTCACAATACTTAGGAAAAACCACAGGTTGGGTTTCTACGGTTTTGGTTTGTTTGCTTTTTTTCTGATAGTTCCTGCTTTCAGAGACAACACAAAATAAGTCTGAATGTGAAGATTTCAACTTAAACACAATTTTTGCCATGTTACATAAGAAAATATATAAACTTTTATGATTATTGGTTCAAGAACAAGAAAGGACTTAAATTTCATGTGGATTAGGGTTGGAGTTTTTGTTTGGTTGGTTTTGTTTTCCTTTTAATCTTCACTAATTTTTAGTTAAAGTCCTGAAAATATAAAACCATGGTAAAACAACTAATCCAATTCACTAAAAGTCACATGGAAAAGACAGCATGTTTTTATCTGAAGGTGACTGTAATGTTAAGAATGTAGATTCCATCCAAACATTGGACACGAAAATGCCTCATTATACTGTTTGCTAGGACCAAGGTGGCATTTCAGGAAAAGGAAATTATTTCATTTCAACCAGATTTTTGTCCAGTAACCCAGATATTCGTGTTCCTAGACATCACTTTGGAGCCCACCTTATGAATCAAAATTTGTTTAAGGAAAGAATCAGAAATACTGCCAAAGTATTTAGGTTTAAATCAGTATTGCTGTCAACCCAAACTGACTTAAGTAGCTTACAAAATTACTTGTTATTTATTGTCTGTTAATTTTTTTCTGTTTTTTATAAAGATCTATTTTTGAAAGGCATGGAGTTAACAGGAGTCTTCCATTTTATTAATGGAAAATAGCATGATACAAATATAGATCAGACCTTTGTATGAACAGAAAAAATGTTCAACTAACACACAAAACTGTATGTTTTCTGAGGAAGATATTTCTAGGAGACACAGACTATTAATATGTTTCAGCCGTACAGGGCAGATTGTGTGTTCTTCTATTTTCCTCCATGTGCTCTCAAATACACAAGACTCCCCCCATCCTCACCAAAGCACAGGTCTGTATTTGAGTTAAAATCTGATTCTAAAGCTTTTGTCAGGTCTCCTATCCTCTAAATTAGCCTGTAGCTACAAATTGCTTAGCCAGTCCTAATTCCCTGTCACTCCCAACTTCTCACAGCGTTCAGCTCTCATGGCCAACTGGCCAAGTTTTCATTTCCTTTGTTGCTAAATGCCTTCTTCCTCCAAAATTCCTGCCGGGGAGCAGAAGGGTCACTGAAAACACAGGGGAGGAGGAACTGCTGTCAGGCCAGAGGAAGGAATTTGTTCCAGAAAAGGCTCATATTTAACCCTGTAACTCTGGACTGTGACAGGATGAGACACACCTTGGGGTAAAGGCACTGGCAAAGGCCGAGGAACACCTTCCTGCAGGGAGGGGATCTCTGCAGGCTTTAAACAGTGAGCTCTAGAAAGTCTCCAGTGGACAAACACAAACTTTGATGTCCAAAGGTTTATCACAACATTGCCAAATATAGATGAAACTGTAGAAAGTACAGCCCTGATAAAAGCAGCACTACAAAGACTGAAATTTTGGTTGTATTGAAGTTGTAAAGGTATCAAAAAAACCTTCAATCCTGTCTCCCCCCACAAAACCCCACTTCTCTCTAGTCGTTTTGTGGGTTTGTTTTCTTTCTGTTCTCTTCAAAGATGGCTAAGCCATTTTATTAAAATTAAAAAGAACAGAAAACAAAACACAGTCCAAGGCAGACACTGTACATGGAAAATGTCAGTGCAAGAGATTTGTATTTAACAAAGGCATTTGACTTAGAGAGCAACATAAACTGATGGAAATACTGAGCAACCTAACCACCATCACCATAAAAGTTGTCTCTTCTCTGAGAACTATACCCAGGAAAGGTTGCACAGGGAGTCACATGGTAGCAGGTTCCAATACCGCTCATAATGCCATTCTGGTAAGACTTTCAAAGCAAACATTCAGCCAGATGTTAAGCCCTAAGTGTGACAGTTCCCAGTATTGTTCTTGGCTTATACTTGAAATAAAGTGATGAACATGGTTTTAAAAAACCTGAACAGGATGCATGCCATTTGCAGTCTGGCCATTACTTGAAGATTTGACCTAGTACAAAAAGGAAGAAGAATTACACAGACCAAAAATTTAGGAAACAAAACGAAAGTGGGAAATGTCTGAGATGCAATAACCTTTAAAAAAAGGGGAGGGAGAGGCAGAAATCAGCATTATTGTTTTTAAGAAGGAGCAATCAATATGTTTTTGGACCGTATACTTACTTTGAGGATATGCGAAAACTAAATTACTTCAGCCTTGGTACTTGACCCTTCTCTCCCGACAAATACAAGAGCTAGAGGAGAGATCACCCAGGGAAAAACTAGAGCAGAGCTAGGCTTTTAGCTTGATTTGCCTACTGACTACACAAGGAGAAGCAGTCACAAGTATTGAGGCCATGTTACTGAGAACACAGCTGCTTTGGGCAGGGCACGTCTCCAGGTTGGACCACCACCTCCGTAAGATCCTGCTTTATGGTGAACTTGCCACCGGCTGCCACATGAGAGGAGCCCCAAAGAAAAGATACAAGGACTCCCTGAAACAACATCTCAGCCTTGGCCATATTGATCACCATAACTGGTCTACTCTGGCCTCCAATCGGGAGGCCTGGAGACACACCATCTATAACGCAGCTGTTTCCTTTAAGAACACACGCAGGATCACTCTCGAGGAGAAAAGGTAATGCAGAAAGAACCGTGTCTTGCAGAATACACCATCTAAGGAGTCCTTCTGCTCTGCCTTTTGCAATCGGACATGTCTGTCACGTATTGGCCTCATAAGCCACCAGTGTGCCTGTAGCAAATGTGGACAGAGCCTTCCCAAATCTTCATTCGCGAAGCCTAACCATGACACAAGGAGAGAAACTTCTCTCTTCAGTTCTCACTGCAAGTACTCTCCAAATTGGCTCACTTCCTACTAGAAGCAAAATACTCAAAAGAAAGCACATATCTCACCAGAAAGGATAATAAAGAAATTACTTAAAAACACAAACCAAAAACAAAACCACAAGTCTCTTTCACAAGCAAAGGAGTTACTGCAGAGAGCAGAGCTCAGCAAGGCACAAACACTGAGAGAAATTCACTGCAATTCCAGACAACACACAGGCAAAAGGTTCTCCCCAGCTTCAGCAAGCAATGACAAGTGCCACCCAGTGCACGGATGGAACAGACTGTGACTGTACCAACAGCAGCAATGGCAGCACTGAAGCACCAAGTTGTCATGCTTGAACTTGTACACTACATGATTAGAGAGACCCACTGATGAATCAGATATACTTTAAAATAATTCCTCTCTTGAATGTCTCTCCTATAACCCCATCCTGTAGCATGGGCAACTTGACTTGGGCTATATCCAAGATTAACATTTGTATTCTTAATCATTTGCAGACTTTACTTCTCAAAAAGTTGCACTACTTTGCTGGACTACCTTAAATGAATTATACTAATTAAAACAATCTTGAGTTTCAAATGGCCTTCAAATACTTTCATCATCCTAGTCAAGTGGTTAGTCCTTTTATAAAACAATTGAACCTATACCCTTAAAATAACCCAAAAACCAGAAGAAGGAAAACAAATAAAGAAAGCAGAAAAGGCAAGGTAATTCTTACTCAAAGAAAATACGAGTAAGAATCTTAAGACAAAACTGCATTTGTTCTGTTATTGCTTACATATCTAGGTCACCATACTGAGACATTGATCATACATAAAATATTACTTAGTATATCGAAACAGCAAATATTTCTGAGTGCTTTATTTTACTAATTTTCAGTTAATATCACACATTAACAATTCCCCTAACTACCTATAAATGCTTCAATAAAAACATAGTTATGCCTGAAAATTATTACATTATATCTGCCAATGAAGAATTTTGGTTGAACAAGTTTTCTTCTCTGAAACTTTTTAAATGCTTTATAAAACAAAGGAGCCTCATAAGCTGATTTAAAAATACAAGCAAACAAAAAAAAACCAAAAACAAAACAAACAAACAAACAAAAAACAAAGACACCAAAAATATGAAGTGCATGGGCTACTCCCTCTTCTTTAAAAGTAAAATCTGAATATCTCCCTTTATATTGTTTTGTTAATGTAGTACCAATCAAAATCAAAGCTAGAAAATAAGCAGTTTAACTGCTCCAGGATCCCTGGAACTTTGTTAGAATTCCTGAAGTGAAAGTGTGAGCCCATGCTTTTTAGCACCAATGCAATAAATCCAAAGCTTCAAAATGTTTCTGCAGATACTGTACTTATGCTGTAAAATGCATTAGACATGCAACAGTTCCAACATTTGCAGGAAGCTCCTGCATTAGGCAGTTCGTTCATATGCATGCTGGAAAAAAGGCCAAGATTTCTAAAGGCACAGCCACATATCCAAGGCAAATCCAAGTGCTGTTCAAGCTCTTGGTCTAGCCCCTGGCCTCGCTGAACAGATCTGCAAGTCACAACAACCTGTGTTTACCTGCCATCTTCTCTATGGCCTGGCAACCTCTCACCCTATCCCAGCAGGAATCCTGCGTATGTGCTACATGTGTAGGTGACTAAGCAGCACACAGATGGAAGTCACTCAGTTCTCATCTGATGTCCTGCTGGAAGAGTGGCAGGGAGAGTGTCACCACACCATTTCACAACCTTTGACACCATTGAACACACAGGAAACAGAGCACGGGCTGCCTAATAGCCCTGGGAGTAGTGGCATATTGGCAGAGTTTCCTTTCCTTGCTAGGAGAAGACAAGGAGTCACGTTTACTTGCAGTCATTTTGCACACATGCAACAAAATCCCAGGTCCCACAGACCACCAGATTTACAGTACAAGCACGAGTCAGCTATACTGTGTAGAATGAGATGGCCTGACCACCAGGTAAAAGGAAGCAGCAGTGTTGTGGTGTACAGTTTTCCCCCCAAGGAGAAGTACTGTGCCCAGCCAGAAAGCCTTGGCACTGCTACAGGAAAACTACTCCACAGTATGGTGCTCTGGGCTGTGCTCCAGGCAGTAGATATTTCCAGAAAACATTTGGAAAATATTTTAAAAATCCAATTCCACTTTGACAATATCTTCAGGAAGAGTTAAAGAACAGGGCCTGTAAAACTGTTCTTGCATGGGAATCCATAAAATCACCACTCCAACCAATTTTGTCCAACATTTCTTCCACCATTTCACATTGCTCTCACCCTGCATCATTATCACAGTAGAAAGTCTGAAGCAAAGCATTTAACTTTTTCTTTTTGGCAACACAGTTCTAAGAAATTAATTCCAAGACAAATTAAAAAAAACCATCAGATAATAATAATAATAATAATAATAATAATAATAATAATAATAAATATAAATAATATAATAATAATAATAATAAATACATTAAAATAATCCTCCCTCAAACTCTTAACTTACTCTTGCAGTGTTTCCACTCCTTTTTCTTTATATTGTAGCTCCTGCTTCATCTGTGCCAACTCCCGTTTTAGCCGAGAAAGCTGAATATAACAAAATAACTTAAAAGTAAGAATATGCAACAGAAACTTCCATAAAAAAATAATTGGGTTTAAATATAAAATTTTAAGTTACTTCAAAAAAGTGATAAGTTTTCTTCCTTTTTTTGCTTTAAAATCTGCATTGAAATAACAGAGGACTTTCTCAAATATCATAAGATCCAATCAAACAGCAGTCACGACATTCAGTTTTTAAAGTATCAATTGCTTCATCTATTCTATCGTGTTTCTATCTCCAGTAGGTTATGTTAACAGCATGTTTCAATCCATAGAACTTTTCTTCTCCCTTCATAGTAGAGACACATCTCAACTGTCTTCAACTCTTTAGTCAACTTTAAAAAAGCCTGAACATTCAATGTTGATAATTTTTCCATCTGGGAAAACAAAATTACTGGCAGCAGAACTGGCCTGTGTGAGGGGCTTCACAGCATCTAGGGTATCCAGGACTGTCAGAGTCCCACCATCCTGTGTAGCCCTCCCCTTCCCCATTTGTTCTTGCCCTTTCCTCAAAACTCATGGTACCAGCCTCTAAAACACTCCTATACCCTCACGAACTCTTTTAAACACTCACAAGCTCACCAAAAGTAAAATGAAAAAATGCACCACTTAACATCACGTACACAAACATTTTATAGTGCATATTTCATTCTATTTCCTGCAATAATTCAATGGCTATGCACACATTTGGTTGAACATATTATCCCATTCACTCATTAGGTCATTTTGTTTTAAGATGCAGGAACAGAGGCAAATAGTCATATAAGTGAAGACCCTGTTTATTTTCTTTAAATAAATAAGAAATAAGGTTTATTTTCTTGTTTAGAATATGCTGATATTTAGAATATGTAAAACAAGTAAACACTAGTCAGCATGTAGTAAGTATATACAGATAGAATAAATGCCTTTGGAGGGTGGTGAATGGGATTTATTTTCAGAGGCATTCATGTGAAAAGTGGTCACTCCAACAAAAATGGAACACTATCCTGTGAAGAGAAGTATTTTTTTATTTATTTTGTGAGCTGAGCGCCTGGCATGCTAAAAACCATTTTATCCCCAAAGAAAAAGAAAGGTACAGTTTTTAAATAGGTTCTAGAGCTTAGTACTATAAACTGCTTTTTATAATTGCTTATGACTGTTAGATCAATTTGCTTGAAGCCAATGTGCAATATTTATCTCTATGCTAAAGCATCATGAGAGAAATTCAAGAAGTCAACTATTTTGCCTTCAGCAAACATGGTACCAAAACCACAATTCCATTTTTTTTTAAAATATATAAGTATGGAACATTTTTATTACCGAACTGCTTACCACTGTCAGAATACTTGAACTTCCCCTCCTCAAAAAGGAGCTCTGGCCAAATCAGCTAAAAAATTCTATTTGGCCAACAGGTCTACTGAATTGTAAAGAGATTTCCAAATAAGTGGCTAAATCTAGAGTTCAGTGTAACCTCACTGAAAATGGGTAAATGGTATGAAGAGAGTGGGATTGAACTCCATTTAATAATGAAAGAATTTCGCTGCAGAGTATTTACTACTTGTGGCTGTCGCACAGAGAAAGCAATTTCTGGAAGCCTGGCTGAGCTTGCCTCTGACATCTGTGACAAAAATGTTTACACTTGTAACATGGAAAAAGCATTACTTTGCAAGTCACTGAAATGCAGTTAATGTAGAGTCCTTTTACAAGAACAACAGGCTCTAATAAAAAAGCAGTTTTTTAATATCATATTTCTAAAAATGCATTCAACTTTCAGTCTCCCTCCCTTCCCCATGCATAATTAATATTTTTACAAAATTAAAAAATTAAAAAAACATTACTCACTCTGTCACGACGGCTGGCTATTTCTGCTTTAATCTGATATGGGTCATACTTGGTATTAGTTGAAAATCCAGAGAATGCTAAACAGATAGAAAACAGCATTTTATTTTTTTTTTTCCAACACTCTTCTTTAATACACTTGTTAAGATGTGGCACTATTTTAATAAACAGTTGCATTAAATTCTTTGAGTTACAAGTCATTAGGCTTTAAAATAATCCTCTGTGCTAAAGTACAACTGAAGATTTCCATTTGGCCCACCTGAAACTTTTTTGTCCTGAACAACAATAATTGCATATAGCAGCACTGCATATTCCTAAAAGCAACTAGCTTTTATGACTGGATGGTAGCATTTACTGATGCAAGGAATTTGTGTAATATTAACAATTGCTAGCTCCTTCCTAGGTATATTGAATTAACAGTATGATAGGGACTAAAGATATAAAAAAAATCCCAATTGTCAGAACAAAATCACATCAGCTAGGAAGAAAAGCTGCCTCCTAAAGCAACAGTGTAGAGAACCAACATACAGATCAAACTCTGGCAAGTGAGCTCTCCACACAGTGTATCTGGAGTCAGGCAATGATTTCAAGCTGTGCCATTACAAGCTAAAGCCTAGACAGATGAAGTAAAGGTCCTAGAGGAGGCTGGGCAAGAGCAACCATGATTTATAGAGTGAGCCACTCAAGGCAGCACTGGCCCACTGAAAAATGCCTGGTATGTGAGTGGATGGGGTTGTGCTGTCAGACCTTCCATCCTTTTGCAGAGCCGAAGGCTGTTGCTTTGAAACCCATATCCGTGTCTGCGCTGCAGTGAACCTTTCGACTCTCGAAAGAATACTGCAACACCAAGGTCATGTCGAGCGTGCAGGAACTTGCCAAAATGAGTAGTCATGCCTGGACTAATTCTCTAAATCCAGGATTTTCTATGGATTTTTTTTTTTTTAAACAGTGCTGATCACAACTGAGTCACAAAACTGCTGCATGGGCACCTCCCTGCCAATCCGCAGCCACTGAGCTCACAACACCTCCCACTCACGAGCGTGCGACACTGAGTCCATGGCAGCACCCACAAGCAAAGTGGAGGAAAACACTTTGTGAAGTTTTAGTTCTTTCAATGCAACAACCTGAAGCAAGTAGTAGTGGAGGCAAGGATATTCGCAATATAAGCACCCAACTTCGGTCATGTAATTGCACTCAAATTAGAAGCCTACTATTTCTGCACAATAAATGGAGAAGCAAGTATCCCACAGTGGAGTGGAGGAGTCAAATTAGGAAAAACAAGTGGAGAAGAAGCCTCTGGGAATCTTGAGTTGACAGCACAATTAATCCCCAAGAGGAAATTTAAAAAAAATAATCTGGCTAAATCGGCCTGCCCCATTTTCTCAAAACAGATGTATATGACCTTAAACCAATATAAAATATATTAACACATCTATAGAAAATTTAAATATTTTTTCACCTCGAAACAAGTGGAAGATTTTATTTAAATGCTCTTACAGAGTCTCATTATCAATTCCAGATATACCTAAAAAACCCAAAGCTATCAGAAGATTGAGAAACATAAGTCAATTGACATAGCATTTCCATTTGTTACAGATAACCTCCAATTTTGTTGTTTTAAGCCATATTTTGTTGTTGCTTCAAGCAACTTGTTTTTCCAAGAGCTTCAAAAATATGAAAAACAGGTTATATTTTTCTAGTATATTTTCATCTTCCAGAGAAGTTTCTTTCTGTATATTCACCTGAAGTAATTCAACAAAATATTCCACAGAACTATTGCAAATGTTTTAAAAACAAAAAGCCCAAGCTCCTAGAAAGGTATTGCAATAAATGTCTATTTTGATTTTATAATCTCAAAAAATACTGACGACACTATTTTATCCTATTCCAAGTCTTTAAACAGTAGGTAAACACACTTTAAACAATAATTTCTTTTTAAAGATTTCTTTCTTAGTAAGAAAAAAATGTTAATACTTCTTAAGATTGAACATAACAGGGAGAAATAAAACTAGTCACAACTGTTCAGTTATGTCACAACTAAATCACAGAACACACGTACTTAAAACTAAACAAATAGATGAGAATCCCAGTTCAACAGTAACAGAATACTTGGTCCAATCCATGTGGGATACTTCAGCCCTAAAAACACAGGATTTTGGCATACATATGAATTACCTTGGATTAATAAATACCAGTGGATCAGTAGCTAAATACTTCTATCCACATGCCTGCTCTAAGTTCCCCTCCACAGTCAGGTTTCTTGAATGTTTTCAGAAAAGGCTAAAGCAGAGTTTTCCATTCTTACCAAGTACTTGTCACTGAACATCAAACCCGCAGTTAAACAATGTCAGCACACACAGCAGCCACTGAAAAGCCACCAGTGCAGTAAAACTCCCCCACATTTCCACGTGGTTGTTGGGTATATCCACTTGACACACTTCTTTGAACTCGAATGTTTGGCTCTCTGGCAAAGACACCTTTTCCTATTGCACCAGCCAACAGCTGTGACAGCAGTGCAACATCTTTAGAATTCAGAAAAATGAAAAGGGCAGGAAATCAAAGCTCTACGACCTACACCACCAATAACATCACAGGCTAACATTCAAGAATGGGTGCATTAAGGAAATATTGCTTCCTACTTTGTGGCCAGAGGTGCCCTTGACCACAATGGTTTGCCCCTAACACCTTATAAAGTTGCTAAACAGACCATGGATCTACAGAAGCTTTCCCCTAAGTTGATGGCTTCCACCCAGTTGGAGGGTAGAACAATCTGTGAGTTTAGGAGTGCAAGTGGGTGGCTGGTCTAGCAACATTCAGTCTTGCCTTCACTGCCTTGCAGAGAGCATCACTACAGCTGGTTCCAAGATGGGTAGAGATGCTAGCTGGGATATATCCCTGTTTAGTGTTACATCCCAGTTTAGTGTTAATATTTTTCCCTGTTAAATGTTAAATCTGTATTCTAATAGAACTAACAGGAAATGAAAGGCCTGAAATAGCAGAGTGAAAGGATAGCACCTCACTTCTGTAGTCAGAATCTTCATTCAGAGAAGAATCCAGTGACAGAAATACTTCACAACATTTCTTACAACACATCTTGTGAGAGGCAGGTGAGTAAAATCAAGAAAAAACTATAAACTCACAGCTGGCATAAGAACGGCTGTCATCCTCACACATTTTGTGCAATTGTTGATATTCTTCTTGGGCTAGTTCAAAACGCTGCTGCTTTATTTGGTAAATCTCTTTCTTGGCATTGAGTGCCTCCTGGGCAACTATTAAATATTCCTTCAGCATGCGTTCTTGCTCCCTTCTCCATTGCTCCCTTGGGTCCTCAATTTGTGTGAGCTCTAAGGAGAAAAAATTAAAAGCATTTAAAAAAAATTTGTAAGATACTTTATGCTACAAAGTACAAATTATTTTGTTCGTGTCCGTTCTGAACTAACATACCTAACACTACAGTGCATAAAATTGCTCCAGCCAGGATGAGAAGAAGAAAGGATGCAGAGTGAAAGAACGGGAAAAGCCTTTTCAAACATAAAAGGCATTTAAATTTGATTCTTTTCTTTACCAACTAGTGCAAACGCAAAGAAAACAGTATTTTGGCTCTAACCTCCCCCCACAGCCAGCTTGAAAATTTTGAGAACTACAAAAAGCCCAGAACCATAAAGGACAGTGAAAGGTATCCCAATGCTTAACCCATAACTCTACAGAGAGCTGGAACTACCTTATCATACTACATATAAGTTTGCAAGTGCAACATCCTGAAAGGTCAGAGACTGTCTCTGCATACTTAAAAAGAATAAGGTAATTCAACAGAAAAGTCAGCATTTTAATCTCGAATCCATAAAGCATTTAAATCGCTTCTATTTTTGTTTTAAGAAACAGCAGTCTCATGTTTTCACTTTCCAGGGTTTAGAACAGTTTATATTCAAACACAAATCAAAGTTTCCACCACAAAATCTTTCCCATACATATATTGATTTTCAAAGTTACTGCAAAACAATCTCTTTGCAGCTGCAAAGGCATTTGAGGAGGACACATGCACTAAAATCCTAAAAAATTATTGGTTCATTTGTTTTCTTTTTGTGAACTAACAAAAAATGTTTTACATGAGGATGTCCATGTAAAGTCTCATCTTTAAGTGTAAGGTTAATTTCTGGTGATTGAAGCTCTACCAGTAAGAAGTTGATGCAGACACAATGCCAGTTTTCAAAGTAATGGCAGAACCTGCAGCACAGTGAGGAGGTAAGCACCTAGCAGTTTCTTCCAAATTTGGTTTCTGATGAGAGATGAAAGTCAGTTATGTTTTGCATTAATCATGAGTACATAATTCAGTAGACTGGTGTCAGTGATGAAATACAAAACTATAAAAGACTGAGTCCAACAAATTAAGAATTCCACTGGTGTCGGGTCATGTTAGCAACTCTACCATTTGAGAGCCATGTGAAAAGTGTATAAACAAAACCAGAAAGCTCAAAGAGCAGTACTTCCAACAGATTTGCAGATTATTTCCCTAAATAATTTTTTCTCTTAACAGTTGTCCCCCTTCTCTCCCTGCAACTCCTCACATTGAAACAGTATAAAGATTTTCCCCATCGTTCTGGAACTTCTTCCCACATCCCTGGGATCCTTGATTCCCAGCAGCACCTTCTGGCTCCCATGACCCCAAACTATCTCTGCAGCCAAGGACAGGATGTGCTCCGACTTGTTCAGTTACCATAAATCCTTCTCTACATGGAGGGCAAGCAGAAGAAAACAGAGTTCAGATGGCTGCCCGTCCTTCACTGACGGCATGTCAATTTGCAGTGCTATCTCACCTGTCCATAAGTACTCCTGAAATCTGTGCAAATTTAATATTCCTAAAACTGCTAATCCCTTATGGAAATTAATAAATCTTTATAAGACAGAGAAGCTGGATCCTAGTAAGCGTTTCTTTTTGAATAGGAAATTATTAGTCCTAACCTCAGTAAACAGTTAAGGCCAGGATGTTATGTTCTATCACATAACATCTTGGCCTTGGTTGTTTACTGAGATTATTATTTATCCTTTACTTCAGGGCACTGCACCTCTTATAGAATTATTTCAGAAGCCTTCTGAAAACCTGGTAGCATTCTTCTGAGACAGAAAACTTCTTTAGTACAGTAGTGACGTTTTCTTCTGTTTTATGAAACTTTGCCCTGGATTTCTAAATAAGTTTGCCACATAACAACAACATTAAAGTTACACTGTTATGATAAAATTAACTTCCTTCATTTCTTTATAACCAATTAAAAAACCCAAAACACTATAGTAACTCAAGAACAGCCCCAGACAAATGCAGAGAATATATTACTCCCTCACTAGGGAATGTTCAAGTGCTTAAAGGAGACTTCAAAGGCTTCCAAGATTCTGAGGAGGAGGGAAAGGAATTCTGTGGCTGGCAGCCGCCAAGGTTTTTAAGCAATGGTTGGACAAAAGCCAAGAGCAGCTTAGTAAGGGTGTCAACAAAGTACTGAATTTACAGAACAAGATGGAGATCAGGATTGGAAGCACCATTGAGATTTACAGAAGATTCCTCTGTTCCTGTTTTTTTTCAATATAAATGGAAAGCTATTGCCTAGAAATCTTTTCCTTGCTTCCTGGGTAAACAAACATCGCAAGAGGCTTAGAAAAATCAGATGTATTGCTGTTTTCTTTTAGAAGGTGCAAGGGCAAAAAGCTTGTGAGAGTGCACAAAGCATGAGAGGTCCCTGGTAAGCATAACTGTAGAAAGACTCTGAATTATCCCTTGCACTTTCTCACAGTATTTCTTGGAACCAAAGCACTTCTAAACTGTTTTGTCAATTAACACAGAACTCCAATGCTCTGTAAAGCATTGAACCCAGTCAGACACAAAAGGCAGCCTAAATGTTTTCACGTGAAGCTGCCATTCCAAGTGTTTTAGACATACTCATTTCAGAAAAACATTTCTTTAGCTCCTACACTATCTCTGCCACTTGCCTGACACAATCTCATGATGCACTCATTAGTTCTCACTTCTACAAAGGAAGTTAATGTAGTCTTTTGATTGCTCCCTTTGTTGTCCACAGTTTAAAAACTGGATCGAGTATCCTATTAGTTTTGAATAATGATTATCCAGCTATAATATTGAGTCTGTCTTCCCTCTTAATATAATTCTTACTGGTATATGCAAGCACTGTATTAGCCTAAGGGTGACAAACCCATTTTGCTGTGACGTTTGAATCACCATTTAGGATAATATCTGTGGGCTGCAAGTAATTAGTTATCAGGAAAGAGACTAATTTTGCAACCTTGTTAATTGCTGAATGATTCCTTTTACTCAGTTCAGTACTGGCCCTATGAAGTTTCTATCCCTCTGTTCATACATCAATTTTGTTTCATGCCTAATATGATTAGCTTTACTTTCTGAGACCCATTAATATTAATCTTTTCTTTCTGCGTCTACCCATTGAGCATTTGGGAACTCAGTTTCTCTCTGCAAAGACTCTTTTCTACAATTTTTGCTCTCAATTGCACAGAAAAAAAGGCAAGCCAGATCTGACATGCCTACAGTGATTAATATCTTTTCTGTAAGTTCAAACTTCATGTCTGTGGTAAAGTTAGTAATAACAAATCTGAAAAGCAAAAGGGAGTGATTTCTTTTGCATATGACAGTGATTGTTATTGCTATAAAAGATGCCAATAAGCATTCATGTTCTACAGGGATTCATGTTCTCCTAAAACCTTTTACAATTAAAAAAAAAAAAGAGTTGCCAATACTCTCTTTTTCTTTTTTTTAAAATATGTGCATTCACACACATTTACATACATTGGTGCAAGTGCACTCCATGACTTTACTCCAATGCAATCCTCACTTTTTACTAAACTTCAACATTACTAAAGTTACCATGACAGCAACTCTTAAACTACTGCTTCTTTTAAGTACAGTTATTGTAAGAATTACCCAACAATCTGTATTTATTGTCTTTGAATTGTCTTGGTTATCTATCCTTGTGATTAGTGTATTAACAGTTCTTTAAAGTTTGTAATTTAATTAGTGATCTTTGTTAAATTTCACAACAAATAAGTACCTGTGTGGGTCAAAAAATACCATGGAAACATTTATTATTATGTTGTTTGGGCTTTTTAAAATAAGTGAATGTGAAACCACAACAGACAAGTCATTCCAATAATGGCTGGAAGCCCAAAACTATTTCTACACTTTTATTTTTTAGTTGACTAGATTTCAAGTAGATAGTATTGAAGTGGGTTTTGTAGATTATACTATTTACTACTGCTGTGATAGCCCATATAAATACTTGCTTCTTTACTCACTCCTCACCAACTGCCAATTCCGACAATATTGAAGGCATTCACTCACTAGTGATAAGAAGCTTAATGATAGCAGCACAACAGAAACAGCAGCAGTAGTACAAAGCTATAAAGATAAGACATTTTCTTAAAAGTAGAACTGGCAAACATGCCAGACAGTGGTGATACAAAGCTCAGCAACAGCCCAAAAGGGAAAATGTTAGAAGTTAGTTTCCAAAAGGGACATCTGTTGTCTTTTTTATAGCACTTTGTACTGCATTAAAGCACAAAACAAGCACTGCTTAAGCGAGGATGAGATTACTGTATTTCATGACGCTTCTGATTAAAAATGAGCACATTTCTCTCAGAATACATTTTGCTTTTCAATACAGAAGAGTGAACTACGGGTGACTGAAAAACAGGAAAAATCTTTGTAACTGACATATGACAAAAAGCAACAACAAAATTATTGATACTTCACAGTATGACACAGCAAAACAGAAGTTTTATACACTATAACCCAATCATAGTTTGTAAAATTCTTTAGAAATGGAAGAAGCATTGTGCCCCATGTGAAAGATGAGAAAACAGATTCTGCAAGAAATTACTTGCACGTATTTTCTCACTGTAGCATGAGGTGCATAAATGGTATTGGAAACAAAGTTAGTGCCATGAGTTAACATCAGCTTGCTAGTATTCCTCAAAATAATCATGCATCTACTCACGATTTATGTGGTCCATATAATAAACTCCAATCTGTTGATCGTAAACAGTTTCCCATCCTAAAGGAAGCTCATCACCGACACAGTCAGCAAATGTCAATGGCTTTGTAATCCTGTAAAAACAAAAATAACACGAATAAATATAAAAGGTGCAGAGTTTACAATGCAATGAATGTTATTATATGTTTTGAAGATACCTCCACCATTTGATTACGAACTAGTTATGCTGCTTAGGAATGTGCTGATAATTACAATCATACAGTTTCAAAATAAAATTTCATTTAAATATGCTGACAGATACTCCCCAAACAGGTAAAACTAGCTTCTCCCCTCAAGTTTCCATGTATAACAATTTAATTACAATGGCATGCAGTCCTGCCAGTTTTTCTCCCATACCGCAAAGAACACA
Organism: Manacus vitellinus; assembly: GCF_001715985.3. Classification (NCBI taxonomy): domain Eukaryota; kingdom Metazoa; phylum Chordata; class Aves; order Passeriformes; family Pipridae; genus Manacus; species Manacus vitellinus. The sequence goes on from NW_021940813.1 coordinate 16,674,293, forward strand.
ATTGTGAAGCTGGAGTTCACCCCTGCTAAAACTACTAGAACCTTTATAGGTTTTAACTTCTGTAAGGTGAAAAAGCAGGACAATTGCTTGTCCTGAAAAAATAACATAAAAGTTAAGACAGCACTATATAACAGATTTCCACTTTTTGTTTACATATTTTCAACTACTAATTATATTCTTGTGGTCCAGACACATCCAAATTACTTCCTTTCCCTCAAAAAGAAGAGACAAACAAATGTCTGAAGAATTCTGAAGCAATTAGAGTAGAAGTAGTAATTAATATGTAACAGCATTGCTATCTAGCAGCTTAAAATGTCACATCTCTGGATAGGTAAACTCTTCCTAGACCAGTGGATAACAGAAAACCAAAACAGCATGTCAGTGTTGACAGGAATGTTTAAAATATTGGATTCCAAATTCTACAGAAAGACTTTAAATCGACACTGCTCTAGAACATCAAGGTATATAAAAAACTAGGAAGAACAAATAATCCAAATAAAAAAGCCTTTGCATTCAGTCTAATCATGCCTATTTCCAAAATCATTTTAATCTTTACTTAACCCCTAAGATAATGTTTTCCTTTACTTGTACAGTAATTTCAATGATACATGGGATACAGATCCAACGTCTTCCTCACGTATTTGTTGAGGCATTTCTAACATCTAGAATGATAACTTTGCAAACCTTAAATACATTCATTAATTTCAGGACAGTTTAGCACAACCTATGACATAACACTGTTATTCATAATTCCAGCAGTATGGTATAATACCCAACTCAGGTTTACTGACACCAGACTTGAACTGTGCTTACAAATATGTTGCGGAATAGAGAGGGACAGGTATTTGCACTTCGTCTGATAACACTGATATAAAACAGTAACTTTGAATTAAAACATGTCTGTCTTTGAACTTAGAATTCCTTCCCCAAAACAAAACCAACCCAATTCAGTGATAAAGCCTTCAAATGATGGAAATACCATGGAAGCTACATTCCAGCTATTCCAATGGTGCAGTAAGCACACTATTCAACCACTAACAAAAGCACAAAACTTTGCACACAGCAAACAGAAAAACTGTGTTTACCTGCCTCCTAAAACTAGTAGTACATTACATAAGTATTCTTACAGTGCTCAAAATTAACTGTAGTAAAATAATAAAAGTGTCCTCACTAGTTTCAATGTAATGTTTGAACAGCTTTGCACAACAGTACAAAGATCACATTCTGTGGATTCTCCAACATGTATAAACATTCAGTAAGACGAAGATGTACACAAACTTGTACACAACCTTGTACACAACCTTGTACACAACCTTGTACACAAACTTGTACACAAACTTGTACACAAACTTGTGCGCCACTTTTTAAAGTAAAAGTTTTCTGTTACCGCCAAATACGTAGTTCACATCACGTAATCAAACAAATCCAAAGCTGCTGCATTCAAGAAAGAAAATGTTACTGTGAACTGACATATGCACTCTCTCAGTAATTCATCTAGCAGTCAGGCAGACCAAATATTGCCAAAATACTTCTGATCTCCCTGGAATTCAGTCAAATATTAAAAATACAACATGTGGCATTTTTTCTTAAACTCCCATGGTCTTATTCTGAAGACATCATGTTTACAATTTCTCAAAGTAGTCTAGACATTGGCTCCTAAATTACTGCACTATAGACAAGATTTTCTTTGGAATGAGTTATGAGATTTGCTTGCCTGTTATACAAACATACCCTCAACCCTTTATTCATAAATAAAACCTGCACATGATACTCTAACCTTTCACACAACAAGAACTTTAATTCAATGCTCTCCGTGATCACACCAGGGCTCAGACTTCCAGGACAAGGACAATGTTCGCTTTTGGGAAAAGGGAGACTGAAGAAAACCAATGCATCTGGTCTAACTGGTTTTCATTCCAATGATATAAAGCATGTGTGAACAGTTTAATTAATGGTTTTGAAGGAAAAATTTTAAGAAAAACATCCTTACACATAAAAAGCTATCTTCCAGATATTCAGGCCATCATTAAGTTGATGTTGCTCATTTTAAACTATAATCAAAAGTTGCTCAAAGTTGGATTCCTGACAAAGCATAACGTCGCATTGATTCTCAGTTCAGTCACATTTATACCCATGTAGCTGAACCTTCATTCAATTAACCCAGGTCAAAATATTAAACTAAGAACTGGAAGTTTCTCCCTGTGTTTTGTACTTTAACTAAGAACTGAAAAAATACCTTTCTGGTTTAAGCAGCACAACTCTGAGTACAAGATTAGTTTTTTAAAGTTAGGGAAACTAAGAGTTTTCAGAACAACAAAGACAAAATGGAACAGATGCAGATATGTATATTGGAGGTCAGCCACAAATGACAGCAGTAGACTGCTGAAATTAAGTATCTTCTGGAAATACTGCTTTACCCTCTGGATTTGTTCTTAATTAGCTTAAGCACTATAAAATAGATCAGATCTTTTTTGCTTCTATATAAAGAATTGTACAAGGTACAAGTACATCTGTTAAAACATTTCAAAGTATGAAAGACAAAAAACTTTTCAAAGTATTATAAAGACAAAGACAGAACAAAAATACTGCCATCTTTAATTAAACAAAAAACAGGGCTGCCCAGATCTGTGCTATTCACAGTATAGTAGTAAAGAATAACAGCTAGCAGTAAAGAACAACTAAGTCATTTCTCTGTGATCATAGTAGTAAACAATAGCTAAGGCATTCCCCCTTAATCATCTCCTGTTCTACCCACAACTGGTACACACTAATAAGAAGGTTCTGAACTTTCAGTTGAAGACTCAGAAATTCTCTGGGATCAGTTTACAACATTAACTGGTTGTGGCCACTGAAGCTACAGGGCAGGGACGAGTGACAGTTGTCCATGGGGGCCAATTCTGGATAGATCAAAGAACCAACCATAACTTCAAATTAACTGACTTCCTGGTTCTTCATCAACTCAAAAGGTTTATCCTTTCCAAAAGTAATGATGCTCTTCAGTCCTTAGACACCTAACCTTTGGTGACCTTGAAACCCTTCAGAAGCAAACACAGAATCACGTAAGAAAGTTTCCATAACACAAATCCTTCATATCTACCCAAGACACAAAAATCTTTGAGCAACGTCAAGCACCTTGGATCTGTCACTTCTAAGTCTGCCCAAATTACATGTTTTTGTTAAATAGAAGTATAAGTCCGGTATTTGTATGCAGTAAAACAGACACATCTAAAACCCCAAGTTTTAACAACATTTTCTCTGCATCAATTACCAGGCTAAACAGTTAGAATACAGAAATTAAACTGCAAAATAAAACCAAACATGTGACTAAACTAAGAGATGTTTTTCCTCCTCTTTGCATACATTTTCATATCTTTAGCCACTACCATATGCAGAAGGATTCCAGAATACAGTACTACAGCTTTCTGAATGTGCAGCAGCAACAAGTATTTCTTGAATGCATCAGTTCATGGCAGGGACTGGGTGGGAAGAAGAAAAGAAAGTAAAAGACAATGGCTAAATACTATTTTGGATAAATTACTGCAAAAGTACTCTCAGCTTTAGATACTTTGTTAAGAGGATCTAATTTCAACCCCCTCAGAAAAACACAGAAAACCCTAACCTTTAAAGGAACACTCCTGAGTTCAAAGAAAAAGCACACTTCAAATCTCCAAAACACAGTCTGATGGATAGAGCAGGGCAGCAACTTCATTCTCATAGACACTCAAAACCAGAACCAGACCACTAAATACACAAGGCTTCAGAAAATATTAGATAAGATTCTCAGTCTTCCCATGGCCCTGATGCCACATCAGAGGGCCCTTGCTGCCTGAAATCCCTAAGCCTAATTGAGTAAAACTTCCCCTGGGAGGAACTAAATTAAGACAAACAGAGCCTGTTTTTCCAAGATCTTGAACAGGAAATCGAAAAGGTGTTTCCAAAGTAGAAACACTGTTGCAAACTAGCTGCCATCTCTCAGAAAATGCCTAGATACCTAAATTACATCCAGGGCCACCCTATTTTACAAAGTGGGCCTGGATTAAGAGGAAAGCACTAACCATGAGGGCTAATTATGAAAAAGAACCACAAAGTTCTGAAGAAAAGCCACCATCTATAGGGGTGACAGAGGGAAGGATGCAAGTACAGCAGCTGACGACAATGCTTTTATTTTTGTTTCTCATTTTAGTCAGATCCAACAGAAGAAGCAGACAATGTCTAATAAAATTTGATACTCCTCAACAGAAAACTAGGAGTAACAATGTCTTAAATCTGGTCTCAGTCTGAATTGCCATCTAATGGGATAGAAGATTTTGCCTGCGAAATGTAGACTATAAACTCGGAAACTGTATTAATTCACATTACAGCTCTGAAGAATACCAAGCAATTTAAAAAAAAATAACAGAACAACTAGAAAAGAATTAGCAATCTGATAAATCTAGCAACAGTTTATCCAAGGAAAGTATTACACTGAGTATACTACTGAAGTGTCAAAAGGTAAGAGAGAAGGCAAAATGAGAAAATGTGCACACACTTTGAAGCTTTCAGGCAGACATTTTTTTTCTTACCTCCTTTCAAACATGAAGTTAAGCTACAGCCACTGTTATAAAATTTAATTATCCTGAATTGAGCAGTAATGGAAGATGATTTTTTTGTTGTTTCATAGACACCAGCAAGAAGAGTTGTTTACACCAAAGGGAAGAATGGGGGGCTTATTATTATTTTGTTTTCAGAAGTCACACTGCTGTCCTGGAGGCACTTCATAGACATCCTCCTCCACCACCATAGCTCGGGTCTGGGCAGACCAACCCAGCTGAGCCATGGCTCCCCAGCAGACTCCTCCAAGCAGGCTCCCCTGGAAGGAGCACTCCCCTCCTCAACAGCCCCTGCCTCCCACCCCACCGGGCAGGGAGGGACCTGTCAGGCACTCGCTGCTGCCTGGCTGCTGAGCAGGAGCTTCCTCCACAATTCAGAAACAGGCACACACCATTCAGACCCTGCAGCCTCACCTTGAGGCAGCACATGCCAGTCAGGCTCAGGTTGTTTGCAGCAAGTGCCACCATGAAATCCAGATCCCCTGTTACAGCACTCTGGAGTACACCATGGTTTTCCTCCCTGTTTGTCCTCCATCACAGATTCAGCTCTCCACAAGCAGCCAAGTCACAAAAATGGACTGGATTTTGGCAAATGACATACTAAGTGCTTAGTCAAAAGTACAACAAAGGTCATCAAACTATATGCATCTTTCCAAGGTAAAAATTCCTTATAACCTGCTTCTTAATCCAAATTACACATATGTATCTTCATTTTACTGCATAATTTAACCTCAAATTCTTAACTTACTGAGTGTCTACTCAATCCCTCATTAAAATAAATCCACAATACAGATGGTTGGACAGAAACTTACACAAATGAGATGCTATGCTCAGGACAAAAGGACTTAAAAAGGTAACTTGTATTCAGAGTCATCACTGGGAGGCATTTCCCTTGGAAAAAAAAACATACCCTACAGCAAGGAAATAACAGCACAAGCTCTTCTAAAGGTCACTTAAAATTCTGTCTTTTTAAGACCACACTGTATTTTGCAGCTGTTTTCATTATTTCTTTTTTTCAAGAACTGCAAATAAGTAGATGAAGGAGTGCTAATAGTGTCCAATCAGTTTATTTGCTTCAATTATTTTGACAATAACATAAGCCAGCACAGCACACATCATCATGCAAAACAGAAGCCACAGGATGGAATTAGGCAGCCATTTGTATAGTAATGAATCAACATCTTCAAATGTGAGAAAAATGTCTGATCACTATTAAACCTTTTTTTTTAATTTAAACTCCAAACAATTAGATTTTGTGATGTAAAATGTATGTGAAGCCACATGTACAAGTAAGAGAGAACCTATCCAATTTGTTGACTTGGAAGAAGTAAAAGCACTCGGTATTGCCTACAAACACCTCTAAGAAATGTATCCCCTTACCTATCGCTACTCTAGAAACAATAAATATTTACTAACAAGCAAAAACAGATAAATAATATACTTTTGTTTTTATCCTTTATCATACTCCCCAAAAACAAAACAACTAAGAAATATTGGCTTAGTGTGTTGAAACATAAAATAAAATGCTATGGTCAACTGCAGCTCTCGCATAACTTGTCTGGTTGCTCAGGAACTGCTGAAACAGTTCCACACAAGCAGACAAGTCTTCCAAGCAGCTATCCATTTCTTAACAGCAGCTATGGTCCATATCCAAATTCAGAACACAAATATTATAGGAAATTCTTGCTGAAAATATACCCACATTTTATGTACACAACCCAAATTCCCCTTCAAAAATCACAGTCGGGTTATAAGTCAGTGCTTTTAAGAAAACTGAATTTGTTTTTGCAATTTATTATTTTTTAAGAGAAGATAAACAATTAAAAATGGGGCAGAGAGGTTAAGTAAGACTCTCCATGAACACTTTAAAACATAGTTTGTGTGTGCACAGATAGCCCGAAGTGACAGGCCACTGTACAAAGCCACTAGCCAAAAGCTAAGATTAGCAATAGGCCAGACACAATTGCTGGAGGGACTTGCTGAAGAAAGGCACCCTGGACAGCAGGCAACTTGACATCTAAAGTAGAAAACAGACAAAATTACATATGGCAGCTGGGAATAAGCCACAACAGGACAGCAGGGATACGTGACAGATAAGACAGTTGAGGAGAAATTAGGAGACTACAGTTACACCCAACTGATTTCAAATTGCACCTTCATATTGAATATGCTCTTAGCTAGAAACCATAACACGCAAAACATTTATGACTCTTCTTTTGCCAATCCTAATAAAGCTCCCTTTGCTACTCAAAATCTCTAAATATTTACAAGATTTTCTCGAAGACTTGCATAACAGGAGAGCCTTAAAAAATAAAAAACTAAAACCAAATGGATAAGAATCAAAAGCCTAAACTACAACAGGAAGAAAATTTAACAGAGAATTTCAAAATTTGAGAAGGAAGCTGAATTCTTCCACCTACGTAAGAAGCCAAAGATGCCACTACACCTGTCCAGGCACAGCACAGCTTTAGAGCAGGCAAGTAAGCACAGAATCATAGACTATGCTGAGTTGGAAGGGACCCACAAGGATCATCGAGTCCAACTCATGGCCCTACACAGTATCATCCCCAAAGAGACTGTACATATGCTTGTGCATAAGCATATGCATATATACACACACACACAAAATTGTTCACTTCTGACTGTTGGTCACAACTTCCATATGCAACTATCAGATGAGGAGGAAACACCTGCACTTTGCTTATGGAAGTCATCTGAGCAAGGGTGAAAAAGTGCACCTGCAAGAGCCTACCAGCAAGTTCTTAATAATAAGCCCTTTGCACATGAACTAATGGGAGGAATTCAAAGCAGAAAGGAAATGCAGCAGACAGGAAAAGGGAGGTCCTCAGCAGACAAGGAGGAACAAAAATGTGACATAAAAGTCCAAATTCAAGTCCATGAAGTTCCATGTGTTAGAAGAATAGGAGGCATCAAAAGAAGCTTTACATCTCAGTAAGAAGTAACTAAAATGGTCTTACATGGTGCAAGACACTACCATGCAGTGGAATACTTCCTGAGGACTCTTGCAGGATCACTTAAAGTTTATATCAAAAGAGACTAGCACATCCTAACTATTACATTGCCTCTTTCATTTCTAGTTTATTAAGATGTGTGGGCTATCACTGCTCACTACAGCAGTACAGAAGCAAAAGGGTAAAGTTCTTCAAAACTGTCTGCCCATCTACTATGTTCTCTCGCTAACCTCATATGTCCTACATCCAGAAACATTACGCCAGAATTAACTGACTACCTTGTTATCCTTAAGTCTGACTAACCATTTCTTTGACATTTTGAAGTCTATGTGATTACAGAAGAGGTTTTTGTACAACATTTGAACAGCCACTGGTAATGTACGGTTACCTCTGCACTGCTGAAGGCGTTCCCCTCCCTTAAATTCATCATTCTTCTTTACCAGTTAGCCAGATTGGAAATAATTAAATATACATACATATGTGTGTGTGTGCACACATATATATATATACACACACGCAATTGATTTGTCCACACATACGATTAACTGATTTGTCCAAATACCATTCAAGTGTCAACTGACAGTTTAACTTAAACATTCTTCAATAGAGAAAGCATTGTGAAACACTTTTATGAACACTTCAAACCACTTTAGAAAAGTCTCAGTCAGCAAAACAGAGAATCTTACATTAACTGGTAATCTTTGGGTCAAATAGAAAGGCAAGTAGTTGAAGATGCACAGAGGTTAGCACCAGAATCTTGAGGTATACATGCAATTACATCCTGCTGCAGTCCACAATTGCCTATTAACAGAAGAAAATCCTCCTCATACACTAAGAAGGTCCATCATTCTATAAAACTTGCCAACAAACATGATGCTAAAGGGATTTTTTATATCTGTAGTTTGAGAGAAACAATGTTTTAGAACAGGCTACAGCTCGTGTTCCCCTAGAGGTAAACTGCAGTTTAATGAGATCAGAAACAGACATCTGTTATGTCTATGTGCACAAACAAGCCCAGCACTACTATCGGTGAAAAATTAATTAATCTGATGTTTTAAAATATTTTAAGCCCCAATCCTCCAAAAACTTACTATACTTGCAATAAATTAAATTTCACTGAAATTAATTTCCTGAAACTATTTTCACTGATAAGTATCATTCAGTGATATTAGTAAAAGAGAAAATTCACATTAAAAGTTACCAGAAACCATTTCTAGAGAAATGAAGCAAAAAGTGACAAACAATGGGAGGAAAAAGTAAATGCAACTGGACTGAGTATAAAACAATGGTTGGAAAAATATATATTCAAGAGACTATTCTTTTCAAGCCTTGGAACAAAGTGATGTGTAGATAAGTGCCAAAAGAATATGCATACCATGACTTCACATACATCCTATTCAAAACAAATTGTGAGGTACAACAGTAAATATAGGCCTCACACCCAGAAAAGTCTACACTGTCAGCTAATACTAAAAATTCAAGACAAGAGTTTCTCATTTGACCTTTCAGAACAGCTTTGCTCCTTCTCCTCTTCCAACCCACTTTAAAATAGTGTTATACTCATCTTGTATTTTTTCTAAAAGTACCACATATGGCACTTCTCAAACACATTCAAGTATCACATTCCTAGAAGTTTTATGGATTCTTGTACCATTTCTATGTAATGTCTTCTAACAGGCTACTGTGCTATCACACACTGACTCTGCCCATAGAGAGAGAAATTTTGCCTTGTAAAAGGCCTCAGCTGTGGCTCCAAGCCCCCCTCAGTGGAGTGGGTGCCCAAGGACATGGAGGGAAACCTGCAACCAGGGGGCATTACACTGCACTCCAGCAGCTCCCTGCCCAAACTATGCTGCAGATCTGTAAGGAAGGCTTTCCAGACTGCTTCTTTTAAAGTTTCTGAACTGCATTAATAAAGCAATAGGATACACAGGAGTGAAAGAGTGCAACTAATGTCACACACACACAGGATCCAAGGGCACCGTTTCAATCACTTGCCTGAAGAGTTACTAAGCTTGACTTAGCACTAAGCAACTGAAGTGGAAATATGTTGACAGGATCTTTGATGCTTTTGGTTTCAGAGTCCATTTCTTGCAAGCAGTGATCTATGGTAGTCACCTCATTATTTAAGGTTTTTCCACTCTTCCAGGAGTAACAGACCCTTAGTCAAGCACATATGGATGCATGTTTCAGCTGCCTAGAACTGGTGATGGACAAGCCATTAGTGACTATTGTATACATTAGCACACATGTATAGACATCCTCCATCTACCCATTCATTGTGAAGCTCCATATTTTAAATGGTATTACAAAAACAGGTAATGGTTACCTACAAGGTATTAAAAGTGTTCTAAAAATAAACCCATTAAAGAAAACCATGCTTAAAATGTGTCTAATTTTCCAAACACATCAGGAGAGCTAACAAAAGAAATTTTATCTCCCTGAAATCTTTGCTGCTTTTATACCAATGGAGCAAGAAACCCCCTGCAAAGTAAAATAATGTCTTTAAGCCAAATAACTACCTAAGGGAAAAAGCATTGGTTCTGCAATGATTTGCAGCCTTTATATATTTTCTTTTCCACAGCTGACATGCTAATTTATATAATTTCTAAACTTTTGATTCTCAGTATTCTCAATCTACCAGTCACAAACAGAAGTTCATGTTATCTACAAATACATAATCACAGAATCACACAGAAGCATAGATTATGCCGAGTTGTTAAGGGACCCACAAGGAACATCCAGTCCAACTCCTGGCCCTCCACAGGACTATCCCCAAGAGTCACACCATGTTGCCCAAGAGTATCATCCAAATGCTTCCTGAGCTCTGTCAGGCTTGGTGCTGTGACCACTTCCCTGGGGAGCCTGTTCCACTACCCAACCATCCTCCTTTTTCTAAAGGTTCTGAACCTCCCCTCACACAACTTCAGGCCATTCCCTCAGGTCACTGGTCACCACAGAGAAGAGATCAGTGCCTGCCCCTCCTCTTCCCCTCACAAGGAAGTTGTAGACTGTGACGAGTAGACTGTTCAGCCTCCTTTTCCCCAGGCTGAACACAAGTGCCTTTAGCTGCTCCTCATATGGCTTCCCCTCAAGGCCCTTCACCATCTTCCTTGCCCTCCTTTGGACACTCTCTAACAGCTTAATACCTTTCTTATATTGTGGTGCCCAAACCTGCACACAATATTCAGGTGAGGCTGTCCCAGTGCAGAGCAGAGCAGGACAATCCCCTCCCTCGACCGGCTGGTGATGCTTTGCCTGATGCCCTCCAGGACTCGGTTGGCCCTCCTGGCTGCCAGGGCACTGCTGACTCATATTCAACTTGCTGTCAAACAGGACCCCCAGGTCCCTTTCCATGGCACTGCTTTCCTCATATCATTCCCCTTCTGTACAAACAGCCAACTATATTAATATAATGTTAATATAGGTGTTGTGGAGAATATTCTTTAAAACATGCACTTAAACTCTTACAACTGCTTCCACACTCCAGGTCAACATCCTTGTCTGACAGTAATTTTCAAGCTTTTAGGGAAACTTAGTCCAGCCTCTTTTTTCCCAATATTTAAGTATCCTACTATTATTATCATTCCCCAAACACACTTGCTTCCTATAGTCCTCCTTAATGCTGACCTTGCAAACTAATGCAGTATTCTCTCCACCCAATATTTGTAATTTAGAACTATATCCCAAAGACAGACAGTTTTACAGATTTATGTTCATCTGAAATTTTTAAGAGGTTAAAGTTATGAAGCTTGATGCTGTTACTTCTATGGTTGCCAGTAGTTGTGCAATATATCATATTTAAGCTTCGAGCTGGACCAATAAAGTACTTCCAAGTAAGTAACACAAGGAATTACTCATAACTTCACTGTCATGAATTTGCTTATATATAAGAATATAAAATACTTTGTGAAAAAATCCAGAGAAATCCAGACAGATAATGTAATTTAATGAACTATAATAATGCAGTATGGAAAAAAATCCTAAGAGAACCTGCTCAAATCCAACATAAAAAAGTACTTAGAATTATCAGAAAAATTAATTTTTGTTATAAGAAAATAAATCAGAGTGAGACAATACAAGCAATGTTGAGGGTTATTTTACAGTATAAAATTTCATATATACCAAAAAATCAGAAATTAAAAACCAGACAACAGGAGATTAAGCACAATTCTAGAATACACACTGTGCTATCAAACCTATGGTGACCTTAATCTGAACATAACTGAACATCAAGTACCACAGCAGTGAAAATCAGATTAAATTTATAGTAACATACCAAAGAGACTTCAACAGTAGATGGCCTCCTCTTCTTTCTCCCCAACCTCCCATGACAGAGAAGGTTAAAAATAGGGGCTTCCGTTTCCTTAGATTATTTCACTTTAGGCTTTTCTAGAGCACTGAAATTAGCTACTTTGCCAGCTTCCTACATTTGTGTTAGAAAAGGAGTGTTAAAAACACACATTTACAGCAACTCAGGAAACTGACTTCTGTGGTTTGTGTTATTATTATCACTTCTAAATGACAACTCTCTCTAGAAGTTGTAGGTTTCTCTTCTGAAGTTTCCCTCTGGATATTGCTCACCCAAAGGCCCCTTGCACCACATAGTAACATATTTTGGGAGTAAGCTGTACTGGCATATTTTTCTATATTTATGCATTCCTTTGCAGTTAGTAAACACAGATATTTTCAGTGCACAGTGTTCAATTCCCCACATCCAAAAGCAGCCCCAGTACTAGGAAGGAGAGCTTAAGAGCCATAGAAATACAGCTTCAGCTCCCTCTCTCCTAGCCCTGAGCCTTTGAGGAAGTCAGAGCCAAAGGAAGCCTCTAACTTCCACCATGGCAGCACAGAGCAGCCCCAGCTGTCCAGGTCCATATTTTAAGGTCAGAAGGTCACTGTTATCCTCTAATTGACCTCCTGCATAATACAAGCTACAAAACTGTAGCTGACACTTCTTGCATCCAGCCCAACATCTCATGGGCAACCTAGACCATATGTCTGTTTATATTGAAAATATGTATGTTGCAGAATAAGCATCTGAACTCTTTATCTGGAAGCACTGCATATCAACATACAAAAAGCAGCACATATCTAAACTCTGATGTAGTATGACGTTGTACCACCTACACATGACTACAGTGCAGTGCCGTCCATTCATTAGAAAGTCTGGTATGCTTCGTTAGGCATTCCCTCATTTTTTGATTGCTTTTTATTCTGCTAGAGTGAAGTCACCCTGCCTGAAGTTCTCCCTCCTGAGGGTGTTACTCCTTCCAATCTCTTGTGAGACCTTCAATTAAAACAGTTCTGCCATTTGAAATGATGAAGCACAGGAAAAATGCTGTTCTGTCCCTCCCCACCCCCCGCTTCAAGTTTTACAATAGTCTAGATAATCTCAGCACTGCTAACCACAGGACCTGAATTTTTTAGGCATCCTACTGTCCCCAAAGAAAATCATTCAAGTTTGGTGAAGGTACAAGAGAGTGGAAGAGGGCAATATTGTTGCACAATGCTCAACATAACTCTGTGAAGTCGGAAGCCCCGGTCTTTGGAGATTTAATCTCCACTGAACATGTGCCAGCTTCTCAGGACCTCTCCTGGCTACACAGCCACCCAACCCCAGTGTTCCAGGACATCCAAAAGGATTGCTCCAGCAAGAAGCAGCTCCAGAAAAATAATTCCAGTACAACCCTACTCCTTCCAGGAAAAGAGACTAGGAAGTCAGTTTCTCCTTCCAGTCTGAAGGAGAAAGCATCTGAACCCTGTTAGCTTCTGAACACCAGGAAAAGAAGGAAGCGGGTACATGGTGACACACAAGGATGGAGAGCATGGGAACCAGGTGCTGGAAGAAGAGAAGGTGGCAATCAGAAAACAATGAATGATCCAGGGAGGCATAGACAGAGAAGGAGGATAAGCATAGGGAGATGGACTAACAGGAGAGCTGGAGCAAAGGGACTGGTCAGCAGTGGTGTGAACTGGCCACAGTCTAACCAGCTGATATGGAAAGGAAAGACTACCCTCTACACCCCTCAGCTCTGAGACTGAACATGGCTCTAGCCTCCCCTGTGCTCTCCACCCCAACTACACCATAAATCCCACCTGTAGTTTTGTTAGAAAGCTGGATTAACAGCTTGGTACCATCAAACTGGAGAGATCCCTGCTGCCTTCCAATGTGTCCCTCTCTGCTGCTCTGAACTGCACAATCCCATCACTTCATAGCACTCACCTGACACGCTTCTGACACTCATCTAATCATACAGTAAAGTAGCAGTGGGTATGCTTCAACTCACCAGAACTACAAAAAAGGAATGGGGAAGGAGGAAAGAAGCAATGGGGGGGGGAAGGGTTACTGAACTAAATCAGTTTATTTTGCTATCAGATGAGAAAAAAAGGCAATATAGAAGAGGTGGGTGGTGAGCAAGACCTCCTACTATTCGTAACAAGCTATTAATCCAACTTGCAGTATACTACTGATATGCTAAGCCTAACTCTGGGGTTAGGGGGAAAGAAGAACAAAAAAAAAAACCCACCCAAATAAAATCAGAACAGCCACATAAAGACAGTTTCAAGATAATGACAATGCAGACCTGAATTCTGGCATTTTAAATACAACATCTGGTCTAAGTTTGGCTATGCAATGTTAATAAACATGAAAAAAACATACAGATGCATGACAAAAGCATCTCAGTTAGGAAGAGAACATTGAGGCACCAGGATCCATATCTTAAAGAGCCTTCTAAAGTTTGGGGGAAGAATAAAGCCTATTTTAAAAGTTTCTGAGAAACTCAAGTACATAGCAAATGAAAACCTAAAACCTCAAAAGTACCTTTGAATATTCACTGCTAGGCAATGGTACTGTTGCCCCTAGGAATAATGTCCAATATGAACACTTCCTTAAGTGCTCACAAAAGCACACATAACAACATAGGAAATGGACATGGACAGCATGTTGGGAAACCAACTAATTAATCCCTTTATCTGTTAAGACTGTAAAAAAAAGAAAAAAAACCACAAACCAAAACAAAACCACCACACACCCAACCAACACACTCTGGGAGCTGCATAGGAAATAACTAGATTTCATGAAGGAAATTAACTACTCATGCACGTGTAATGATTGATTGACCAAACAACCATTAAAAGAAAAGAATGCAAAGGGAGAGAGCCACTGTGTTTTGAGTCATATCCTCAACTATATGCCCACTAAAAGCTATTGTTCCATAGTAACTGCAATTAAAATCTCAGCTTCTCTTCTTTTTCTCATATAGGTTTATCTTTAATGCAGAGAGCACTCACTCTCATGCATCATCAAAACCCATAAAGACATTAGAAATGCAGACTAAATGAACTGCAGGAAATTCAAGGTAGAAAAACATTTGCATTCCCACAAGGCCTGTCTGACACTGAGTAACAAGCAGGTTGGACAGATGAATTCAGAAGAGAAGTGGACTTTATATCTGATATATTAAGAAAATTACCTGCCCACAGAAATTATGCAAAATCTTGTCAGAGATGTTCCCTGCATTTCACAGCCTTCTGTGTTGCTAGCAGAGGAAGCATCTAAAGTTTTAGTTTCTTTAACTCCAATGCATCTACTTTCTTCAAAACTACTTATATCCAAGACCTAGCCATCAATGGGCCCTCCTCAGTCTCTGAAGTGAGGATGGTAGGCAGAACTGTCTCCTGGACTTAGAAGCTCTTCAGGAAAATTTTAGACAGGTGGTAAACTTTTCCCAACAATACCAGGTATTTCCAATAACTAAAAGATCTACTGATTCAATCTCTGAGTAGCTTAAAAGAGAAAAATCCCCACAGTTTTCACAAGTGTTGTAAGCCTGCTTGCTTAGCTGGGCTGATGAGCAATACTTCAGGAAATCCAGTAAAAGGAGCACATGATGCAAACTGAACTGTGACTGCTATTCCAGACAGTAAATGCCTAATGTGCTGAAAACTTTGTGACTTAAGTCTGTTTAAGAGAGCAGAACTTCAAAACTTACCACCAGCAACTCAAAGGCTATTAGGAAACCCAAGGGAACTGAAAGGGAAACTATGGCGCACAGGAAGGCAGGACAGAGTACAAGCATGACAGGAAAATCCCAGAAAAATGTGGTAATGACTCTTTACATACTCTGCTCCACACAATTTCATGTATCATTTTCTAAAAACCTTTTACTATTATCTATTAAGCAAGAAGAAAGCCTCTCCAGATAGCTGTGGAAAAACAAACAAGAGCTCTCCCCTCTTACCTCCCCCATCCTGTACTTATGCCACAACTGAACAACTAATTTGAAGAGATTTTCTCACCATTTCTTAGACCACTGCTGCCAGGAAAGCCAGTCTGCTGCCGCCACCCTTCATCCAGCTTCCTTCTGCAGGTCTTACTTCCCTATAAGTGAACCCAGATGCTCACATACATAGCCTCTCTGCTCTTCTCAGCATGAAATCCACAGGATTCTTAATCACAGGATTTGGTTTTCTGATTTCATGCTGCCGCAGTGTAACAACAAGGACTTACTAAAGATGGAAGCTATGAGAAGACCAGAGGTCTTCAGTCCATCTCTTCCCTACTCTTCATCATAGTTGAAAGTCTAATCCTAAATTTTTAACGTCATTGAGAAATTAACTTCCTTGACAATTTTGCCCTCGATTTCTAATTAGAATACAATGAAGATACCTCCAATTAAATAAATTATTATCATATTGCATTAAATCTGTTCCTCCCCCATCCAATTAATGAGGTGTTTTAATGACCATTCAGCAGCACTGCTTTTCAGTTTATCTGATTATCTTTAATTGCTTTTCAAAATAGCCTTCTAAGCCACGGAACCTCACTGCACACTCAGTTAAGCTCTGTTGCTGGGCTACCTTTTAATGGAAGCCTGGATTTTACAGATATGGCTGGTCTAGACCCTCCTTCCCTCTGGCCATATACTGAGCAATGCATCTTACAATGACTTAACGCTTCCAATTCCTGCAAAAGTTAGTTTTATGGTGACGATTACTTTTCCCTAACTCTTCTCAACAAAGAAGCAGTAATAAATACACTGATTTAAAGACACCAGTTAAGTTTCAAGTGGAATGCTGATTTGGGGAAGAATATCGATCCCACCCACCCCCCAAAAACCAAAGCCTAAGCTCTCTAAATAGAGCAATATGCAAGGCAGTATATCAACTAACCAAGACATCTCTGAATCACACTGCTTTCTGAGGCAGCACTACAGCAATGCTAAGGGCAGACACCCATGGATGCAAACACATTTCTACTGATTGAATAATCTGTATTTCTCAAAATTCCAGTAAACACATAAAAGGGGCACTTTCCTTCTTTGTAGAAAATGAGTGCTGACAGAAGCAGGGGATGGGATCATCGCTGTTGCCATAATATAAATCCAGAACATTTAGAAGGGTAACATACAATTTATTGACAGCTGAGTCAAAACAATGTAACAATTTACATGATCTAAGAACAGTATAAAAGTAAACAAAAATGTTTATGGACTCTATCAATTTTACAAAGGAAAACAAAGTACACAAATGCCATTTTTAATAGTAGCTTGTCCAACAAATGGTTTAATTTAACAGGGATTAAAGATATTGTAAGCATGGACAAATTCTTCTGGCAACTTTTACCATCCATCAAACTTCAATGTTGAGAAGAAATAAGAAATCATTGTCTTCAAAGATCCAACATTAATTTTATTTTTATTCTTGCTTCCTTTAAAAATAGCTGTGAAAATGAACTCACCTTGCCCTCAGTAAAACAGCTCACCCTCATGTATTTTTTACAATTAAGCCCTGCACATTGTTCCATTGTTTTGAACCTACATTCCTTTGATCTTCAATTTCCAAAACAAGGGAACTACAAAAGCATTCTCAAACACACCTTCCAGATCAGGCAAGCGCTTTCCCATGCACAAACATATTAATGGCACAGATTACTCTGTTCCCTTACTGCCAATTACAAGCTTTCATAAGTGTAAATTTTGACTGTACACAACATACAGCTATCCAAACAATGACAAAAATGCTTTCTTAGTACTGTCTCCATTTTTCTTTCCTGGAAGCACACGAATGCCTTCTCACAGCACTGGGAGCAACCTAAGCCCTCCAGAGCTGAGGGCAGCCTGTTCCAATACAAGCATGGCCAGCTCCAGCAGCGTGTCTGTGAACACCATGCCAACGTCACCAAGCTGTGTCACCAGGGTCCCCCAGCTCCTTTCAGCCTGCAGGAGTGGGAAGATTCAACTTAGCCTTCCAAGCAGCTATTGTGATGGGATTATATGGAAATCTTCCTGAAGTCATGGCTTTATTTCAAAGATCGTTGCTTAAGATAACTGTACTGTACAGAAAATGCTGTACTACTGCAAACCAACAGGTAAAAACACTGTCAATCTATGTAACTAACACTGGTGATACATCCTATGATAATAGAGGTTTTATGCATAATTTATAAATACAACCCTAAGAGAAATAACCAGTGCCTGCAACTCACACAAAAAGAACATTAACTGATCTCTGTAAAGAAAGTTACATTAAAGTTACTGTAAATTCATAAATTATTTACCCCACACAAACACTTCTAGATTTGTCTAAACAGGATGTTTCCAGCAGACTCAAAGCTGCTTTGCCCTGGCTCCTGTGAGTACAGCTTCCAGCTACTTCGGTGTGGCACGGTGCTCCATCTAATATAACCTACCCTACACAGGGCTTGTCAGCTCAGGTTCAGTGATGAATTAACCACAGCCACCTGGCTCACGACCAGCTCAAAGCATGAGCCGAATTTGCAACATAGCATTTAGACACAACTGAGAGCATTTCATAATGAAATTGCTTACTCACCTTATTCACCTCACTTACTTCATCTAGTGGAATAAACTACTCACCCGTGCTGCTACCCGAAAGGCATTCCTACAGAAGATCGGGGGCCCTGTTTATTCACATCCAAACTTACTGAGTTTTTCCAGGTAGAAAAATCTGTGCTTAGCGAAGGTCAAGACCAAAGTGAACGATTTTTGCTGACAGTGAAACCAATGGCACCCACTGCCCCTGACAGTATTTCACACAACATATCTCTGAGACTTAAGAACAAAAACTGACTGCTAACAGCTCTAGGAGGTGCACTAACAGCAGGTATCTCACTGATAAACCTTCTGTGGGACTCTGGATCTCTGGTCAAGATTCTATTTTTTGTTCATGCTTACAGAAAACCAAACCTAAAAAGCACAGGCAACTCACCCATCCAATGCTTTGTTTCATTTGTGGGCGAATACTGCATCCATTGCACACACACTACAGAACAACTGTAGTCCAAGCCTGTACCACAGCATCTGGCACATTAATCTCAAAATGTATCTCTATCATGTAGTAGGCAAAAGCACCACTGGATTTTTAGGAACTGGCTTCTTGTTCAAACAAAACTGGCTACTAGAAGCTAGCAGATAACAGAGGCACTAAAAAAAAATGCAAAAAACCAAGGGCTCATAGTCCCATTTCCCATAAAAATATGGATATGTGATTTTTATTAGTAACAATATTAATTAATATACCTAAGTCTATTTGGGTTTTGTTCTATTGATGAGCTTTAAACTTTAGGGAAACCCCCTAGATAATTCCATTACCTGTGAAAGTTTATGAAAGTAGGAGGCCTCACAGAAAGTGAGAGATGCATGTTCACATCTACTCAGTATTAGAAAATCTGTTCAGGAACAAGTGAATGCAAATACCCCAAACACAAGGCAAAAGACATCCAGCAGAACTTTCACCTTCCCAGACACCGAAGTCAAACAGCTGTAAGACCCAAACCCACAGGTAACCAGGCTTCATTAGTTCTGCTACTGACAGAAATACCTGATTTCTATAAATGATAACACTTTCCACATAACATCTACTGAGAGCTTCTTCAGCACATCAAACTCTGTACCCTGCAAGGCATCTCCCTCCCCTACCCTAGACAAGCTACCCAAATATTTTCCCTTCCAAATGTTATTTTCTTTAAAAATACATTAAATATTTCCTTTAAAAATCCACAGCTAGTCCTATTTATGTGACTATTTGCTGGGTGGAACAAAGTTAGATGCTAAGCTGGAAATACCATAACAGCTGAGTATTTTAACTGGCAACACCCTTGTAATGACATGCCTGTGTGTCATATCAGCTAGAGACTCCACAACCTTACAAATCTGACATCTCCCAGCTTGAAAATTAATTTAGCAGGTTTAACAGAATTTCACATGCACATGTTCACAGACATTCTTGCATTAAAAATACTCGAGTATTGTATAAAAGTATATATTGATGAGTTTTGATACTTGTGAGTAATAACTTCAGTAGCCAACTCAGGCAGGTCAATACACCATCCCTCCAAAACTGAATAAAACTTTTGTGCCCCACCATAAGATAAATTATGATATCGTATTTTTTCTGTAAAATAAAAACCCAAAGTGGAGGTCATATATTACTTTTAACACTGAAATTTTATCTCTTTCCAGATAAAAATCAATAGCCTTATTACCTGTACTGTTCCATCAATATAGATGTGCACTATTTACATAGATTAGCAGTGTTATACAAGGAACCTGCCCTAATTAAACATAAACTGTATAATAAGGATGCTGCAATTCCTTGTACATCCAACACTGCTGGGCTTGGGAGATTTTTTTTCCCCAAAACTTTGAAAGCAAACATATCGCGATATATACAAAGACTATACTAAACTTTCCTTACCACAGGCACCAGATGTACCAAGAAAAAGCAGATTCATTCCCAATGCATTTCCTGATAATTTGTTGCTTGATATTTTAAAACTTCAACTTTGCTGAGGTTTATTTTGTTGCATTTTAAAAATGTAACAAAGCAGGGGAGAGGGCAGAACTGAGGTAAGGCTGGATTCAGTAATTCAGTAGATACTGGCAGTCTTGACTAAATATATTTCTCCTGATTAAAAGCGACCCACCCATGAGAATCAGAAACAGAAATCTGGAGATGTGCCAGTTCATACAATAACTGTGTTTATTTGTTTTAATAAATATTTAAGAAACATGACTTGTGGTATTTGATACAACTGAGCCCGTGGTTAAAAGGCCTCTCTCCATGACATAAGCAAATACAGCCTATCCTCTTTATTTGTCTGACTTCTTTTCGACATTCAAGGCTAATCTAGTTTTAAGTCAGGAAAGACTGCGGTCTATCATTTTAAACAAACCATTGTAGTAAAACGTGAACAGGAAATTCCTAACTACACTGTTCAAAGAACAATGATTAGAAAAACAACGCAAGCTCACGAAGTACAAGAAGGGCAGTCTGGGTGGAAAATTAAATATATATATATAAAAGAGTCAAATGCACAAATACAGTCACCTAGCTCATTTTTCCTTCCCCCCACGAGCCCTCAGTCCCCATCTCATCCTCCCCACCGAGGCCAGGGGTCCTTCAGACCTTGCCAAGGGAGAAATCTTTGGATCCAAAGGGGGAAGAGTGCAGTATATACAGCTCTGTCTGATACCTTGGAAATATCCGGCCAGCGGGAGTTAGCGCAGACATGCCATTCATTCCACAACATATAAATGCCCTCTTTAGAGCCTCATCCAAGCAGCAGTTTCATTTGGATTTTGAAGCACAGGTCTGCCTTGTTTTTCAATAAGCTGCAAGCTATTTTTGCCATGAAAAAAAATCCCAACATTTTAAAAGTGTGCCTGCCTAGCATACACAGAGTATATAAAATGAGCAAAACGTGAAGTCGAGGAAAATATCCTGTATTAGCACTTTATTCATAACACAGATTTCCCTCTCCTAAAAAACAACAAACCCCCAAACATTTAAACACCTCAAACGCCAACAAAATTCATATATTTTAAATTCTACTAGGTGTAGTACCTTAAAATGTTCAAAAATTCTTTAAATAAAGTGCTCTCACAACTATTTCAAAATCATTCTTGTAAAAGTCTGGGCAACTGACCACCTTCGCTAATGGGGAGGAAAAAAATGTATTCCTAATTTGAGAAAGAAAGCAGAGTAAAGGGGAACTAATTCACTTTTAACATCATGTACTAACACTACATTAAGAGCCTGTTCATCTCTATAACATCTCAGGAATTTTTTTTTCTTTACAAGAAAACTAAAAATATCTGGATACAGGTATTAGCATGAAAATCTTCATCCACTTCAAAATAAGCTTCTGAGCACACACATAAAAAGGCCTAAGACAGAAAAATGAACATATGATCTCAAAAGACTTGCATTTTAAAGAACGCTATTCATGGACTGGAGAGTGGGAAGAAAATTTCCATAATCAGGACACTATCCATAGTTTTGGGGTGTTCCTAGCAGAACCAGTGTTTTGGACACAGGGTTATTTATATTTTAAAGAGGACATGAAAGCCTTTTATAAATGTTCCACAGATTCTAAATGTTAAGAATAGAAACTCACGATTGTGATTAAGGTAAAAAATGAACATTATTTTCTTTATCAACTCACTTCAGAAAGAATAAAACAAATAGCTTAAGAACCATGTGGGCAAACAGTCATATGTGCACAACTTCAAAAACTCCAGATGTTCACATACCAAACATAATTACCTCAAAGGAGATATTCCAGCAATTTATTACAGTATGTTTTAATGATAAAATGATGCAGCTGTATTTTAAAATAACAAAACTCTTTAAAAATTCTGAACCCCTTACATGTCAGGCGTTAGAGGGAAAAAAAAAAATCAATATTCCCTTGAAGATACTATTTCCAGAAGAAACAGGTAATAGCCAAAAATATTTGTACAAATCAGAAAACAGACATAGGGAGAAAGTCTTTAACTCAAGGATCCAAATCAGGTCCCATCAATAGTAATGAAAGGATGTTATTGCCTTAGGGCTTTTTGGCAGATATTAAGAGACGGAACAGAGGACACATCTCACTCCTAGCAGGCAGATGTCCAGAGAACAAGATCAGCTACATCATCTGTAACCAAACAGAAGCCCTGAACAGGCACGGACAGATCTCCAAGATTACTCCCAGGAGTAATTTCCCTAACAGGATACTCTGGTACACGAGAATTCATTCTACATATGAGTCATTTGATATTTCAGTGGGAGAAGTTTGCACAAATGGAATACTTTCCATAATCACTGGAGTTTTATTTAGCCTATTTCCAGAATACTGCGACAAATTTTATGAACATTGGTTTTAAAAAGATATTCATATATATCTTCCTCCACATTAATCACCTGCTGCTTTGCCTTTTATTAAGTCATAGAAAGACACCCTACAACCTGGCTTAGCTTCAAAACAGGTTTACATCTAAGCTCAGTGAAACATTCAAACAATTTTTTTTTAGATGTCCTTCTGGGAAACACATGACTTTTTTTTTATAGACATATGACACTCCTAGAGAGGAAAAAGTTGGGATATAAAAATTTGTGCCAAAATTCGCACAAGCTGTTTCTGAAAATTTATTAAGAATTAAGAAAGTTGATAATTCCATAAAACACCCTCGAATCCCTAAGAACTCAGTACCAGGAGTAAGGAGGTTCTGAGTGACATTCACAGCCAATGACAAGAAACACTACTATGCCTTTTCTAAAAAAAAACAAAACAAAACAAAACAACAAAAACCCACCGCAAATTTTCCACAGATCACTTCCCACAAACATTTCTCAACTCCAGCCTTCCAGATGCAAAATCAGAATAATGTTTACTAACAGTAACATTGAGACTACAGCTGTAAACAAATATTGTAGATTTTAAGTTGCCTGAAATTTCAGGCAATTAAATGACAGAACATTCACATACTCCTTCCTACACATTTGTGTTTGGACACTTGCTCGTGGACTAAAAGGGCTCTTTGCTCCAAAAGCCTTCTATCATGTTTAATTGAAGAAATTTGTAACACTTCACCAAAACTTCATAGAAGTGCATACACAAAACCACTAAAAAAGACAACTAGGAATTTGCAAAGCAGTTTATTTTACAGTAAGAAAAATAATTCCTGGAACTGGAAATACAGTCTCTTCATTGCACCATCAATCCATCAGAATCCAAGAGTCGGCCTGATCATAGATATCTTGACATTTTACTCCAAAAAATAGGCTAAAGGGAAAGATTTGCTTAAAACCAAAAGTTAAAGGGATTTCTTGGGAAATCCCATTAAAAAAAAAAATCCAATCAACCCATACAGAACACAAAAAATACCAACCTACCACTTTAACTCTGCTTAACACAATATGCAGGGTTCAACACTTACTTTTTTCCCTCAACAACATGATCATCTTCCTGAATAGAAGACATGAACTAACACACTTCAAGAATAGTAATCATGCTTCACACAGCAGATCAGTTCCAAGGAACTTAGCTGAAACTAGCCACTCACTAAGATCAAAGAAAATGCTTCTGAAATTCAGTATATTACAGGGTGTTATGAGAAATCAAGGAGTTGTTTACCTGAAGTAGTACAGGAGACCCAATACTCAAAGAATTATTAAACACAAAGAGCATGTAAGCAAGAATGAATACAAGCCCAAGGATCTCTCATTCCATCTCTGTGCTCCCCTTGACTAGGGCAAACCACTTAAGAAATCACTTATTTCTTGAACTCCCATATACATTGTAGCTACTTTGTAGTAACGCAGGTAACTGGAGGGTCACCTCTTTCTGAAGTCCTGGCTATAAACAAGTACATTAAAATATTGGACCATGCATGAAGTTGCAGTTTCCAAGGGTTGAGAACTGTGTGAAATCAAGAAGTTTTCACAACAAATATTCCTCTTTATGATGACATTTACTCCCAAAGTTCCCCTAGAACCAACACAAAATTACGGCTAACCAGTCCAGAAGCAAAATGCAGTTGATCCAAAAATATCTCACCATTTCTAATTAAAATGCTT
Organism: Manacus vitellinus; assembly: GCF_001715985.3. Taxonomy (NCBI): domain Eukaryota; kingdom Metazoa; phylum Chordata; class Aves; order Passeriformes; family Pipridae; genus Manacus; species Manacus vitellinus. Next base: position 16,698,726 of record NW_021940813.1, read on the forward strand.
TTTCTTTCCATTTGGGGAAAATGATTTTTTTAAAACCTTTGTGAAACAGAGATTTAGTTAAAATGACATCTTCCACCATACAGGAAAGACAGAAGCATCAAAATCCAACTGTAATTAAGAAGTAGGATACAATGGATTTTCAAGTACTTCTAAAAGAAAAATTCATCATCTGAAGCATTATCAAATGAAGACACTGGAAGCTCACAGGTGTAGGTGTATTGAGGCAAAAGATAAGACAACTCGAACCAACACAAAGTACTGTACACTTTTTTTGTCAATCAGTACACTGCATACAGTTGAAAACAAGCACACAAATAGGCAATATGAATATCCATGTTCTTTAACTGAATTTTGACAAATTACCTATTGCACTTCCATTCATATGCATTTCCAATTAATTTATTTTTTTTATTATAAAAAGGAGAAGTCAATTATGCTTTCTCTACCTCATAACAGATGATCATCAAGTTAACTTGCACCAACCATCAATTACAGTGTTAGAGACCACTTAGATGCTACTAAAACTGGCCTATGATCCAAAAGCCATCATAGTCATAAAATCAATTTTTCTTGGGTTTTGTGGTTAACTTATTCTGAAGTTTGGGGTTCAGGGATTTTTACCTACATGCCTTTTCATATCTTTAATACTGTAAGTCTTAGTCTTATCCAAAAGATGTAACCTGGGGGAAGCAGAAAACACACAAGGGTTTAAACAGTAATTTCCAAACACATGCACTTCTCCATCTACTAACTATCCCTACACTGCAAAAAGAAAGGAAAAAAAAAAGGTAGTTTACTTTTTATTCTGTAATTCTCTTTTAAGCACTCATGGAATTGCTGTTCAAGTCAAGTAACTTTGGACAGTATCCACCTTTGAGAAGTGTGTCACAATTTGTTTATGTTATTGAATTAGATAATTATGCAGTACTTCAGCTGCCTTCCCAAACATGGATAGGTCACTCTTTCTAAGAAAGCATTATGCATTAAGTTTTTTTAAAAGTCTTATTTTTAGCTGTTTAAACTGCAATCCAACAGTAAATAAATCTATTTTGTAATATTATGCATTTTCAGCTTTGATATCAAATTTTGCATTTTGCCATAAAGAATCCTAAGCACTCTGTGTGCGAAAGAGCTTCACCCTAAGTACAATATAAATCAAAATAGTTTCAACAAGATTCTCCATAGATTATTTAATCTTGAAAAATAACTCTTTCAGAACTCTATGAAAGATAGTCTTTGATTCTGTTTTGGTTCAAGGGTGTTGATATCACTGTACTTTATTTTTGTCCCGCTGCCAATTAAATATACTGAAATAAAAAAGTCATTGAAAACAAAAATAAAAAACCTAGTTGCTTTAGGTTTTGATATGTACTAATTCAGCCCTTGATGGCAATCAGCTCCTTCAGCCAAAGAGCTAACAGTACAGCACAGAACTGCCTCCATCCTGCAAACCACGGAGAGACCACCAAGCTCATCACTGGACATATGATCCTTTCCTACTCCAGCCAACACCCACAAAAAGGCTGAGAAACAAACTGAGAAATATTCCATCTTATTTGATCATACAACATATATCTAGAGGAAGCCTTGCTGGGAGGGTGGCTGTATTAAATGGTTGACTCAAACGATTCAATAGGCAATTAAAAAGTGACAGATCATGTCTTGTACACTCTCACTGTGTTAAATCCAAATTAATTTTCCTATCTGGAACAGAATCAAGAAGAGATCAAGACCCCTGTAGCACAGCAGAGCAAAGCCTATACCCCCATTACCTTGCTATTAATGACTAGTTAAGAACTGAGAGATTTATATCCCCAAATAGGCTTGGGGTTGGTGTCAAGGCAAAAAACTACACTGGAGTCCCCGTTCCTCTCCATAAGCAGAGACAAAAAACTTGTTCATTTAATTCAAATATTACAACCTTCTCCTCTGTGACCTGGCAATTTCCACTTGAACCCGTTCAGCTCCCTTAAAAAACTGCCCAGATGCACTGTAGTGATCCTTTAATGAGTTCTAGCTCCAAACACTGGTGACAAAACCACCTTGCAAGTCACCCCAATATCTGTTCAGTGGTTTTTGTTATTACCTTGACATGCCTTTTCATGCTCCATCCTTCTCCAGTCACGCCCTACACTGGACACCCAACTGAGATCTTCCTTGGAGGTGCTCCACTACCAAGATCCTCCCCACATCTAGCTGACCTTACAGTCACTTCCCTTTCACACACACACCAAGGTACCACACTGCTGATATCCTCCCCAGACACCCATCTGGTCCTAGATCTAATTCCCTCACACATCAACTTTACTCCCTGCCAGCAAAGGCAAGACTCACCACTGACTTCATCAAATCTTTCAGGAATGTTTCCAAGTTGGTAATGATATCACAAGCTCAGTCCCCAAATCCGTTCTGTAGCTCTCTCATCTCTTAATAGCCACTTCAGTGCTGCTACTCGACTGAAAAACTGACTCTGACACCTATTTTTCTTCTGTTGACTTTAAATATCCATCTTACACCTGAAAAGTGAATCCTTCCTTTTTAAACATAACTTGAAGCGTGTTTAGAAATGTGTTGTTTTACTATGGGAGTATTTTAAAAATCAGTAGTCAAAAACTGCTATTCACAAAGAGGATTTACTCAAAGAAGGTTTTAAATTGACTCATCACTTTTGCCTAATCCAATTCCTTATTGAATCAAACTTAATTGACATAAACCACTTAAATACCCATCTGCCCTGAAGGTTAAGTCAGCTTAGGGAACCAAACCAGATGAAAACTACCCTTCCCCCCAGAAAAAGATACAAATACTGCATAGGGTTGGGGAATTTCCTAATTTTTCTTACTGTAGGGTCAGATAAGCAATGGTACCAGTGCAAGAGGGGTGAGACTATGTGGCTGGCAGGGAGGACACTGCTGGTTTTGGCAGCAGAGAACTATTAGCTCAGGAGTGCTGTATTGCCAAACCTTGCTGAGCGTGCTCACTGCCTTGCCACAGCCGGCAGAGAGGGAAGGTAGGAAAAGTACCTAGAGCATGTTTTCTTTAGCTCACTTCTTTCAGAAACAAGCTGAAGATTACTTAAAAGCTGCAATACTGGCTGGCTTTGCTGGTGAATGTGAACTGTCACATCTGCAGCAGATAAGATATTCAGGAAGTTCTATTTTTAACTGTAGGCAGAAAAAGTATTAATTTTACTTTGCTTCCACAAAATATCAACAAAATACTTCTGTTTGGCCTCACATACAACTTTACAAAGCTCTACCTTCCAGCAAACAACACAAAATTATAAGCCAACATTACATTTAACAGGCACCTCTAAGAAGCTTGTTAACAGGACTTTGCTATAGATAAGTTTCTAATTTTTTTTATTGCCTACAAGTCATTTGTTCTTATGTTTATACAGTGTTGTCACTATATTTACATTTGCTAAAACCATGAAACTTATCTCTCAAACTAAACTTATCACCAGAATCCAAGCCTAAATAGGAATTTTTGGTCCGGATAATAGAACTTAAATCCCAGCCCTAGCCTTGTGACATTTCAAATCTTGCATTCTCACATGTACAGACTGTAGATCCTAAAAAGCAGACACTTCCCTCCCCATACCCTTCAGAAGACATGATAATGCAAATACCCAATTTGAACAATGCCTGGTGCTGTTTAATGACAATAAATATCAAGCACTGACAAGATCTAGCAGATCACAGTTTCTCAGTTTGCAAGATCCAATGCATATGTGAGAGCCAGTACCATGTCACAGAACCCTTCAAGAAACCCTTCATAACATGTGCCATCGTGCTGCTCCACACTGAAATCACGAGTGCTCAGTTAGTCCTTTCTAGCATGCACACAAATACAATAGGGCAGGTGTCTTCATTCTGTATCTAACTGCTGCAAACAATTCCATTAAGAGGTAAAAACTACATGCACACACACAAACAAAAAACCCTTCACCTTTAACAAAATGTTAAGCTTCTTAACAGTGGTTTTTTGTTAATCAGGTTTCAGTGGCTCAATAGATGTTTTGATGCTTTAGCACACATGCATTAGGTCTTGCAGTTTTGTGCTACATAAGCCAGATTTTCAAAGGATATGTATTTTAACTAGAAAAAACCAATTACATAAACCATAAATCACTATTATTGTACTATAAGGAAAACCTTTCACCCTTAGGAAGAAACAGTGGATGCTTCCCACCTCTACTTTCCAAGACACTAAAAAACTATTAAAACCATTTTTAATGCCCAATGACTGGAAATGTAGCACTCATTTATAGCAATGCTGAATTACAAGAAAACACAAATGCTCACTTCATACAGGCATTGTTTTTTCCCAAGAAACATAAGAAATTAAAAGTTACTTTTTTAAAACATTTAAATCAGAGAGGTGAGCTCAAGAGGGGAGGGGAGGGAAAGTAGTAATTTAGAAGTATTCACCATGAATCAGTTGATTAACACTTACATGTAATCAGAATCTACCAATCAAAATCATACCTAATACCAACTAACATTAACTCTAGGACACTTGCATCTTCATTCATTTTTAATCATGAACATTTTCATGGGGTTCACTCATAATATAAATTTAAATATCTGTCTGAAGACCTACTGGACAGGATGAAAAAAAAATGAGTGCATCTCCCCCATGAAAGGCAGAGAAGTAGATTTATCATGGCACATATGTATATGAAGCTTTCAAAACAAAATGTCAGCTACAGCACGCCTTTAAAAATATTACTGAATTATTCTGAACAAGAACTGAAGTACAAATATGTGCAGATTGCTCAGAGAGGCTCGGGGCACTGCAGCCCTTTCCCAACACCATATGCTGCAGCATGTATTCCCAGTCACATGCCAGGAGAGCAGTCGCACAGCTGCACAGCTTTCCCATCCACGCTGTGGCTGCATCCAGGCTTGACATTTGCACAGAAAATTCAAAACATCTGGATCTCAAGTATTACTTTATATGCAATGCTTTTAATATAAATTCTATCAAGTCCAGCGTATTTACTGCAAACTTGAGGTAATGAAGTGGTATAACTGCAGTGACCCAGATGCCTCAAGTGATGAGGATAAATAGGATTCCTTCCTGGGTGCCTCAAGAGAAACAACCAAACAGAGCAGCTCTCCACTTTCTAATTGGCTGCTCTGCCAATCTTTATAAGATATACTTAGCTACATATATATATTATATACAGGTCAAATGATATATCATGCAATGGAGGCATTAAAAATTGATGGTCGCAAACAACGGGACTGCAAGTGATAGCCAACTTAAATTGGGGGAAAAATTGAATTAGGTAATTTCATCTAGAAAGCTAAAGGAGTGGAAAAACTACTCTGACATTTAATATCTCTTACTATTAAAGCCATATTATATTTCTGGTTTCAACTTCTGACTATCAGATACTATTATAAATCTACTAAAGAAGAGTTCTGAAGTCTCAGGTACCATCTCTTTTTTATGAACAGTACTCAAACCACTTCTTAAACACCTCTTCAACTGAATAAATCCAGCTCTTTTGCTCTCATGGGAGAGCATATTTTTCAGATCTATACTCATTCAGCAATTTTTTTTCCCTTTGCAAGCTTCTTCATCTCTTGCAAGTCTGGTACTAACAGCCTGGAAAGCCAATTTACAAAATCACAATCAAATTAGTATTTCAACAGTTGTGCTCCCCTTCAAACATTTTCAAAGCATCACTTCCAAAAGTACATCTCTGTACCCTGTAGGTTACATTTTATGTTTTACATTAAAAACCTGCATCATAATCAAATACAGCATGTGATTTAAATCTGTCTAGTCATCATAACATTTTCAGAGGGAAGATTAAAATAATGATCAACAGTTGCTTTGTTTTCTTCCCATTCCACAAATGTCATTAGCTCAAAACAAAACTATGAGTTGACAGAGTTGATAATCAAAATACAACAAATAGAAAGTAGACAAAAAAGGTCTGAAAGCATACACAAACTTTAAGAAAACTTTCAAAAACGGCAGTAGTACTTACTACACTGTTGCCTTCATCTTTCGGATACTTTGGAATAGAAGTATTTGAATTCTAATAATGAATGTCACTAATTTCAACTCAGTGTGGGGGCTTAAGGCAAGCCCAGAAAAATGCTATTTGTGAAGAAAAAAATTAATGCTTCTTCTGATTGTCTTTGGATTGCCAAGTACTGGGAACTGGACAGATAAATTCCAACCCTCCAGGAGATATTCTCTTGCCTTGTGATATGGTTTGAAGCTGGCTCCCTGCCAAGTCTCCAAACCTTACCACAAGAAGTCCCCCCCCGCCCCCAAAACCTCAGGAAGAAGAGGGAGAAAAAAAAACAAAGAAGAAAACCCAAAACGAGAGAGAGACAGCTAAAGTGATATATATAAATATATATAAATATATTTACACTTATGTTACAGTTATATACAATTGAAATATATACAATTTCACAAGGGAAAGGGAAGGGGGAAGGGAAAAGGAACAAAACCAAAATAAAATATATATGTATCCCGATTAGTAGCCAAATCTAACAACTAAAAGAGTTAGCAAAGAAATATCTCACTACTCTCCTTGGGACAACCGAGAGTCGCTCTGGAACGATCTCCCAAGGTCGGCAAGGCCCGACCAGGCCTCGCTCCCCAGCACGGCAGACTCAACAGCAGGGAACCTGCACCTCCAAGTCGCCAGAAGGAAAGAGAGTGAAGGCCTCTCCTCCTTTCTTCTTATAGCCTGGCTTATGTAAAAATCGTAGGGAATACTGGGTAAATCTGGGCCCTTCCTTGGTTACAAACTGGTCACCAAGGAAGGCCTAGGCCAAACTACCATACCTTGACAAAGAGGACACTGATTTTCTAACCTTATCCCGTGGTGGCATGTCAAAAGATCCTTTGCCTCACTAGAGAGAGGCCCATTTCCCAATTTGGGCAAAAAAATTCAGAAGCAATTCTCATCACTTCACAGTTCTACCAGCTGCCCTCAGAATTGCTCCTCTCCATGCATCAAATAAGGCAAGAAAATATATGAGAATATAGTGTCTCCCTAAAAATACTCTCTTAATACAAAACAAGCAGTAGTTAAGTGACTAAGTGTGGAATTTTCTAGATTTCAATATCTGACATAAATATGCTCTTTATTCAAGCTTCCAGCTTGCAATTTCTTACTCCTTTAAAAAGCCAAAGTGGGGAAAGAGAAATCATATTACACAGCATCACACCAGCACATGCACTTGAACACCTTGTTTGCCATTTGCTATAACAGAGCAAACAACAGTAGTAATGGACTGTCTTTGTCCTACTCAACAGGAAAAGTTGCAAATCGGTTAATACAGATATTTGCTAAAATCAAATAAATTATGAGAATAAGGAGTCCTGAAATAGTCCAGCAAAAAGCAGCTGGCACTTCCGGACTTTTCTGCCCATTACTCACTTGACATTTCTACTCTGCATCCCTAATAACAGATATCTACCTCTAGTGACTTTCCCAAGCTGATTCCTTGTTTCAAGCCCATTAGCCTTTCCTGCTTATTTCCAATCTTTACCATTCTGACTTTTCAACAATCTCCTTGTCCAGCACATCTTTCACTTCTTGACCTCCATTCTCATATCTCACATATAGTTCTTATACTTTACTTTCCAACCATCTTTCCTTCTTCACCTAGACTTCGCATGCTGCCCCTTATGCATATTTTATCACTCTGAAGATTCCTCAGCCAAACTCAGCGTTCCTTCTTTTCCCTCAGGGTTCCCTGTACAGCCAAGAAAAGAGCTGACACCCTCACACCCTGAACCTTCACCAGACCGGTTCTTCCTTACCTGTTTTTCCCTGCCCTACTGGTTTGCAGTCCAGTTCCCCTACTTTTTTCTTCCCAGGCTTCAGGTGCCATCCTCCTTCTCCCTACCCCCAGCTCCTGATTACTTTGCTTACAAAACCTACCAAAATTTCCCCCTTCTTCTGTCAAATTCCAGGGCCAATCCCATTTCATCCTATACTCCTTGTTCCAACCCACTGTTCAACAAGGCCAAGCTTTTTCTCCCGTGCTCAAATTATTCAGCTTTTAGGCCTCAGAATTAAGATGCTAATGAGGACACAGGACAGAAAAGCTCCAATTACCATACCAGTAGTCCAGCTTGGAGGAAGTTTCTGCAAATGCATCTGCTACAACCTAGGTCTTTACCCAGCCCATAGTGATTTTTTAATTGCTCCCAAACTGGTCCAAATAGATGATTTCTCTATGCAAAAACACTTCTACACCTTAGAAGTCTAAAATCCTCACTCCAAAACAACATGATTTAAATCTTTAAAAAAACAAGACAAGTCTCATTAAGAAGTTGAAGGAAACACTCCCTCTCCCCTAGACTTGTTCCAATAAAACAACACTGTATTTTAGCTGAAGTTTCTCCACAGAGCAAATCTAGCAAGACTCACCAGCTTGGAAAGCTTCTGCCACACTCCAAGAATTTTGGCTAAGCTCTAATCACTTGAAAACAGAGTCTTGTAACAAACAGCAAGAGTAATAAGATCCTTGGTGCCACAAGGATCATCAATATCAACCACAAACATAGTCAGTGTCATTTACAATCTCCAGTTATTGACCGGAATCTCAATGTAGCAAGTACTGTGCAAACACAAGATAAAAAGGCAGTTCGCTGCCTTAAAAAACTTACAATCTATTAAGATAAAAGACAACTACTACCACAAGATGAAAACATGCACTGAAGGGCTCCTATCCAAGACCTACAGGATCTGCCAGACAACTGTCCCCAATCTATTCATTACATACAATCCACACAGAGCAACACAGTATCTTCCCGAACCTAACCACTGATTTGATACTAAAGATCCTTCTCAAATCTGCTCACTTTATCACTCTTCTACCTCTGTTTTCTTACAGAAAACCATAAGGTACCCATTTCCAACTCCTTTATCCCTTCTTACTTCTTATTATTTTGATTGGCCTCCCTTGGCCTCATCATCATCTCTTTCCCAAACTCCAAAATCCTTTATAAAGCACATTTCTCACCTCAACTTCTCCAATTAGCATTTCTTTGTCTTCTTGGCTTCAATGGGAAAACACTGGGGGTGGGGGAAAGAAGGGATTTTTGTGTTGTTTTGTGGGGGGATTTTTAATCAAATAATTACTTCAAATCAAATTCACTAACCAAACTACACAAAAGGCTGAGGAATCTCAGGGGGAATGCTGAAAAGAAAAACAAACTACTGAATGCCAGCTACATGGAAAGAGGAGCCTGTGGGGATGCTTAGAGACTACTGCCCATAGGAAAGCTTGGAGGTGCTGATTCTCAGAGCCCTTGATCAAGTGCAGCAGGGCCCGAGGTCTCACTTCTTAGTCCAATTCCTCCTGGATAGAAACAAAACCACTTGAACACAGAAATGGGGGGCTGAACTCTTGTCACTCCATGCCAAACTCATAACGCTGAGGTACATATGCTATAAGCAGGTTATTCTGCCCTCCACCTAACCATTTTTTGCAAAAATACAGCTTCAGTACCGTTTCACTGCTACTCTTACCTATCTTTCACAAACCTTGGCAGAAAACAACTAACCTGATCCTTTCCTACTTTGCTGCTGCCCACGGGAATCTGAATAGCCTCAATGAAACCCAAAAAGACTGGTCACTTTCCACTATCCAGAACCCAGGAATCTCACTAAAACAACAGTAGCCTATTCCCAACCAGAGATTAACTCTGCAGTCACAGAACTAGCTCCTTGAATTCTGTACTGCAGAACAGATAACATGATAACACACTCATGAAAACATCATGTCTTTTCTATCTGCCCCAATGTAAATCTCTCAATCTCTGCTCTACAGCCTGTTCTTACCCAATGTGAAAAATAAGTCTAAGTTTAAACCTTGGTGTGAAATATTTAGACCAAATTTCAAGCAACATATGGCATTCCAATGATTTCTTCAAAACATGGCGTCCTAATTTTAGTAACACTATTTAAGTCGAACAGTAACTCAATTTTAACACTGTAGTAAATGGCTAAATCTTTTCTGTTACTGCCTGTATGGAAGATATTCTAGAAGACAAAACCTCATACTCTCTGAAATTTAATGGTAAGGATGACATGCAGAGAAGCAACAGACACATAGTGGTGTCATCAGTTACCTTTACAACACAGTTTTAAAAGTAAGCTAACAACGTGTATGTGCATTTTAATGTAGAAAAATGTGCTATATAAAGCACACAAACAAAGATTTAATACCTCAGCAAAAAAAATATGTGCATGCATAAGTACGTCCAAATAATGAGACAAAAGATCTTGATCGGGTAGGTAAACATTTAGGCCATTTAAACAGTTATGTATCGTCGTGCAAGACGACAGGAATCTCGCAAATTACTACAGTCTTTAAACCAGACTCTGCTTAAATGTTTCTGTGGCCTGCTTAACATTCCAGGCATACTTCTGGCAAGGTAGCTCTGGCTGAGGTTCAAACTGTCCTTGTCCAACTTTCACTTACTATAAAAACATTGTTTAATATAGAAAAGTATACACAGAGACATATGTTTCTTATTTCGCAGACACCTAGAATACTGACACTTGTGTTCACTAACTCCGCGTGGAAATTTTTAAGCGAACGCTTTGAAGCGAGGTCGCTTTCACCGGGCAGTACCCGCAACAGAGAGCCCACGCTTCCACCAGATTTCAGCCACGACGCTTAAATACTGCTTATAACGCAATTCTGCTAGGAGCCATAAGACCTGCCCGTATTTATTCACCCTAAACGAGAAGAAAAGGCCTAACTCGGTGTCCCCAGCACCGCCGGGCCGTGCAGACGCTGCCCCGAACACCACGCAGCAGCAGATTTTTGCTGCTAATTTGCAGCAGACCGCGTATTTGTCAAATTAAGTGCAGGAATTTCCCGGTTTGCTTACCTCCACGCAGCGTTATCTTTTATGAGGAGGTAATCTACCAAATTACTCCAGCATGCCTCCAGCCTGCTGCTGCCAATTAGTTCAGCCCGGCTAATAAATCAGGATGGCCAAGCCGCTCGGTTACAGCGGGGCTGCTCCGGTACGCGGCGAGTACAAATACGGGCGGTGTCACTGCTCCTGCTTCCCCATCTCCCCCCGCACTGAGACTGCGCTTGGTCAGAGCACCCACCGCAGGAAGGGAAGCCTCAAGGGTTTTTTTGTTTGGTTGGGTTTTTTCTATATCTAATTTAACATTAAGGCGGGCGGCAAACCCGTCAGCAGCAGTGGTAGGGGCTCTGCCCCTCGGGTCCCTCCACGATGGGCCGGGGAGGGCCAGTGTGGCAAAGCCCCCACCCCGGGCCGCCGTCCCGCCCGCAGGGCGAAGCCTCGGAGCGCCCCGCCGGCAGCGGCACCGGCGGCCCCGCCGCCCACACCCTCCCGGCGGACGGGGGAAGGAAAATGTCGCCGACGGGCCCGGCGCCGGCGCCCAGCGAGGTGAACTGGGCTCGATCCCTCCTCCCCCCGGGATCTCCCTCATACCTGTCTCGGGGGTCGATCCACGAGGTCTGCCGGGTGTTGTGGTCGATGTAGAAGACTCGCCCGTCGAAGTCCCTCGCCTCCTCCCAGCCAGCGGGCAGCGGCAGCTCGGAGCTCTCTCGGCCGCGCTGCCCGCCCGCCGCCGGCCCCCCGCCCTGTCCCGCCGCCTGCTGCTTGCCGCCGCCGCCGCCCGCCGCTCAGCCACGGCATGGCCGCTCCGCTGCCGGGGCCGCCGGCCGGGCCGCCCCGCTCCGGCCGAAACCCGCTGCCCGCCCGCCGCCGGGGCAGCTCCAGTCCCGCCCGGGCCGCGGCCGCCCGCCGCCTCCTTCTCCTCTTCCTCCTCCAGCACTAAACAGGCGGCCCCGCAGGGAGCGGGACTCGGGCGGCTCCGGCTGCGCCGCGCCGAGCCTCATCCTCCCCCGCGCCAGCTCCGCCCAAGCCGGGACCAGCCCCGCCGCGCTTCCTAACCCCGCCGGGACCTGCCCCGCGCCGCCGCGGCTCCCAGCCCCCGATTCCGGCCGAGTGCCCCCCGCCCCGCCGCTCAGCAGCGCCCCGCCGCCGCTCCCGCCCGGCCTGCCCCGGCCATCTTTCCCTCCCTCCGCCCCGCCCGGCCGTTCCCACGCCGGGGCCGCGGAGCCCTCCCGCCCCGGCCCGCTCCCCGGGGCACGGGGGAAGCAGCGGGGCCGAGCCCGGGGCCGCGCCCCGCGGAAGCCGGGCCCAGACCCAGGCACATCGGCGCTGAGAGAGGGCGGCAGCCTTCCGCCCGGGCCGGGGGAAGGAGACTGAGGCCCCGTCGGGGCCCGTCCTGTCCTGCCTCGGGGCCTGTGCCTGTGCCACGGCCCCGTGGGGGGATGAAGGAAAAGGGGAGCCATGGCTGGCCCTCGCTGGGTCATGCATCCCCCAATGCCCGCCTGAAAAGCCTCGGAGGTGCTGAGCAATCTGGATGTGCACAGGGACACGGGGAAGGTATGGGGGTCTGCTGCAGAGCCTCAAAAGGTGATGGAGCAGAGGTGCTGGAGACCACACGAGTCACAGAGATCATGCTGTATCCATGCTCTGATAAAGGAGAATGGAAAATTGTACATCTTGCTTGCTTGACATCTCAACTTGGTCCCTTAACCCCATGCTGTAGAGCAGAAAGCAGCTGAGTGTGATTTGACCTGAGCCTGCTGGAGACCGCAGAGCAGGGTTCCAGCTACCATCTAGAACTAAATTCCACAAAACTTAGTTAAAACAGGGTTAAAAGTTGGCCTGTGGTATTCCATGCTTGTGCAGGATGCTGCCTTCAGCTAAACCTTTGAAAATCTGGACATAAAGAGTTAAGATACTGCAGGAAAGGAGTTAACAATATATTCTCAAACAATCTGAACTCAGCCCCCTGAAACTGGCAATACCCTGCCAGGGATTATATTGCAATTCCAATTATGTTCCACTTGCATTCACCGTTTTAAGTTACATCTCTATGAACATTAATTGCTGCATTGTGGTTATAAGCACAGGAAATTAGAGGACTTTTGACTTCTTGGGCTTTTCTCTGCCACCCCCCCCTAAACCAGTGGTTATCCAACAGCCATGCATGAGAGAAGCAGTATAGATAATAGAACAGATATGACTTTCTGCCTATGTTTTGTAGGTTATTTCAGTGGTAGCAAACTGTAGTCTTCTTACCAGGGCTACTGTCAGCAGTGAGAGGTGATATGAGAGTAATAGATGGGTTTAGTGATGAAAGCAAAGTGGTGTAGGAAGCTCTGAGGGCAAAGGTGTAGTAGATTAAAAATGTTGTAAAGGTGTAAAATTTAGCAAATGCGAGGTTGTAGATCCGATCATCCAAATCATAGCAGCTTATGTTTGGATCAGCTCATCTTAACAGAGAGTTTGCTTCAGCAAACACTGTCAGGCTGTTTTATGTGGTCCCAAGAGTTCAGCACTATCTCTAGGAGCAAGGTGCTGTTTGTGTGTTACATATGATTTTTAAGGACTATTTCAAAGAGGGGAAAGTTAAGGCACAGTACAAACTCTATTTTTTGGTGGTTGCAGTTTCTATTATTTTAAGTATATCTCCCAGATTTTCAGAGATTTTGTTTAGCAGACACAAGCATTCTCAAATGGCCTATATTAACATTTTGGGAAATCGGATTTTTTTTGTTTCAAAAATTACCTTCCCTAAATTACCTTAGCGCAATGGCTGCACAGCTCAGCATCACACCAAGGCACTAGGTTAGTTCATAATACCTGGAAGCAGTAAAGCCAGGTTGCTATAATAATCAACCAAAACTAATTAGCCCTGCTGAGGACATGTGCAGCACTGCCCTCCAACATGGGCTGGTTCTTCCTCATCAGTCCCTGGAGTCCCAAAAGACGATCAAGCTTCAGTGAAGAACCTGTAGATGGAGGTTGCAGAAACGATGTGGGACTGACCGTGGAGGCAGCAAAAAGGGGGCAGGGAGCTCAAGACAGCAGTAAGCAAGAGGGGAAATGGCAGGATTGAGTGTGGAACATTTCGTTCAGCTCATAGCCCTTCAACTAAATTCTTGTCTTAACTTTGGCAAATTGCTCCAGGTTAGAGCCAGAAAAGGACTTGGCTGGGTTGTGGTTTCTCAGGCAGAGTTATGATGCACATGTTCCATGTAAAACATGAGCTGGATGTCCAGTGTGTCCTGGATTTCATGCATTCATTATAAAAGCAGTTGAGGATGCATATGCTACTGCATAAAGGAGAGGTGCAAGATTTTCAGGTGCATTGTAGCTGCTTCTGCCATTGACAGGTTGCCTCTTCCTAAAATCTTGAACAAGATTCTGCCTGGGCAAAGTTTGTAGGCTAATTGTGAGAACATGTCCTAAAAAACCTTAGATGTAAAATGTTCCTAGACTTCAGATCTAACTTTTAGGCTGTCCGTATCTAGAAAAATCATTAGCTTCAGCTAGGAGCTGAAGCTTCTTAAATGCACATGAATAAAGGTGTTGAAAAACCTGATTCCAAGAGTCCAGCCAACTGTGCACAGAGCTGCCTACAGGAACCAGTAGGAAATGATAGGGCTAGCACTTGCCTCACAAGAATAGAAACTCCCTTTGTCTGCAGTGCATTCATGCCGAGATGCCAGGCAGGAACTCTCAATTATTTTCCAGGCCAGAACAGTACCCTTCCTCGGATGTTACCTCATCCTTCTGCCCATTCCTTGTGAGGAAATGAACAAAGCATTCAGGAGCCAGGGATTCTTTCTGAGTAACGTTAAAAGGCAAGAAGAGAAGAACCTGAAAAGGTCACTGTAGTTTTCATGCCAAAGTACTAATTTGCAATGCATTTTGTGCCATCCTTACCCTGCAATGAAACCCTCCCAGGCCTGCATTGCAGCTCCCTCCCTTTTATTTTCCTTTCTCTTCAATGTCTGTCGTACTTCCAGAGCGTAAAAGCAAAAAAGGGACAGAGAACCTGGTGCACCACAGCATATCTCTTGTTTGGGTTGCAGAAAGAAACCACTCTGCCAAACAAAGATGACCTGCATAGTATGAAACAGGTAATAACACAGAAGATCTTGACTTAAAATAGATAAAAGTCTGCCACAGGAAATTAAATGCTTGCAGTGCATATTATAATCAGTCTGCACAAATGGCAATAAATCACGTTATATGTAAAGCTATATCTACAAAGGTTTACACCTGTCCCTTGTCTCGCCTATATCTTCTCCAGATATGCATAATACACATCTGAATGCTCATGTATTTCACACACCTTCATTCCACACCCGTTTTCCTTTCCTTCCATTTTTTTCCACCCACAAACATTGCTCACACATTCACTCATTCCTCAGGCACACCTATGCCCATTAATTCAAACTTACATAAGCAACTTTTCTTCATGTGCCCTTCCTTGCCATCTTCAGTGTTTATAATCACAGGTTCTACATATCTTCTCTGTTAAACATGCTCTTATAGCCAGGTCCATAATTGATATCACAACATTTTCCATAGAAAATGTAGATAACATTTCCCACTGTAAGTTGTAGATAACAAGTTCCAACTTTCCTACTGTCCACAGGAAAAGCCCTTAATTCTGCATAAAAATCCCAACCTCATTTTGGCACTCCACTTTTTTTCTCACAACTGCTGGAAAATGGCAGTCAGTCAGAACTGATATCTCATTGTGTATAATAACAACTCCCTCCCCATCTTCTAATTGTGAGCACTTATTTGCAATTTAGCTCCCATTTCCCAGATTTTCCAACCTGTGGGGGACCTTTTTACTGTTTTGATAACTAAGTAAAAATTGTCACTTCTCTGAGATCATAGATGTCTTCTGGAACAGCAGAGCAAAGGCTTCTTCATCATCATTGTCCCAATGGCTATCTATCACACTCATCCTGCAAGCTGGGGCTTGCTGCTTTTCCCATATCCAACAGAATAAAATCATGAGAGACTGGGACATAATTTCTTATTAGCTCTGTCCCTTTCAATCTTTTCTGTTTGCTACACATACACGTGTATGCAAAAAGATAAATATAAATGCAAAGATAAATTAGAGATAGGAGGACATAGAGATAGGTACACACCTACACATGAACATATATACACAGAAAAATAAATTGTAAGGCACATCTTTCCAAAGCAAATAAATATACATATTGCATGTGACAATCTAGTAGCTGTTTGAACGGCTTCACTGCTGAGAAATCTGTCTCAGGGGGAGGCTCTCCTTGGGCTGCCATACAGAGATTTAAGCATCCCCCAGCATAGTGGAAACCTTACTGGTGGCCCTGCTTTTGCAGCCTCAAGCTGGTGTGGCATCTGAGTTCTTTCAGAGGGCAGCTGGGCAAAGTAGGGATCTGCTACTTGGGTGCATGAAACCAAGTGGGACACTGTCCCTTCCACAGGAGTAGCGACTGAGACAGTAGGGGAACTGGACAAGCACCAATCCCCATGGATTACGTAGGGGTTCAGGGATGGTATAGTAGGTGACAGATGTTGTAGGAAAGATGATCAGCAGTCATCGATCCACTTCAGAGGACATAAAAAGTAGCAAACCCTCAACTCTTGCTTGCTGTCAGCAGCCAAGAGTAGGGCTCCAGGAATAGAGGGTCTGTTGATGATCATTCTCTGGCTCAGCTCTAGGTGTAAAGGGTGTCAGAAAGTAAAGCAGAAATGTAAAATCCCTGAGGGCTTTCCTGATGGGATACAGAATAGGGAGCTCTGTGTGTGTACATGTTAAGGAAGCAAATTTTTCCCTCTACACGTTGAGCAGGTCTGATAAGACACGTTTCTTGAGGCAGGGTAATTCGACATAGAAAGTAGTCTGAAAATCCCAAATCAGTGGGAAAAAAAACGCAGAGGATGTCTGAATCTAACATGAAGTATAATGGAAGGATTTCACAAACAAGAGTGTTTTATCAGGAGGCATTTAGTCTGCATCAACAAGTCATCTGAGAAAAGAAGTAATCCTACAAGCCCTTTGTAATCATTAATATTTTTCCCCCCGCTTTTTCTCTTAATAGTACTTCTAATTAAATGGAGCATGGAAGGTCTGTAGTTACAGTCTTTGGGTCAGTAGTTCACATCCAGCTGAGGAAATAAATAATAACAAGCTATTGTCTGGTGCTTCACTTCCTGGTAGGGAAATAACAAAGAGTTGCACTGCGATAGTGCATAGTATGCATAGATGACACATGAGGTAGATGACAAAGAGGACAGTACATTTGAGCACATTAAGAAAATAGTCTCTTACAGTATTTTTAGTTCAAGCATTGAGGCTGTGGTTTGCCTTTGAATGAATGCAATTCAAATGCTTAGATACTCACCGCAATGAAATGTATACATGGCTATTTTTTCTCCTATCATTATGCCCATAAACCACTGAAATATGTATATAATATGCTCTTATAATGCATATTTGAAATTCTGTGGTGTGCCAAAATTCTTCATTTATGACATTGATTTAATACACCATATATAGGAGGAATTACTGAACAGAAAATTTTAAATAAACCTAATTATGTAGAAACAGAAAGATATGATACTCATCTAGGCTTCACAGCTTAATAATACTGTGTTAGCTGCAAACAGAAAAAATATGAAATGTACAGATATTAAATAACTATAGCAATAGATTTAAATATAGATCAATTCCCTAAGCATGCAGCCTGCTAGCGTTCAGCTTGCATATCCCCTTCTAATCCTCTATTTCATGGCACCTATTCATTTGTCTCTGAAAGGCCTGGGATAAAGGCAATGTGAATTTCTTTTTGTCATTCCTAACGTAACATTTCACTTGACTTATTTATCAGCTGTGAGTAGTATTTGCTTCAAACAGCATAAGTGCACTTACTCAGGAAATCCCACTGACCATGTTCCCCTGGACAAATCCCATTCTTCATGCTACACCTCATCTTGCCAACCATTTAAATGCCCAGATTCAGCATTTTATCTATTAAAACATTTCAGATGCTTATAGCTATGAAAAGTTGTTTGTTTTTTTTTCTCACAGAGACACAAGAAATTTTTCATGTACCTTCCTGTGGTACATTCTGTCCCAGCCAACTTTCAAGTCGGAAGCTCATCATGATGTACTGTGCATAAATTGCACAACATTTAAAATTTTAGATTTTTTAAATTCTCTGTAGAGATCTGATGAGTTGGCAAGCTAGTTCAGTCAATATAAAACTCCTGCTCTAACATCCCATGGCAGGGCTTGAGAGGCTAGGGAGTAGTTACTCCACAGTCACCTCTCTCTCATCTTTGTCTTCACAGTAAATACTCACCCACTTATTCTATTTGCAAATTTAAGCCTATTTCACTTAAGTGCTTTCCCAGACAACTATAAATAGGCTCTTGGAAGTGGTAATTAAGTCAGGACTACATTCACTCACAGGAATTTAACAGCTTCTCCTGACAGAATGCAATTGTTTTTTCCTCCTCCATCCAGGTCTTTGCAATTGGCCACAGAGGACCTGGAACACTTTACAGTTCAAACCTTTTCCAATTTGATTGTATACTGGCACATTATTATTCATTTTGCTTCGTTATTCATGCTGCTATTAATTTTTATTTGAAAAATAATATGAAGAAACAGATTAAGTCTGAGCTCAGACTTGTCATGTGCCGAAAATAAAATGGGATAGTGGAAGAGCTGCCCTAAAGGACCCAAAGGCTTTTGGGTGCTAGGGAGAACCTGTGGAGATGTTAGAGACAACTGTGAACTCCAGCATACAAAAATATATTTCAACTGACTGAGATTATAGTTTTAGGCTTATTGTACTGTATTTACCCCATATTATACTAACTTCAGTGACTGCAATAACAATTTTGTCTTACTTTTATGACCATAATAAGTTGCTGAAAGGCAACTTCTCTACAAAAATTTGTTGAAGTTAGCATGATTTTTTTTCAACTGTTAGTTAGATTAAATTAAGAGGAAAAAAATTATCTTCCAGAATTTCATTTCACTTTCTACTTAAAGTACAGGAAGGTTATTCGTCCTGTTAGATTTTACAAAGAGACCTCTCATACCAGCATGTTTTTATATACACAGTGACCACAGCCCACTGCATTTCAGCCCCAACAGGAGATGGATTTTTGCCTCCTGACCTTAGAGCCAGTGTTGTGCTGTGCCACCCCATGGTGAGAAGGCCCCTTCCCTGTTGCTGGTGCTGCCTCTCACTTGGGCACGGTGCTCAGGGGAAGGCCTAAGACTGGTTTGTGTCTTGTGCCAGTTTGAAAGATGGTAAACGTATTCACTGTTCTGCATAAAGCTTTTATAAAACAGAAATAGAGAATGTTCTAGATAAATTACCATATATAGGCTCTCTGCAGGATTCCCCAGCACATTCGCTCAGTGACTCCCAATTATTTCAACAACACTGTAGTGCTTGTTCTCACACTGACATCACCAGAGAGATATTTATTCCAACACAACATGTTTGCCATGCAGAATATGTCCAATTTGGTTTTACATAAGCACATTATTACAGTTCATTTTTCATTTTCATCCAAAGATGTATTGTCAGTGGTATTGCATACTCTTAGGGAGAGAAACAACACAAAACAACCCTCTCAACACCCTTTTTTTTTCTTTCCCATCTAAAAGAAAAACACCAATTCTCATGTGATTCAGTAAGTATACATTGCAGTTCAGTAAGACGAGAGTAACACTGGCACAATGCATGTTGTGATTTGGATACTGGAAACACTTATATACCTATATAATACCTCTGAAACACGAGTCAAACCAAAGTCCTTCCAGATCAGAACTGTATTTCTAGCAGTGACCGCTACCTGCTGCCCCGAGGAGTGTAAGGACAAATCAGACATATAGTGACATTTTTCAAGAACCGTCTTCCAATCTTCAGTGCATTCCAGCTCAGGATGTTCTTGCTCAGAGGCATTATTCCTGTATGCAACATCTCCCAAGGGATTTTATTTATTGAATTCATCAAACTGTTTTAGCATCCCCAATATAAATGGCAAAGATCTTTATCTATACCCTTGGAGAAGTATTATCTTTTGAACCTTTGTGCTATTAGCAGTTGATGCCTCCTATCTGTTGTGCTAGAGGAAATTGTCATTATTTTCTGTCTTCTCCATGCAGATGCATCATATCCTCCATCCATCTTTGCTGTGATGTAGGTTTTGTGATATTCCCAGCCTTATGGAGGAAGAAATCTCAACTTTATTTCACGCAAATTGGACTGAAGTGACCACTGCCCCCCATGATGGCTGACCAACAAATCAGAAAACAGGATTGGATAATAGTCCCCATTGTTCTTTCTGAAATTAAGGCAAAAATGCAATGTAATGGTTTCTTTTGGCCTTCAGTCCATTTTTCATGTGCAGTGGATGTGCATAGAAGTGCTCAATATCAGAATCTACAAATGCTACTAGTTTCAAAAAGCAGAATTTCTTACAGAATTCCTCGGTATGCCCAGATCAGAGAAACAGAACCATATTACTACTGTATTAATGTTATGCAAGTATTACATTCATAACTAGAATAGTTCCTCTTTTATAGCAGTCGTCAATATTTTGTTCAGGGATTAGTTTCCCCCTTTTATCTTTTTTCTCTCTTTTTTTTTTTTTATAGTTTTGGGGGATTTTTGTTTTGTCCTTAATTTATTCTGGACAGCACTGCCAACCCATTTGGAAGGATACTGTTCTTTTAAGCCAACGGCACTTGCAGAAATCAAGTAAATATTTTATAGCGGTGTAACAGATCATTGCTAGATGTAGCATATTTGCAAAGAACTTCTAATCTTTTTAATTTCATAGAATCATTATAGTTGGAAAAGACCTCCAAGATCATCAAGTCCAATCTTCACCCAAAGGTTAAAAACAGCAAAATAAAAATAAACAAAATTAGTTGGATGATTGTGCTTTGTAATTTTTGCCCTACATCATCCCCTGGTGAACATTGTCTCACCAAAATTACCTAGACAAATTACCTAGGCAGAAGACTTCACTGTAATGTGAGAGCCTTTAAAGTTCAGATATCCTCAAGTTCTTGTCAAATTTACAGTAATGTTTATATTTAAACTGACCCCCAGAGATTACATTTTAAATATAGGTGGATTAATATTCTCATTGTATCACATATAATATTAAAGAAAGTTTAAATGATCTGCTTAATTTTTTTACAGTGTTTAAAAACCTGTAATTAGCTTTAAAATCTAAGATTTCTCAGCCATTTGAAAGCAAACTTGTAAAATAAAGGCTCTTTTCATTTATTTTACCTTTACTATAGGAAAATCCACAAGTTTCTGTAATGTCTAGTATTGTAAGAACCATGTTGCTATACTTGGTATAGCAATAATACAGCCTAAGGAAAAGCATCTGCTGACCTCACGATATTGAATTAAGATCAGTATCCAGCAGTGAGCTTCTGTCACTAAACACAACAATCTGGCACAAGGTTAAAAATCTATTTTTTTATTCATTACTTGATCCAATGCCTCATTAGCACAGGAAAATCCTTATGTCAAGATCAGTACCCTCAGAACAGTTTGATGCTGCAGAGATCCATGCTGAGTTACTCCTTGTGTCAAGCAAATATAACTCTACAGATCTGGTCTGGCTCCAAGCAGAAAGAACTTTTCTGTGCTCCTCCAGCAAAGCCAATGTATTTTCCTCTCTATCGATTCTACTCTTTCTTTGGAAGCTCTGGATTTTTATATCTGAGTTACACACTGTGAATTGCCTAAGCAGATAATGAAGATACTAGCTTTTGGTTTTATCTGTTATAAATGACTGTCTATCATCACAAAGAATGAAGAATTTTGTGGCAAAGGCAAGGCTGCAACCCAGTTCTCAAGGACGGGAGGCAGCTGATTTAATCACCAGACTTTCTCTTTGAGCAGTGTGTTGCCTCGTTCACTGAACACTTCCAGCTTTTGGGACACAGAAGTGAAAAATGCAATTAAAACCAAAGTTGAAAGATTTAAAATGACACTGAGCGTGCAGCTTAAGAGACCTCCCTGGATGACCAGCATGGCACTGACCAGTGCCACTGCCAAAAGACTCTGCAGGTCTAAGGGCTGTATTTCCTTCAGAAGCTCTGACACTGGGATTGCCAGAGGGAAATTTCCATGGGGGAAAGTTGAGGGACTGCTGTTTTATCCTTTTAGCAGTTGCCAATATCCTGCAGACATCCAACTGAAAGATGGAAGGAAGGCTGTCATGCCCAGCTTGCAGGCCTGGCTGTCCTAAAGAGGTGACCTGCCTATTAAATGATTCCTTGGTTTGTAAGCCTCAGAAGCCACTTTTGCCAATAACTGACATGATTGGGAGAAAAAGAATCTGTAGACCATTAAATGTTTCATGGAATTAAATCAACACAAAACCCAAACCAAACCAAACCATAAAAAACCCAAAAGAAACAGTATGTGGGATGTGCCCCAAGTCTGGTGAAACGTAATTTTAACCTATGCTTGAATTGAAAATTATAGATTATACTAGTTTAATTTCATTATCAGATCAGATAGAACAATAGAGAGGTCGCACAAGAGGGGAAAAAGGAAACAGAAAGCAAAAAAATAAAGCATTAATTTACAATGCTATTCAGAATGTGATAATCGTGTGCATGAATGCTGTGATGGTCCATTGGACCTTCCTGGTGCCATCCAGCTGACATACATTATTAGTATGCACTTTTCTGTAACCACTAACTCTGCTGAAGTTTTGGTCAGCGTGTTTAGGATGTCCTCTGTTCTGCTGTGAGAATAAGGAAAATGTAGAAAATGAGCAGTGACCACTTCAGTTGTTGTTCTCTTTTTCATTGAGAGATTCCTGACTGTGGTTCCGTTCTTTGCTGTGGCTGTCAACATTATGACAAAGTCATAGGACCACACTTTACCAAATATTTCCCTTGAAGCATATGTCAGTGGTATGCTTTAGGGCTGAAATAGTAGAATTTTTCTTTTGACTGTGACATTTTCCTTTCCACAGTGGTTATTCCAATGCATTTTTTTTTCTGCAAGACAGTCTGTATACGAACTAGCAGCTAATTTTCCTAATATCGTTACCCTTTGGGAGTATCATTTTACTAGAAATAAAATGACATATAATCCTGCCCCCTAACAACACCATTATTTATTACCACTCTATTAATAGATCCTGTAACTTGGTTTTATTAACAAAAGATATGACTGCATATTTGGCAGTAACTCTCTTGATATCAAGGCAAAAAGTCACAAGATTAGAATCATATTTTCTCAAAAACACTTTCTAACAATAGATAGAATTCACACCAAAGAACATCTTGCTAAGAATAGATGAAATTAATGTGTAAAAATGCTTCATGCACAATGGAAAAAATTTCAGTAATTTTGGCTGGAAGGCTACGACAATTTGTGACAAAAAGAAAATGATGCTGTCAGAAGCGCAGAAAAATGTTTTAGCTCTGCTAGGGTGCTGCTTGATTCCTCACCCACAGCTGAGTCTTTCACACTCTTTTGGAAGAAATCAACCTTCTTAAAAGTTTGCCACTTTTAAGTAGTTGTCTGTCTCCTATGTTTAAAAAGATATAGTTGTGAATACCACAATACCTGAATGAATATTGAGATTACTTTTTATTTGGATCAATATTTTCTGAATGTCTATCATCCCAGTGTAATTTGTCTTGAAGAGGAGGAGTTCTGCAGGAATACCTTCAAAGCTATCCCACTAATCCTCGAAACACAATTTGATGATATCTGCACAAAGTCAGACTGCAGTTGGATTGATAGTGTGCTGGCTGTGTCTAACACTGGCTAATACTGTATCACACTTTCCTTATACATGTCTTTCTTGACTTTTCAAGCTCCTTCTTCAGCAGAACAGGATCCCGCCATTCTTAAATACTAGCCCTTAATTAGCATAATTAGCAGCCACAGTTTCTTCATTCTGCTTTTTATCATTCCCCTTATACCTGGGAGAATAAAAATCCAGTGTCTTCAGTTTAGAGCTGTAGTGTGTTTTTCAATGGCAACATAAATCACATCCCACGGCAATTAACATGACAAAGGACAGTCTGTTGTTAGGGTATAGTCAACATACTTGAAACGTCTGTGTTTCACATCATGTGAATATGTGACTTGAACTAATCACTCCTTGACACAGCTGTTATATCCCGACCAACAGGCTCAGCTCCAGCTCCAGAGATGCCACACTGAAGGAAGCACCCTCCAGCTAGAGCCCACTACCCACACCGTGCAGAAAGGCAACACTCTCTGCTGCCCCCCCGAACTTCCCTTTGCCCTGGGCCCCGCTGCTGAGGTGGAGAACCAAGAACTGGGCAGCACCTTTGGGGGTGTGAGAGCAGGAGCAGCAAGCTGTGGGACAGCGCTGGATGGTGAATCTCATTCTCAGTGGGTACGTGGGTCTGTGCATTGAAAGCAGGGAGGCCTGACTTTCATCCAGTAAGTCTGCTCTGCCAAAGCAGCTGAATGTAAATGTCCTTGTGTAAGCCATTGAGAGAAATTTAAAGCCTACTGTAAATGAATGGATACCTTTTATTAATACATTCTCATTTAGATGTATTTTATTTAAATGCTTTCCTAATTTAATTATGGACTTGTGTATCCATAAGTTGAAATGATCTAACGAAATCTGTTGCTGGCAGGTCAACCTAAACATGCAGATTTGAGTGTAGACAGGGCCACAGCATAGAAGTCTTGCTACATTATACAGATGATAAGAAGGTGAAGTTTGAAAGCTGATAGGAAGGTTAAGTTTAAAATTGCTCTGGAGGGCATACTTTCAGGAGACAGCTTAATTTCCTTTTTCCACAAATCACTGTGGGTTTTTTCATGCAGATTTCTTCATCTTTAATATCGTCTCTCATCATATGTGAAAAGCATTCCTGCATTGCAAAATCCATAGAGATAACCGTTTGCAGCTTCAATCTTCAGTTTCTATACTGGCCATAAAATGCAGAACTGCCTCTTTAAAACTAAAAAAAAACACTTTAGGGAGCATAGCTTGCAGTGATTTCTATGTTCTTTCACATTTTCCTGCCACACTTCCTTTATTTTTGTCTGTCATTAGTTTAATTGTAATTTCATCTGGCTTAAGCATCTGTCATTTTGTTTATCTTTTATGTACCATGCATACCAATGGCACTGCTTAAGTAACAGTACAAGTGTGTCTATGTTAATAGCAACAGGCATACAAGGAATTGTTCTATGTCAGGTGCTATCTTACAGCATCCCTTTAAAAGAACAGATTACCAGTGAACACTGAACACCTGTTTTTTACATTCTTTAGTAAATGACTAATGTTTATATACAAAGAGAAGGTGACCTCAATCACAAGCTGTAGCAGCTGGCAATCACACTGCCAAATCCCTGCAAATGTTAGCCAGTTAGCAAAAACAAGTTTTCTTTTTGTGACTTCCAACCATCAGTTTTATTTGTTCTCAGCTAACTCAAATATTACTTATCCACACAGGATCACAGCCCAACGTACTTCCTGCAATTAGCTGCTGGCACTGAGTGTGCCCCACTGATCAATAGCTCAGGTGCTGCAACCACGGGATTTATCTCAACAGAAGACTTGGCTGATTATCGGAGAGAGATCCCATGTGAAGGCCACACAGATCCATACAGGGTCCTTAGAGGAGGAGCAAACCTGATTTCCTGCCTGACTGGGATGGAGGGCAGGCGGAAAGGAGGAGGAAAGGAGATACTTCCATTGTTTACAAAAGAATAGAGATTCCAGCTCTGAGAGACCCGAAGCAGAGGCCTGAAAAGACATAATGAAATTCCTCCTGCCTCACGTGTTCACCTCCAACTGGTTTTGAGAAACATTTCCATAAATACCTTCCATGAGGAGAAGGTGAAAAGTATTCCTAATCTTTCCACAAAACATGCACAGAACATGAACGCATTTCTAGAGGGAAGAATATTTCATTGACATGAAAATCGAGGCAGCACACCACATTATATTCAACAGGCACCTCCAGTTTGGAGGGAAACAGATTTTCCATATTCCTATTCAAGCGATGCTGGAGGCAGAGATAGAGGTATGATTCACAAACCACAGCCTCCAGTTTGGCTGCTCCTGGTACTGCAGCTTAAAAGCCAGCATAGTAACCAAAAGAGGAACTAGCTATCTTTCCAAAGTATTGGAAATTGGATTGGATTCCAAAGCTTGAATTACAAGGAAACATTCTAAAATCTTTATAAAAGCTAAATAGCCAAACAGATACTTAATTATTATCATTAATTGGCATCTACATGCCACTTAAAAGTAAACCAATTTAATTACTAATATTTATTGTGAGAGTGCAAGAAAATATTTTGAATGTGTTTCCAGTACCAGTCACAGTCCTACAAATTGTTCAATAGGAACTTTACTTGCCTATTCACAGAGCATATGCATTTTGGTAACCAACCGATTTGAAAACTATGAGCAAAGAATATAAGTTCTACCTCTTTCATAGTTATGTTTGTTGTTTTAATTCTGTCTTTCATATTACATGTTTTGTCATCTTTCATATAATTATATTTACTGAAAGCTGCCTATGTATAGATCTAAAATCTTTTCCCAGAATTTATGTTACTTTAAGTTTCTTCTTTCCACCTCCATCTATTTTGGAACCCAGACCAAGCATGAAAATTTTCAGCCAGAAAAAATGTTTATGCTACAAGTCAGGGCACAACATGTACCTATGTGTATGCAAACACTCCCTCTTGCTGCACAGGGCTGCAATTTTTTACAGCTTTGTAGATCTTTATTAGAAAGTTGATTTATGGGTAATGCTGATCCAAATGAGAGCAGTCATGGCAGTTAAATTAGGTGTAGTGCCATTTGTTTTGGGGGCAGAATAAGTCTTGCATAGCTAGTTTTCACCTTCTGTCTTAAGTATTACCTATCAATGTTACCTGCTGAGGAGTTTCTCTTTTCCACTCCAGTTGAATTTTGGTTTCTTCATTTAGATAAAAACCTGAAAGCTGGAGTGGAAAAGGACTTACATATTTAAGTGTCCAATACTGACTTGCAGTCCAAGAAAAAGGAAAGCTTTTGGTCAAAAGCTGTTGAGGGTCAATCACCCATGAATTCTCTGAAAAATCCCAGCCCAAAGTGTTTGAGTACAGTGTACTGTACAGCTAACCTCCATTCCCAGCTTCCTTAAATTGATGTGGAATGACACCAGCTCAGGTAGCATGTGTTTAAATGGTAGAGCAAAGGGCAACTTATCAGCTGTCTGCGAGAGCTGTAAGATTTCTGCTCCATCATGTTATCTTAGTTCTGTAATATCTAATTATATAAATCCTTCTGAATGTTTATCATACAGTTTAAAGTGGATTTCATACTCTGCTAGCCACATACCTTAATGATAGATTTAAAATTAGAGAGGATATTAAAAATCAGGTGTTTCCTACCTAGTCAAGGCTGCTTTTAGTTGTGTCTATGAGAGTTATTTTTAAATAAAAAGATCAGTTTATTTTTTTTCTTTCTATAAATTCTCCAGAGAAAGGAAGTCTTTACCAGAAGGCTCCTCAAATTGGTTTCTTTTTAGTGGCATAAGAGATGTCATTTGATGGTTTGCCTTGAAACTGATTCCAACCATCTCTGTCCAGGCCTTCCTCCAGATTAACTTCATCAGCCAGATTAAAATGTGAACAACCCGAAACATTCATAAAAGTCTGGCATGTGATACACAGAGGGTTTCTCAGGACACTGTTTTTGTAATGTTGCTCTCCTGAACTGTCAGAGATGTGACAGTGCCATGGAAGGGAGATTACTAAACAATGTCAAGCACTAGGAAAATTAAAGAGAGAAAGGAGAAAAACCTCTCTGGCAGTAGGGAACTGAGGTCTTCAGAAGACAAAGAGTGTCTTTCTGACATAAAAACTGAAAAAGAAAAAAGTCCTTCACAATAATCATGATTGTTTTTGCCAATATTATAGTTTAGTCTTTAAAAAAAAGAGAATTGCTGTAAAATAAGCATATCCATTGTAGCTACATCAATAAATTATCATGCAAGTGGCTGTCCCAGCCCAGGCTGCAGTAAACAAAGTGGTCTATCATGTTGCCATATTCAAATGCAGTTTTCAGAAGAACTAAAACAGCATTAGGGTACAGTGCTGTTCCTGTGTTAGAACCATGCCACTAAGCTTCATTCTCAGTGTAATAAAGTAAAACCTTGGAAAGGTTATATGTAAGTTTAATTCTGCCCTGTGATACACACACAGCAGTACCATCTCTTGCAGTATGGGAACACAGCTTTTTCAAGTGACACAAACATCTTTTTATCACACAGAGTAGCAGTGTGGGAGCAGAGCAAGCACCTCAGAAGGCCCCAGCTCATGTAGCCTGCCAGTACTGCGTGGTTCAACAGCTACATGGCCTCAGTCCTATAAAAATGGAGTCAGATGAATTTCTGAAATCGATTTTCTAGAAATGCTAGAACTTAACAGTCAGTGGAATAGGACAAAATGTATTGATATGTCAGAAAAAAAATATTAAGGAAACAGGGGCATCTTTATACTGCTTCCTGCAAATTCTAACTTCACAAAGAAACACTTTGTGAATATTCATAGTAAACAATGTCATTGTATTCAAAGAAAAAAAAAATACAGCTGAAGTTTGTTAAACTATGTATTATTTTGGGGTAAAAAATTTTATCAAATGAATACAACTAATATGCCTTGCACAATGAGCTGTAAAAATGCAATGAAACAACACAAAGAATGAAAAAAAAAAAAAGTAGAGTATTATTTAAAGTACTGGAACTTTGAGAAAAAGGGCTGAAGGGATGTAGGGGTAAAACCAGTTTTCCAGTACCTTGGTCACTCATCTTCTGAGATATGCAGCGCAGGAAGGACAACAGCCTGTTGGAACGAGTTCAGAGGAGGGTCACCAAGTTGATTAGAGGGATGCAACACCTCTCCTATGAAGAAAGGCTGAGAGAATTGGGAGTGTTAAGTCTGTCGAAGAGAAGGCTTTGGGGTCTTCCAGTACCTGAAGGGAGCCTATGAGAAAGAGGGAGTCTATTTACAAGGGCATGTAGTGACAGGACAACGGGCAATGGTTTCAAACTGAAAGACAGTAGGTTTAGATTAAATATTAGGAAGAAATTCTTTACTGTGAGGGTGGTGAGGCACTGAACAGGTTGTCCAGAGAAACTGAGGATTCCCCATTCCTGGAAGTGTTCAAGGTAAGTTTAGATGGAGC
The DNA here is from genome assembly GCF_001715985.3 of Manacus vitellinus. NCBI lineage: Eukaryota > Metazoa > Chordata > Aves > Passeriformes > Pipridae > Manacus > Manacus vitellinus. The sequence goes on from NW_021940813.1 coordinate 16,727,832, forward strand.
TCTGAGTAACCTAGTATAATGAAAGATGTCCCTGCCCATGGCATGGGGCTTGGAACTAGATGATCTTCAAGGTCCCTTCCAACCCAAACCATTCTATGATTTCGGAAAGTCTCTCCTGGACACCCCCAGTGACACACGCTCACATGCTGCACATCCATGTCTCCTCATGGGTGTGTGGTGGTGGTGGGACAATAAATACTTTAAAGAGTCCTCTGTCCAGACAAGTGCTCTGGTCTTCCCGAGTGTCTGTGGGCAGTGGGAGCGGCAGCCTCCCGAGGAGAACAGCTGAAGCTCTGACCCTCTGCAGGAGACAGCTCTGCCCGGGGGCACAGATCCGTAAACCCACCTCGGCCAACCTCCTCCTGTCATCCCCAGCCGGCCCCGAGGAAAGAGCTTTTTTTCCATCCCATACGGGCCGTACTGGTCTGTCGGGCCTAAGCAGGGGGAAATATCCCCATGGAGGCATTGCTTTGTCCTCCCTGGTGCTTCCGTCGAACGCCTGCGGCGGATACGGGCAGGGGCGGCCCAGGGCCCGTCCCTCTCCCCAGGGAGGACGATCCGCCGGGAACGCGGCGGGCGGGCGCGGGACGGGCCCGGCCTTCCCCGGCGCCCCCTGCCGGCCGCCCCATCGGGCGTGTGGGACGGGCGGGATCGGCTCTCCCGCCGGGCCCCCAGCTTCCAGTGTCCCGTTTATTCTGGGGGGAGGGAGGCGCCGAGAAGCCCTGTGCCTCCGCCGGAGCGCTCTGCGGCGATGGAGCGCCAAGCCCGCCTTAGCGAGCCACAGCGCTCGGTTGGAGGCTCGGTTGAAGCGGAGGGTGCTGCGGACCCCCAGAGCCCCGACTTTCACAGTGCACCCTTTCCGTAGGCTTTTCTCCCAGACATATCTGTTTTTCCCGGACTGAACATCCCGATTACTAACGTTACATATGGTTTGAAGCTATTTAAAGATTTGCTTTCCCACTGCAGATGCCCCTGCAGCCCCTGTCTCCCCTCAGTGATGTGGCTGGACCACTGCTCCTGCCAGCGCGGCTGGCGTATGGCCTTTGCACCGGGAATTCTGGTCCTGCTGATTCTCCTGCCCTGTTCTACTTTGGCTTGTTCATACCTGTTTGCGACCCGAGTCTGGTTGTTGCTCAAAACAGAAGTGCCGTACGGAAAGGACTGTGAGTTTATTGCCACCATCAGCTCCCAGCAAGCCCTACAGGGGCATCCTGCATGAACTGACCCTCCTGGGAGTCCTTTCACCTGAGGAGGAAGGCCCACACAATGGCTTTTGGGAAAGCTTTGTCACCGTGACTGCTTCCTAACAGAGTATGTAGGGACCACATTATCCCTGGGAAGTGAGATAACTAGGAGTAGGTGCAAAACTTTAAGATGCAGAAGTGCACAGCTGAGACCACTGGCCATCAGTTGGAGTCACAGCAACACAGTTCATGAATGAGGTGCTGATGGGCCACACAGGAGCACTGAAGTGTGCTCTGCCCTGTGGAGAACTGCAACCCTCCATGTCTACCAGCATGGCTGGTCAGTGCAGGCAAAGCTGTGGTTACAAAGCCAAACTCCAAGTGCCCTGTATTCAGGTAATGTGAGTGAGAGATGATTATGAGATCATGACACTTTCCATGGCTGTCCATGAGGAGGAATACCTTTTAAAGACCTAACAGCCCTAAACACTTTGTGATACCTGCTGGCTCTCTGAAAACACTGGGTGTATCATCTGGTGCATATTTAGAGTGACCCTTCTGATTTAGCTTACTCAAAAAATTAAGCAAGTTCACACTTACCAAAACTTTCTGCAATACAAAACAATGGTGCTAGTCATATGTGACATATGTAACTTTACACTGACCTTCACATTGACAATGAAGTTTACCTTGTTCTGGATATGTCAGGGTAATTTCTCACAAATCCTGGTGCCCACCTGCTGAACTCCCACCTGCTTTTCTTAGTGAATTGTTGGCAGGTGCATACCTCTCCTGCCACTTCCAAGTTCAGTTAAAGGCAAAAAAATTGCATATTAAACCTACCTCTTTCCTTTAGGTGAACACCAAGATCGTGACTTAGCTGCAAAAAGAAATAGGGCAGGTACAATGGGCTCACAACTATACTACCTAAGGTTCCTTGTACCCTCTTCTGCAGCTCCCTTGCCCATGCCATTGGGGCAGCCCCAAAGAAACCACAGAGTCTTAGTGGCAATGCACAAAACCAGTCTAGGACATCCCCCTTTCCAGACAGACAAAGATATTTATTTTTTTTCTAATCCTCATACAGTCTAAAAGGTGAATATAAACACAAAGTTGTGGCTGTGGACATGTACATTAGTTAAACCATGGAAATCACAATTAACCTAAAAACCTGCAAATATTTGACATGGCCACAACAAATCTATGCATCAAGTTTTGCTTCCCAAAGTGGGGGGCATTAGGAGGTAGAGAGTCTGCACATGAACCAAATACCATCAGGAAAACAAACACCTACCTTTCTTTCACTTTTTAAGACCCTTATAAATTTAATGAAGGAACAACTTGACAGAGAAGGCAACAGCTGAAAGCAAATATCAGCTGTAGAACTAAAGAATTCATCACATCGCTATAGCTTATAGTTTCGTCAGTCAAGAATAATATAGTATTTTCAAAGACATTTTAATGGGATGCTGAGTCTAAAATGTAAAATATCCACGTCCATTAACTTTAATGATGTAAAAGCATTCCATATTTTAGTGTTGGTACATGCCCGCAGTTATCAGATTGGAATTCACTAGAGGACACCCAAAGCTGGTTTCTCTTCCCAATTAAACAGGTGCAACACCTGTGTTACACGTGACAGAATTTGCTTACCCACACTGTCGATATACTTAGAATGTAATGTAAAGAACTTTAAAGAAAGAAATAGATAAGAGGCTAAAATGACAAAACATGAGGTGCCATTCCATCTTCTACCAGCCACAGATACCCTTCATTTTATGATTCTATTTCTAGAGATATTATGAAACTTCTGTTTCAAAGATGCAGTTTGAAACTGGCTAGCCAAACTAAAGATAAAGATTTTCTGTATGAATTGCTGCAAGGTCCACGACAGCCCTTACATACATACAATTTTGCCATGCAAGACATACATCAGCAATATGTGAGAGGTTGGTCTCAGTTTTTTTGCAAACTTTTTTTAAAAATGCAAGATATTTCACACAAAAAATCCCAGAGCAACTATTTCTTAGAGCCCCATGAACCAACAGATAACACAGGGAGGACAAGTTTGTTCTGAGTTAACAAAAAGAACTTTTTTATTGTTGTTGTTTACAAAAGCCCAAATTTAGACTATTTTATTTTTATTGGTAGGATATACCCTAAAGCAATATTTGCCAAGGATTATTAAGCCCCATTTCAGAATGGCATAACAGCAAAAGTGAAATCAACAGAAACAGCATCCCCAGCTTCCTGAGAAGGAACCCCCCTTCTGGGCTGGAGGAGCATTTGAATTCAGGAGAAAAAGAAATGCCTTGGTTTTTAATTACAAATTGAACTTGAGATTTCTGGCATTAAATAAGTGTTGATAGGAAAGGTGGTTAAGATTCCTCCCACTAGATAAAATGAGATATTTTTGGAACTTTTCGTTGGAGATACCCCACAGAGTAAAGTGGGCCAACCATATGGTTGCTATCTCTCTGGCAGCAGCTAGCATAAGGCAGTCTTGGTGGACAGTAATTCCTGTGGAGACAGGAGGATTATATCACAAATGACAAAAGCTTTTAGACAATTTCTTCGAAATAATGTAGGATTTCCAGAGTCTGAACCATAAAATGCCCACAGATGAGCTGAAAGTAGTGATCTAGTATACCACAATTTCCCTGCTATAGGAAGCATAATGCTATATACAAACCCCACCCTAATATCTGGAAAGTAGTTCCAATTAAGCAATATTAAAATTATGGACAAGAAATTGTTAACCTGAAGGTGATCAGCTGTTGTCACATCTCTGTTGGGTGCAATATTGGCCATGCAGAAAACTAAGCATTCACTGAAAAACCCAGTGCTTGGGATCAGTATGAATTTACAGAAGGAAAGGCTTGAGTTCTGGGGAGATCTGAAGTCTATGTTGTATCCTGCTAAGGTTTAATGATTCTTGAAATTCTGCATCAAGAGGCCAAGACTTTCCTGAACAGGTAAGTAACTACAATAGCTACAGCCCCATTAGGCTCTAGAAACATGATCCATCCACACCCCTGGAATACCCTAAAACCCAGCAGCTGCAGGCAGAGCACATTTGACTCTCATCAAGTGGATTCAGTCTCTCAGAATGTGCAATGAGAGCCATTACAAAATGCCTACAAGGCTGTCAATCACCATTTTCTATCATAGGAGCACATTTCTTTTAAAAGAGAGTGACCTGCTCCTTATCTTGAGCAACAAGTCAGGTTCTGTGGCCCCCAACTGTGCAGCCAAGCTCTTTTCTGTATGATCAAAATCATACAGAAGCAGAAGGATCAGAGAAATAGGGTGTCCCCTGTGGTATATTGCTCTGTGCATGGGGTTTGAAGGTAGGTTTTCTTTTAAAATCTGATTGAAAAAAAAATACTGCATTTTATTCTCATCACCGTGTGATATGGTTTGAAGCTGGCTCCCTGCCAAGTCTCCAAACCTTACCACAAGAAGTCCCCCCCGCCCCCAAACCTCAGGGAGAAGAGGGAGAAAAACAACCAAGAAAACCCGAAACGCGAGAGAGAGCTAAAGCAATATATATATATATATATTTACACTTTTGTTACAGGTATATACAATTGAAATATATATACAATTTCACAAGGGAACGGGAAGGGGGAAGGGAAAAGGAACAAAACCAAAATAAAAAAAATATATATATATATCCCGATTAGTAGCCCAATATCTAACAACTAAGAGTTAGCAAAAAAATATCTTACTACTCTCCTTGGGACAACCGAGAGTCGCTCTGGAACGATCGCCGGCAAACTCTGTCTCCCAAGGTCGGCAAGGCCCAACCAGGCCTCGCTCCCCAACACAGCAGACTCAACAGCAGGGAACCTGCACCTCCAAGCCGCCGGAAGGAAAGAGAGTGAAGGCCTCTCCTCCTTTCTTCTTATAGCCTGGCTTACGTAAAAATTGTAGGGAATACTGGGTAAATCTGGGCCCTTCCTTGGTTACAAACTGGTCACCAAGGAAGGCCTAGACCAAACTACCACACCGTGCTGGGGTAAAAAAAGCTGTAAAAGGTTTCTGGGGTTCTAAATTTCACATGAGCATGTTAACATAAAATCATACAAATACTAAGGTTGAAAAAGACCTGTAAGATCACTGAGTCCACCATGTGACCATCCAGACTTTTGCCTGAAATTAACACCAACTCATTCCTCATCCCAGCCCCGGCCTCCAGCAGATGAGCCAAAGGATTAATTTCAGGACCTCTTAGCAATGACAAATTATTGCTCATTTTACTCTAGTGGGTTGCATCTATAAAAAAATCCTCAAAATATTGCCCTAAGATTTAAATTGATATATTTAATTGGAAAATTTTAAACTGACTTGATCAACATGGAAATTGTTAAAAGAGGTAGATTTATCAGGGCCTGTTGCAATAGGCCTGTTGCAATAGGTAATGGCTTTAAACTAAAAGAGGATCAATTTAGATTACAGATAAGGAAGAAGATTTTTACAATGAGGATGATGAAACACCGGAACAGGTTGCCCAGACAAGTGGCAGATGCCACATCCCTGGGAGCATTCAAGGGCAGGTTGGACCTGATCTAGTTGAAGATGTCCCTGCTCACTGCACGGGGGTTGACTAGACAACCTTTAAAGGTCCCTTCCAACACAAACTATTTTATGATGATTTCCCTTGAGGAAACATGTCGTGGATGTCCATTGCAAGTCAACAGTCCTGCAATTGCATCTGTGGTCTAAAACACTTGACCAAATTATTTGGAGAGGAATCTTCTTTTTTTTTAACAATTTTGCTAAAGTCCTTCTTACAAAGGAAATTTTCTTTCATGCCTTCCATGAGAATAGAATGTTTCTCAGTCAAGATCATGTCCTTTTTAGATTTTACAATTTCCTTCTGCCAAAGTCCCCAGTTATTTCTCTCAATAGCAACCTTCCAGCCTTTCAGGCTGAAGAAGTACAATTTAGCCCATCAGAAAGACCTATACTATAAAAAAAACCAGGAAAAAAATTCATGCAATATAAGAATATTATTTCACAATATTATTTCACAAGTGATTGGAAAAGAGGATTCAAATAACTAGCCAGACATCATAAGTTACAGGTTGGGGGGGTTTTCCATAATTCCTTTGTCAGGTGGTTACTCCAAGCAGGCTGAAGTAAGGTTAGTAGAGTTTTTAAGCATATTTAATCTTTATGTTTATCTATTTTAGGACAAGACCCAATTTCCCAACTAATGTTAATTGGTTTCATTTCATGATGTCAGATGACAATTTTTTTCCCAGTGATGATTTGGCAAAAAGGCAGACTGCCCTAACACCAAGCTGGTCTCTGTAGCTGCTTGCTTACTACTCACTTTTAATGATATTAAATCACCGACCCTTGGCTCAGCCATCCAGGTGTTGTCTGAGCAATGCGAACAATCCTCTGAGTGTTACACAGACATGAATGGATCTCCCAACAGTTGTGTGTCTAGCATTGCACAGAGATTAAATCACTTACCACAGCAGCTGGGTAACAGCATTTTTGCGGTTCCTAGTCCAGACTTTGGTCACAAACACCAATCTGCCAAAGTGGATTGATATAAAAAAGTTTGTGATTTGTGAAAGCTTGAAAGCAGAAGCTCCTCCTATCCGGTCTATTCACTCTGTTCTACACTGTTCCTGCTTTAAAAGACAAAATGAAGCAGAAACAGTGCTCTTTTTCATTGGGAATTTTTGCTTTTTTTGTTTACTCACCAGCACTGAATTCATCAGAGAGAGCATTTGTAAAAGGCTGTGTTCATGTGGACTTCCTCTGCTGGCTTTCCAGTAACTGAACAAGATTTTTAAGATTTTATGTAAACAAAAGATTAAACTGGCTTTGGGGTTAAATTTTCCTATTGCAGCATAATTCATCAGACTGCAGTGAATGGCCAGAGAAAGCTATTAGTTGGGAATACATGGATACACTTTCTCAGGGTGATGGTGCTGGTAATCTAAAATAAAATGTTTGCCATTAACTTACAAATCCCTATAACTCCCAATGTTAATTCCTGAGAAAGGCTTAGGCAGATATATATTGGTATGAAGACAGGAACTGCCAAGTCTTATGTGTACTACAAAATGTATTTTATATGTGTTATATAACTCTGCAGTTGTTTGCATTCTTCACTGTCAGATGTACCTGCCCCAAGCTCTCCAGATTTGGGTACTAGGCACTCTGTCAACCATGAAATCATAGGCCAGCTAAATCCTCTCTCTGTGTAACTTACTCTTTTTAAAAGTCTTCCCTCTGAATCTGAATCTCAAAAATAAAAATATCCATTCTCATTTTATAAGTAGAAGATCATTTTAGGTTGAATTCTGCACAGGCAAAAACTGTATTTTCTGCAACTCCAAACAGATTTTAACCTCTAATCTTCCCTGTCTTTATTGAATCACCTTCTTCTCAATTTCCCTTTCTGCTTTTCTCTTCTTCATTTGCATTTTCCTGCCTCTCTCACAGTTTTGTCCTCAGTGACTCATTCAGGTTTCTTCTTCTTTACCCCTCATGAATTTTTTTTTTATGGTTCTTCCGTTCAGTGCTGCTTTTCTACTATACCTCCTGTGGTTTGTCCTTCATTGCTCATCTACTTGTGTGTTCTTCTGTCTCACTCTTGATCTCCAGTGTGCACTGGTTGTTTAGACAAGAAAAAACCTTATATTTCTTAAGACATCGTAGTGGACATTACAAGAAGGATCATTTAAAAAGAATTGGAGCTCCTTGACAGATTTTTCAGAAACAACATGATTTGCAAATAAAGGTAATTCAGTTTCTGTGGACTTCTGATAGTTTTCTTCAAACTGCCTAGTTTTTCTGTAGTGCAAACTAAGAAGTTTTGACAGCATGTCAACAGGCAGTTAGTTACATTGCACATCAAAGCTTAGCCTTTTCAGAATAAAGTTAAAGAGCAATCCTGTAAGTTGCTGAGTACTTTCATAAATTCCTTTTGACTTCCACAATCAGACTCCTGTAAGACTTACTTTTCAGTCTAAAAGCCTGAATTATCTTTTCACTCTCAGGTTAGTTTTGGTTATATCTACTCCAGAGTACTTTATATTTGCTGCAACACATGTGAAGTTTCAGTAATGGAACAGATTTTCTGAAGCATTACTGGGCCTCTGAAAAGTAAGAAATGCTTTTTTTTCAGAAGCAAGCTTTTAATAACAATCTTTATGTGGCTGCTGTTTAAATGTTTGTGTCAAAGCTTGTGAAATTTGTGGCCCAAACTCCTCCTGGCACAGAGTACGGGTGGTGCCAATTCTTTCTTCGAATGGATTGACGACCAGCTTTCCAAAACGAAGAGCAGCACCTGACAGCAGCTTCTGAGGTCTGGACTGAGCATGGCAGCTGGAAGGACCCTGGAAGCAGTGAAGGTGCCACCAACTTTGGTGAATGTCAGTATCCTCTTTGAACATCACCAGGACCATTTGGGAATTCTGGACAATTAGCACACCAAGCAACATTTACTATGTACAGCTGCAAAATGTAAGTCTCAGAATTCCTGCGTTATCACTGGAAATGAAGCTATTTATAGAGAGATGTCCTGGTGGATACAAACATTTCTGAGAAACAGCAGAAACAAGATAAGGTATTAACGCTCTTGCAACTAATCACATTGATAGGTTCATGGGGTATGCTTTCATGGTCTGTGCTCATAGAAAGATAGGATGAACTGGCATGTCTGAGTGCCTTCCTGCCAGAGGGATATCATACTAGTTAGTTTGAAACCCTTACATTAAAAAGTATAGTTACTTCAACGATCCCATTTTATTCCTAGCATAGGTGAAAACATTTAAAGCTACACTTAACTGCAGCAAATATTGTGTGTAATGCAGGCCATGATCTCTGTGCAAACTAAGGCAGGTCAGTTCGAAAGCAATGTTATTAAAAAAGCTCTGAAAAACAAAAATCCAACCTATGCGGAAGATCACTTTAGAAATAATACTCATAAGCAGCACTGCAGTGAACTCAGATACCTGGATGAGACATAGCAGCGTTTCAAAGTTAGCAAATAAAAAATAATTATTTCGGAGAAAATAATTTGTCACATAGTTTATTGCTATTCTCCTGAATTGAGACAGCAAAGGATGAATGTCATCGAAGAGTCACAGTTGAACCCAGAGAGCTCCTTGAGCAGATGAGGTCACTGGTTTGCTATGTTTATGCTGTAGCCCTGCCTCACATTTCTCACAGGCATCTGAAGCCCGTTTTATCAGAAGGAGCTTTGGCATCCAGCACAATGACATGTTTATGTTAAAAAGAAAGGGTCCCACTCACGAGGGGCAGGATGAGGGATGCCGGTAGGAGTGGCAGCAGTAGCTTCCTGTGCCCCAGGCTGGCGTGGGGAGAGGGGGAAATGAGACACTGTGGCTCACACTGCAGAACAGAAACTGCAGCTCACAGGGATTAACACACATGGGCCAGTGATCATTTTCCACATGCCCCCAGCTAGGAAAAAGCTGATATGCGGATTTTGAGTACAGCCCTTATAACTATTTCTTGGAGGAAAGCTGGTAGGTTTCTTCTAGTGCACCCAGGATCATAGCAGCCAGTGAAAGCTTCTGAACAACCAAGGTTTTCAGGAGTAATATCTTCACTGAGCCTGATTCCGTGACAGACCTTTATTCAGTGACCACTCAAGTTTCCCAGTTCCCACCTGAGCAGTGCTAGAGGAGATGATGGAGGTGTCCTTGGTAAGCTGTGCTCGGTGCTGCACAGGAGGTGACACCCAGCCCAGCATACCTGATACTGAACAGCTGAAGATGGTACCAAACAGGCCACAGTCCAGACACTTCTGAGAACTGCCACAGCCATGCCATAGGCAAATGCAGCCAGGATGGATAGTCTGGGGTGGAAGAAAGTACAACAAATTATTTTATTGGCCTGGGCAGCAGGGTGGGGTTCAGCACACACGGCTGCTGCCGGCTCTCAGTCAGTGGGGTCCCTGATGTCTGCGGTGCTGCAAAAGAATGTAGTTCCCACCTGAGTCGTTGTCATCAAGGAGGACTCTGACAAAGTTGGTGTGGTTAGATGTGGGCATGGTGGGCCCCCTCCCTGCTGTTTTGCAGTGTTGCCTTCTGTATCAGAATGTCAGACATTCAGAATGTATATGCTTCTTCAAAATAGTATTCTGGGAATTAACCTCACAGTCTTTCCCACACATAACCCAAGAAAAAGGAGTTGATGTGACACACTGTGAACTGGATGTTAACAGTGTGTGCTGTACTCCATTCCTTGAGTCAGTATTTATTTGCTTTATAATTCTGAGATGAAATTCACTTACATTTTCTTGTTTGGCATACAGTTGGGTTTGACACAATAATTGAAAGCCAGCATACTCCAAAGCACCATGCTAATTATTTAACTCTCTCAAGCAAGGGAAACAGAGTAAATTATTTGAGCAGTAGAAAGGGAAATAAGTTGGTTGAAAAATACGTTTTTGTGAGCCGATACTGGATTTGACAATATGAAGTTGGCAAGAAAGAAAGGAATCCCTCTTCAGTTTTGAAAAAGGTATACTTTTCACAGAGAACATGTTTCTTCTGGGAATCTTTAATTTCATGTACATTGGTTTCCTATTTTAAGAAAACAATTTGCCATTAAACACTATGCCAGCCAGACTAACATTTTTTTAAGCAAAAACTCTTTGTCCTAAAGTATTTAATGGCCTAAAGTGCAGGAAATTGGCTGTGACATTTCGCTTTTTCCATTCTAAGGGGAAAATGGTCCAAGGTCTAAAAATATCCCTGAAAAACACCCTCCTTCTCATCACTGTAATATACCATAAGCCACGTGACAAGAAAGACATTTCTTTCTGAGCCTAGCATTGCTTTTAATCAGCTAAATCGGCAATTAAGACTGTCTTCATGTTAAACTGCTGACTCAAATAAAGATTTTGATTACTGACTTAACCTGACTAATTTGATGACCTGTTCTGCAGTACTTTGTCTCCAGTTCATCCCTCTTCCTTTGCCTGAACACAAATTACATTGGTCCGAATTGCATATTCCTCTGGGGAAAGTCTCAGCAGGCTTTGTGTTGTGGGGCTGTTTTATTGTTAGGCACTGTTCAGCTCCATTTTCTATTTGCACATCCATCCTAAAGGAATACTGAACACGTATTCATACATTTTTTTGGTCTGTGGCCATGAATGGACAGGTGAGGTAGAGGGTACATGAAAATAAGGTTAACAAAATGCATCCTGTGGTAGATTAATGCCGAGGAGTATGTCATGGAGGTCAAAGATGAGGCCTTATCATTACACCTAGGTACCCAGCAGAACTCAAAGAGTCTTGGTATTCCCATCGTTTGCCCAGCAGTGAATTCAGACATGTAGTGAATCACAAGGTACTTGTTTATTGTCAACTCAGAAAAAATAAAGTGAGACTGGCTTATGTGTAGACTGAGGCCAGCGTGGAGACATTCCTAGACAGGGTGGAGCCCACAAGGCAAGCGGTGCTGTCACTGGGGAGGCAGCAGGTCCCAGTCTGCACGGAAGCTGGAGACGAGCTTCGCGATATGATCTCTTCAGTGGTGAAATTTGCTTAAGAGGTTTTTGCCCCTTATCTCTGTACCTCAAAGCCCTGACCACTCACTCCTGTCTGCATTACAGCTTGCTGCCTGTCCTCAACTGTGCTGCTACAAATGATTGTGGGGCCAGGTTTTAAGGTAGTTCCCTAAAGCAATCTAGGTTAAAAATAGCCTTCCAAAATAGTTTTGCATTTTTGAGTTTTAAACCAAGATCACTTCAGCTGCCTGATTTTACAGATAACCCTAAAATTACCTATACAAGCACAACTGACATGGTAACAAATTGAACTACTGAAAGGTAATTTAGCTTCTCAAATTCTAAAATAAATGTCATGAAAATATGCACAGAGAACCTATCTCCTTGCTGGTGAAGTAAAATCACATGGGCTTTACTCCTCCAATATCAGAATCATAATGAACACAAACATTCAGTAAATTTTAATGAATCACACAGCCCTGAGGGATCAAGGTCAGACAGGCTCGATCCCTTTCAACCAGTGGAAGTTTCACCTCTCCCTTGTTCTAATCTAAGATTAGCCTGGAGAAAAGGAGGCTCATGTATGACCTTACTCTCTCTCTACAACTACTTGAAAGGAGGTTGTAGCCAGGTGGGGGTCCAGTCTCCTCTCCCAGGCAACTAGTGATAGGACAAGAGGAAATGGCCTCAAACTGCACCAGGGGAGGTTCAGGCTGGACATCAGGAGGAATTTCTTCACTGAAAGGGTTGTCAGGCATTGGAATGGACTGCCCAGGGAGTCACCATCCTTGGAGGCGTTCAAGAAACAACTGGATGTAGCACTTAGTGCCATGGTCTAATTGACAAAGTGATCATCAGTCAGACTGGACTTGATGATCTTAGAAGTCTTTTCCAACATAAATGTTCTGTGATTCTGTAAGATTTTTTTTTCCTATCTTTTCTTTAGGGAAGGACTGGGAGCCTTAATACACAGTAGTATTTGACCATAGGTTATGTTTTATCATATAAGAACCATGTGACTATCAATAGACTGGGAAAGGATGCCAAGGGTCCCATCTAGATCACCGCTCTGTCCTGAGATGGACTCTCTCACACCTACAGTCTTCATGTACTATTTGCCTAAATGTTTTTTGACAAAACTTTATTTTAAAACCCACATGTCTCCTTAGGTAATGTATTCCAGTGTTTAGCTGAGGAATTTCCTCACTATCTAGCCTGTGTTTGACATACTACCAGTGTTCCATATCCACACATCAGGAGAGGTGAACATAATCTCCAGTGGAAATAGCAGTGGCAGTAACACAGAAACTTGGCATCTATATGATGATGTTCCTTCCTTTTTTTTTCTTAGTCAAGAAGAATATATGTAAATTGAATCCAATAGTTTAGTGAATAGAGCTAAGAAATACAGTTGGGGTTGTGGATATTTCTGTGCATACATTAACTCAACCAGAGTTGAAGAATTGGTAATTTTCTGTTAAAGTTCTAATTCCTTGACAGGGAATATTGGTAGTTTACCAGTGTGGGGAAATGCTGGCACAAACACATAGATAGGTCTCTTTTTTTCTTACAACCACAATATGATATAATCTAATATTATCATAGGCCCTGGGGGAAGAGATAACAGTTCTATTGATTTGCACCTTTAAAACCAAAACCTACCAACATCATAAAGGCTGTACATTAGAAATCAAACTGGAAACAATATATAATAAACAAGCTATTAAACTGCATTCATTGAAACACCACTTGAAAGTGCTCTACAGCATTGTAAACAGCCAAAAGATAAATTCTTGCAGCAATGAAAAAATTACCAATGATGAGATAAGCTGCTGTTTCAGAAGAGACTGGAGAGAAAATGAAGGTGCTGTGGAGTTTCCACATAGTCAGACAGTTCAGAAAAGTCAAGACCACGTGGAAGATGTGTAGGAAAAATTAAACTGCTAGGACAAGTTGGGGTAGCAACAACCACCAGCAAGACGATCCAGGTTGCTGGCATTTTACCTTGTCTTGCAATGTACAAGAACATATTTTTGTTAAATTTTCTTTCTCTGAATCCATGAGTATTTTAAAAAATGCAGGACAATTAAAAGAGTAAAACTAAATTACTTAGATCCCTCTTACATTTCTTTAAAAGTGTAATAACTTTTTGAGGACCTCTTTCAAGAGATCATCAGTTTGTCAACCCTGTTTGCTCATTCATCCCAATCTCTGAATTTTTTTTTTTTAATTTGTTCTTATTGCAGCATTTGGGACATTTCTCTTTTTTTTGTTTTTTGTTTTTTTTTGCTTAGGTGAAGTTTCGTTGTATGTGCCAGAGTTAGCAACCCTGGTTATTACAACCATTATAGTGGGCTAAGAGAAACAGGTTTTTAGGGAGCGTGTCATCTCCCAACCAGTCGAGGCATCTACATCTTGAAAAAAGGCTTTGTCTCTACATTGATTAGAAACGGAGCCTGAAGTGACCGGTTCAGATATAGATGTCTACATCAGATGAATCATACCCTGAAAGTTGCACTGAATATTCCTGGTTTTGACATCAGTTTTGTAATAACTTGTACAAGTTGTTTCTGTCTTTTGCAATACCTTTGGATTCAGTGAAGTGTCTGATGAAGAAGCAAACACTTGCAGACTTTTTGGCTCTGCCTAAGTTAGGAACTAAGAGCGCACCTTCCCCACAGGCAAACATGTTGCAACATAAAATGCAAACAGCTTGAAAGAAAAACAGAAGCAATAAAGACACAGCCCTTTATGTGCCCTAGAGGAAGAGGAGAAACTGGCAAGACATTTGTTAGACAATTCAGGGAAGAGTCATTTGACATAACCATGATGACACTCATATTATTGGTTTTAAAAGTCTTGACTTGTCACAAAACATACTTTACTACAGCTGTAATTAAATAATGGACAAAAAGACCTTAGTACAAACAAATTCACATTTAATATATGTTATTTCACATTTTTCTAACAAGACATTTCATTCAGAGCCAGCTCCTTAAGCATGGTTAATAGTTTACACAAACAAAAAAATAAATTAATCAGTAGTGTTTGTACATACAAAAGGGGTGAACTGGCAAAATTTAATCACAGTTGCTGCTCAACAGCAGTTATCTCAAAACGAACCTCTGGTCATATGTGACCATTAAGATGGTAACTCAATTGGTTCATATAAGAAAATAGCTACTATAGAATAAAATTAAATTCTGCAGTTCCTTAACTATACAACCACTCATCCTGCTGTCCTTATCTCTTGACTATGTTCTTGTTCTGAAATAGCACGGGGGATTTGTCCTGTCAGGATTTTGTTATAGTATTTGTGGTCCCTGGAAATCTGTATGAGAGAGAAAAAGTCCCACTTAGCAGCAGGAGAATGACAGCCACAATCCCAACAGGAATTGCAGGACCAGCTTCCTGAGCCACTGGACTGGAGGGCATGTAATAAGAAGGAGGAAAAGCAATGCTCCTGTTGTGCGTTACAGAATAGAAATTCCAGCTCACAGGAATCAGGACACACAGACCAGCAAATATGTAGAAGAAGCCACCCACCAGGAAGAAAGGGGTAATAAGAGTCTTGTGAGTGATTCCCATATACACATTTCTCAGAGCAAATATTGTAGCAGCCAGTCCCAGCAAGCCCACGAACATGGCAATCAACAGGAGACCCTGAGCAGCATAAATTTCATGGGGGACGAAGGACTCATAGCCACTGAATTTATGGCAGAACTGTTCTCTATAGCCAGGTGAGACGTGAAGGTAACTGATGAAGCAGACTTTCCAAATCCCCACCCAGGCAATGCCAGAGGAGATGATGCTGGTGTTGTCCACGTGCCACACTCTCCATTCCACCATTCCCATTGAAATGGTGCACAAGATCCAGCCTACCGTACCCAGAACGAAGGCAGTGAGCTGGAGGTGTGAGGCATTGACCAGGGAGCTCATCCTCTGGAGGTCTTCTGCTCTGTTGCAGACACTGCTCTGTTGCCATGTGAAGAGAGAGAGGCACTGAAAAGAAAAAAATAAAATTACAAAGGCGATTATTATTTGGGTGAATAGGTGAACCTGTCAGTGAAAAAGAACGATCAGGAGACAATGTGTGTGTGGAGGGAGGATGGTAGTCATCTTTCCCCAACTGTAATGAACTGTTGAAATTTAATTTCCATGGACAAATAACATATTTGTTTTAATTCTGTATATGTCATCATATCCCATGGAGCAGAAAGAGTCTCTGATTAGCTCCCCTTATAATCTCCTTTTTAGATTCACAAAAAGAAAACTCATGTCTTTTTCCAAGTTATTTTCTTCTTTGTTAATTAACCATTATGCTCAAAGATCCTTATACATGTTACATATAATCAGGAGCCCTAGAGTTAAACTAAATCAGACAAAATCCTCAGGTCCCTGGTTGTTGCAAGAGATCCTACAAAACAGCTGCAGAATCTATGCTCTTCTCTCCTGGCAGCTGTGGTTTTGGTGCAGCAGCCCAAACTGAACAGACTTCAGCTTTTGTGTTGCCCTTGCCAAGAGTTGCTGGGACTGGTGTTAGACAGAAAACACCACAGTTCAGAGGCATGAGCAAATCTAGACCACAAAGTCTAATAATGAGCATTGAACTTTGACCATTTTTAGATTATTTAACCATGAATTAGCAGAAACACTTGAATTAAACAGAAATATAATGCTCTGTGCAGGGGCTGGAGCCTGGATGTGCCGCCATTGCTTTCCCACCCTCAAATTTTGGCCAAGATTTCTTTAGTGTTTCACCTTTGCAAATCCCACTAGTTCATAATCTGCCCAGCTTTCCCAGCTCGAATCATCCAAAGACTGTGGTGGAAAATATTTTATTTATTTAGTCTGGCAAAGGATTTAAGCTTTGTTTGCTGACTGTACATTCCGAATGTGAATTAGGCTTTTATTCTATTTAAAAAAACCCAAACCTGTTAATTCCCTGCATCTTTTGCACAAACGTCTGGATAATTATATGAATGATCTGTGATCAGAGAAGATGTGACCTTGAACTTATAATGTAGATCTGAAAGGTTCTAGGAATCTCTATATTTAAAATACCTTTTCTGCTGCTATTTCATTCAAGACTGAAGAAATATTGTACCAACTCAAGTCTAATAATAAGATAGATCTGTGTCATGGTTTGAGAGTCCCAAAATCCAATTCCTTAGTCCAAACCCCCTCCCATATTTCAACCCAATGTGAGATGGATTTTCCAGACATCACATGAGACTCAGAATGGGGGAAAGGGAATACATTACAATGACTGTACAAAATAAATACTACAATAGATTATATACAATCTTAATTATCTCTACCATGACGTAAGTATTTACAATGAATCAAATCTCTTTTCCCCTCCAAATAAAAGTCCAGGAGGGAAGAAGGAAAGATCCTTTCTACTCTCAGAGCAGCATTCTCTAGGGTAGCAGGTTCTCTCATGCAGCAGCTGTAGCTGGATCTCTGCCAATACACACGAGGGGGTATCCAAGCCCCTCAGCCCATCATCTCCAAGAGAGGGTCTTCTCTTCCGTGGGCTGCGTAACAGGGACAAAACTCACTTCACCATGGTCATATCATGAAGTGCAGGGGTCTTCGTGACGGTCCTTATCTTCAGGGGATTCAAGTTCCCTACAGAGCTCTTGGGCTCTGATCTCAGGCTGCTAGCTTAGCTCAGCAGCAGCGGCGACGGGGGGCCAAGGTCGGCATTCTTTCTCCATCCCGGCCCAGCTTTCCAGGACGCCTGAGCTTTTCAGCTCCTCTCTGCAGTGCTGTAGCACTCCACGACTCTTTCAAGTAAGAGTCCATCATCCTCCTCTTTTCTAGGAGGGGTCTCCAAGGAGTTTGGGGTCTTTTGGTTCAGTTCTTACCCCAAAAACTCTGTCTGTAGAGCTTAGGTCTGCTCTCTCTCCTGCTGGCTCTCTTTCTCTTCCGACAACTCTGTGTCTTCCTTGGCTGCATGCTGTTTGCTGCTCTTCCAGTTCAGTTCTTATCTGTTGGCTTTCAGCCATAGTCTCTGTTCACTGCTGTCTCTGCTGCTGCTCCTGCTGCCCACTCAAGGTGGAGAAAACTCCTTCAGCTTTCTAGCTATAGGTACTTAGCCCTGTCTAACACTGTTCCAAGTCCCTGCAGACCCCAGTCGGGGCTGGCAGGGGGGGCCAGAGGCCCCAAGGGGCTCCGAGCCCCTTCCTCGTGGCTCTACAACATGGCTACCTCTTCAACAACCCCTACATCTACCTTCTCTTCCGGTCTACTTGTGATATGTTTATATTTTGCAGAAGTGCTCATTGGGTAAAACTGCAAGGGTCACCACCCCCTGGGGTTTTACCATTTTATAACTTCGGGGGAAAAACTGTTTCCCCCCATCACAATCTGCAACAATGTTTTGTTACTAAAGCAGCAACTTTTCTATTTACTGATCTTAAACTAAACAGATTCATTAGATGATACAATCTAGTTGCAAAAATCCATCTGTGGAAATCTTAAATAAAAAATATCTTCATAACAATATGGCCTTAGGCAAACACTGTCCATCTTCTTACACCAGTGCTCATTACATACTTACTTCAGTCCTGAAGCTGATGCCAGCAATAAGAGGATGGGACAGAGTGATTTTTGATGCCAGCCAAACACAGCAACATCTGCAATGTTATCGCTTTGGCCTCCCAGCTCACCTGTGTATCTCCAATAGGACTGATTTCCTGTGGGACATATTAATTTCCATTATTGCAAGTGTACATTTAATCCTCTCTGGCATGGAGGAAATTGCTCTGGAAGAGTCTTCTGTACTTTTATCTACTTAAACCAAAACCAGTTTATAAATACTTTCTATATTTGCTGTGTTATTTACAAAGTGATTATAAACCCCCCTTTCTAATTAACTGTTGTTACCAGACACAGAGCACAGTAACCCCACAGGATATTGTGAATGGTTTTCTTTCTGTCCCAGTTCTACATCAAAACAGCATCTTTTCTGTTCATGTCCAGTGATGGGAAGGTAGGAGACAGAAATGAGTACGAGCAAGGGAGTCCCACGCTGACTCCCTTCTGCTTCTGTTGGAATCAGCTGAGCCCACAGTAGCTAAACCTGAACCATATGAAAACACCACTTTGTGCAGAGCCTATATGTCTGTAATACTTCTCGTGTACATCATAAATATTCATTTAAACAACTTGCTGGTATCAAGGTCATAAAATATAGGTCAGCAGGTGAATCCCTGTCATTGAAAGCTTTTCAGAGTATGTTATTAGTGTGTAACTTCATTGATTGAATGTACCCACCTGCCTGCTCACAGAATTGAGATTGTATCTGTGATTCTGAGCCCCCTATCAAATCTTCACATGCTAAGACACTTAGAATTGTCTTCAGAGTTGAACTATAAAATTAAAAAATAGGAAAAGTACTTTTTCTTTTGAGATTCACGAAAAACCCCCACAGAACAAGCAAACACACAAGATGAAAGAATTCAAGGTTTATACAAAAGTTCTGAAAACATTGGAGAACAACCAGCTGACAAAGATGGGCTTTAGGTGAATTATCAAATGTCTAGACACACAAAAAATTGTATGATTCATTTTGGCTCATTTCTCCACACCCTGCCCACCGGAGCTTATTTGATCTAACCTGGTATCACTGACTTAGAGAAAGAACAAGGTTCAAAAGAAATACTTTTGAGATCGATGATGAAATTGAGTTATAGTTCTCACATTTGCCTGTTTTAGAATATGAAACAGAAGCCTATATTTACTACCTCCTGATATTAAGATTCAGCAAGAAAATAAGGAACAAAATATCAAGGTAAAATAGTTACAGGATTTTTCTTGCCATATGAAAACATGTCAAAATTAAAGCAAATCAGTTCCTGATTACAGTGTCTATCACTATGAATATTAATAAACACACCATAGGTTTTGCTGATATCATCAAAAGAGAACAGTGCCAGAAGCATTGTTTTTAAAGAAAACCTTTAGCAACGAGGATCAGGGAAACTCATTTTCCCCCAGGTGTAGCAAGATACGTTGATTTTTCAGGACTACTGTGTCAAGTATTTCCAAAAAAAGACATTTTGCTTGCAGATGCCAAGGAAAACCGTGAGCGACCTGCAGAGGGCGTCTCCCTCCAGGATTTCACCCATCCCAGAGGCTCCCTTGCTGAGACCTCAAGAAGGGAGGGAAGGAGGAAGGGAGGGAAGGAGGAAGGAAGGGAGGGTGAGAAGAAGGGAGAAAGGGAGGTGGGAGCAAGAAGAGCAAGAGGGCCCTTGGCAAGGCTGGGGTGAACAGCAGCACCTGAGTCAGGGCTTTGTAAGGTCCCTTCGAAGACATGGACAAGCTTTTTGTCTCAGCTGGACCCTGAAAAAGGTCACACCTTGGGGGTGACACTGTGCAAATTTTCATCCACAGGAGGTGGGTGATGCAGGTGTTGAACTTGGCTAAAACACCAGCAGTGCCATTCCTGTAAATTGCAAAGACAGAGGCATCCCCTTTGGAAGGGAAGAATTTGATCTGCCACCAACTTGTCACCCACCAAAAAAAAAATAAAAATCATATGGCAGGGCTGTGTTAACCCAGACAGCATAATCTGTTGTCTGGTTTCATGCTTTAGTAATTCTATAAATATTCTGAATTAATTTAATTTGTGTGGTAAGATTACCTATGTGGTCTGAATAATACCATGATGCAACAGTATCACTATACGAAAAGTTGTAAGGCAAATGAACTCATTCAATCAGCTACAGGAGGTCCTCTGAGTAATCGGTTGGTGTCACTGCCATGTGGTTCTTGATTCAGCAGCTCACTCAAAGCTGTAGATTTCAGCATTCCAAGTCTGCACACAAGCCACTTCATGGGATGGAGTCAGCCTACAAAGGCAATCTCGCCAAGAGGAACAAGCTAGGTCTGCGTGGTGTCTCTGTCAGTGAAAGAAAAGCATGACTGAAAACCCTTTTCACCCAAAGAAATAAAAAATGTTTTGAGAGGTGGCTATAGTGCCATCTCTCAGTGTCCCATGATTTCATCCACATTTTCACTTAAAATCAACTCAGTCCAATCCAATAAACATTCCAGCAGCTTCTGGGGTCAGTCTTACGAAAGTCTAGAGACAAGAGCTAAAAAAAAGAGAGCTGCTTCTACAGGCTTTTCATCTGATAGTCATTTTCTCTCTTAGTACATCTTTCATTTCCTTCATTTGGAAGGGCTTTCCTTCACAGATGTATTTCAGGTAGGGACTTGAATAAAAGCCAGATAGAATCATAGTATGGTTTGGGTTGGAAGGGACCTTAAAGATCATCTTGGTCCAACACCCTGCTATGGGCAGGGAAACCTCTTGCTCAAAGACCCATCCAACATGGCCTCGAACATTTCCAGGGATGGGGAGTCCACAATTTCTCTGGGCAACCTGTTCCCTGCAGGCAAATGCAGGGGGGAAAAACCCTAGCATATTCTCTTAATTTGTGCATTTAAATATTATTTGGCCTATGACATTGCTGGGTCTCAGACTCCCTCAGAGGGGAATGAGGGCCTGTGCCAGGGACAGATGTCCAACTTATAGGATAGCATAAGAGAGTGCTCCCAACCATGCAATCACCCACAAGACTTGTCTTTAAATGAATCAGTTCCTATGATACTTTAAGAGCCAGATGGCTCCAGCTTTCAGCGGCATGGAGGGAGTTTGCTGTTTAGCAGAGGTCCTTTAGAGGTTGGTATGTGCTGGGTAATAACATTCCTCAGCAGCAGTATCTCCTCTGCAGTATCTGCCCCCATCTGGAACCTGAGGCACCAGGCAGAGCTGGATGGGTCAGTCATTAACACCTTGAGCATAAGATCTCAGATATTGAAAGAGGCTGCAGGGAAGTGTGAGATGGAGCCAGGGCTTGTCGTATGGATTTGTGGAAGTCTTACACAAATTGCATGATCCTTGACATGATACTCAAAGAGCCTGTACTAATGCCCTAGACCCTTACGTTTGGATGTGTCTAGAAGAGAACATCATAAATATTTTTTAGTCTTCTAACATCCCTGTTGCAGCACAGCTCTGGTTGAAATGTGGCTTTATGTCTAAGGCTGTTTACTTGCTGTGGTCCTGGCCACAAGAGTTGCCAGCATTGGCTGCTAAAACTGTCTATTTCTAGTTTCTTCAAAAGACATTTGAACAAATACTCAGTGTGGCAATTGTTTTGTTCCTAGTTTCCTAGAAATAAAGTTAGCTGCATTTATGGCCCATTCCTTGAACACAGTCTCCCTGATATCTCATGTTTAGGTTCCAGCTGTCTCTAACACACTTATTTTCAATTAGAAAAGATAAACTAATAGGGCTAGCAATTACTGGAAAAGTAATTTCCAGATATAACATGCCTTATGTACCCCCTTCCTCCAAATGTCACTATCCAGTGTTATGAACTCTGCTCCTTCCACTTACTCATCATCATGTTTCAAAACAAGCAAACCAAAGCAATCTTTATTTCTGTTCCACCAAGTATAAATACACTGAAATTAGCTGTGTAAAAGTTCTTTGCTTACTTCAGGAAAATAATTTGATCTGCTTTGATGGTAGGATGAAGAGAAATCAATAATTTCTATATATTCTTCACTGTTTTTTCAAGCCCTAATTCACTTTTCTGTGCTTGAGCCCACATTAAGCTCTCGTTACCCAAGGAAACGTTGCAGGTTTGTAGGCAGTGAGATGGCAGTGGGTTTGACCAAGGACCCAGATCACCCCATATTATCAGAATTTCTACAGGTTGTTTTGCCTCTGTTTTGAAGGAAGCTCCATTTAGAACTGAAGTAGAACAGTTTAGGGATATTCCAAAAATGACAGCCCCTGAAAACCAAGGCTGATACCCTGGCTGTGTTGAGATGGCACCCTTTCAGTAGGCTTCAGAAAGCAGAGAGCTCCCAAAAGCTTGCTTACTTTGTGTGTCTGGCACAGAGAAAAGAGCTCTGAGGGGTAGGTAGTGTAACTAAGGCAACCATACCCAGGTCCCAGAGAGCTCACACACGACAGGGAAGATGAGGGCACTGAATACAGCCTCGGGGCTTGGGAAGATGTCACCAAAGGCGACACCTTCTACCTAAAAGAACGGGAACTAATGCTTCTTGGAGCCTGCAGGAGAAATTAAGAATTTCTGGGCACCTGGAGGGTTAGCCTGGACATGCTGCACTGGCACCAGGTCAGGGGAAACAAGCATCGCCAGAGCCGAATGCGTGGAAGGAGCTACTGCCCAGGCGGGAACGGGAGAGCACACAACCTGCACACAGCAACCTGTTCATGAGATTTCCTCCACAGACAGTGGGTGGGTGGTTGAAAGGAGGGCTTTCCAAAAGGATAGGAGGTAATCCTTGTTTCTTAGTAAATGATAGCAAAGCTAAGATAAAATACACTAAGAAATGTTCCAATAGACGAGGGAAGTCTGAGTCTCCCTCTCTGCAACCCATCTGCCTGTTGAAAGAAAGTTTTGCTTTAGGAATTCCACTGCAACTTGTAACCACCTTAAAGAGAAAGTTCACGACAAACTCTTCCTATATAAAATATGCACAAAATTGTTTTTCTCAGCCAATGTAAGCAGGAATTCATTAATTTCCACTTATTTCATGTTTTAAGCAAATATTCTTGCTTTAGATATTCTTAGGCACCGCGTGCATTTTGAAATTAACATTCAAATCCTACTTTTGTAAAGTTTTATAGCCTAGATGTAGCTTTATTGGACTATACTGTACATGGTTTACTAACCAAATCCTTTGTTCAATGTAAGTCTTGCAGCAGAAAGGGAGTTTTAAAAAAGCCCCAACAGCATAGTAATTTCAAAGGTCTCTTCTTAGCAATATCCCTATGATTTAATGCTTGAAAACTTAATCCTTCAATTCCCAGTTGGGAAAGCATTCTTTATAGGAAACAAACAAATATTTAAATCTCTCCCCATCTGTTCTCTATCAGCACTTCATAAAATAAGTCATATTAAAACAAAAAAGAGGACTTACTTCTGTGAGTCTGAGTTGCCTAAGGCTGTGAAGCAGTATCAGCTGGATGAAGCAAGTTCCAGAAGGGAAGTGGAAAAAAATGCCCGTGCAAATTGTCCGACTTGTTACGCTACCAAATAGGTACCTCACAGTTCCTTGTCACTCTCCCACTAAGTCAACAAAGATGTAGGAAGTAAGTTAATCATTAACATATTATAAAAATATGAAAGCTTTACCGTGTGCCATTTATTCTAATTGCTTTAAAACACTTACCAAAACATATAGATAACTCCCATGGAAAATTCAGTTTCCTGTAAGATGCCCATTCAGAAAATCTGCCTTTTTGATTACATGATTTTCCAGCTTGAGACCACGATGCCCCTGCCTGACAGCCCGAAGGACGCGTAATTCTCATCTGAAAGAGAACGAAGTGATTTCATAATCCTTTCTTCTTTGTTAGATTTTTCTTCTTGTATTTATGCAGCTCTGCAGTGGGAAGAAATATAGGGGCGAAGGAGGAGGGCTTTCAAGGAGTAAATTCAAGCTGAACTGGTCTCTTGATGGACTGTGGTTGGCAGCACCCATACTTTAGTACAAACAGTACTGTGTTTGCTATCTCAGATGCTTAACAACACACATTTTTAAAAATTATGTTTGCCTTGCTTCATGGTTTTCCCATGAATGTAAACAATGGTTCTTGCAAATTGGAAGAATGTTCTTAACTCCATTCTGATTTCTCCTCTTTGAACCCTATTCTAAACTCTGCTAAAGTCCAAACGATGCACTGGTCCTACAGCAGGAGGACATTTCAAAGCCTGGTGTTAAAAGATAGGTAAGTTTATTTCATAGAAATATCCTGAAATGGGAAGCCTCATCGAAAAATTCTTCTCACCTGTAACATGTGACATGGCTGGTCATTGCCACCACTAAAGAAGGCTGAAAAATGTCATTAGTTCATGTCCTTCGCTTTTCTGCATCACCTTTAATCCTCTCCTGCTCTGTCTTCCAGCCAATACTGACTCACTGGTTTCATGTGCGGGTAATGCAGCCTGGCCACGGCAACAGAATCTTGTCATCTAATGCAGCTCTCCAGTCTGGGATCTTCCCTCTGGCTGGTCACAGCTGGATGGGGTTGGTTTGTTGCACAGGCAAACTCAGCTGCTCAGGCTTTGCTGTTGCATGACAAAAAGCCTGAGATGCGACACACCCATGGGCCATCCACCCGATGGGCTGCTGTCAGCTGCTAGACTGAGTATGGCCTTTTGACATGCTGATGAGCCTGCTGATTCAGAAGGACAGCATCCTTGGGCAGTAGGCAGCTAGCAGATAGACTCCTTTCCTTGCATTTAATAACTATGTGAAACAAAATACGCAGGCAAAACTACTGCTGATTTTACACGTGAAGCTGCTGCATGCAGCCTACTTTGCTAACTCTGTGATAGGAGTGGCATCCCCTACACTACTCCCAGAACAACAGTTCTTTCTCTATCTCTGATGTATTCCTCCTCAGTCGCGAAAAAACCTGCAAAAACCGACACAACAAAACCAAACCCACTGTGATGTTTTAGAGATTAAACTGTACAGGAAAATAATGACTTCAATATATTTGTCAACCACCCTCAGTGCAGTGAAGTTTAATTGAATTGGAAATCTACAGTGCTTAATCTGTGATAACATAACCAGCAGCATAAGCACAATCACATTAGTGAGAAATACGATATGCACAGAATGGAATGGAAGCAAGATAGGAAGTGAATGACAGCATTAAGTGCTTTTTCTTCTCAGTGTATGATTATGATAAACACATTCATTTTTACTGTAAGTGACAAATTAGGAAGTAGATGGAAATTAACTAAGTTTCTGACTACTTTATTCAAAGGAGCACATTTTACACATCAGACTTTATTGCTCTTTGAATGCCAGTGGTTAAAACTTTTTTTCAAGCAGAAAACATTTGCTTTCTTCCTCCTGTGGCCTTGGCCCAAAGTGCATTGAAATCAGTGGAAAGAGCTCTGCTGACTTCAAAGGCGTTTAGATCAAGCATGGTCCCTTCTGTGGTTTACAATTTCATTGTTCAATACCACAGAACAGGAAATATTTGTTTCAAGTTATTTTTCCTTTTATTTGCCATGCTGAAAAAAACAACCTGAAATCAAGAGGTTGTGGAAGATGCATTGCCCAACGAGTAGCAGCAGACAGAGCCTGTAAATAGCTCAGAGGCTCAGGTACAAGTATTTTCTCGCTTTTTTTTTTCAAGACAAAGGTTACTTCTTCCAGAAAGCACAGCAGCCTCGCTGCATGCAGCTTGCCAGTCTGTGATCTGTGAACTGGGGATTAGAATTGTTGCCTCCTCACTCTTGGTCACTCACTGCTTGACCTCAGTGGATTATCAGACCAATATCTGTCCAAATCCAACATTGAACCTAAGTGTGGGCCTCTAAAACCACAGCTTGAGCCTCAGAAAAATATTTACGTAAACACCTTTCCTAACTGTATACCTTTACAGCCAAACCAAGTTGTCCTTTAAAACCTGTGAAATTCAGAGATGAGACAACTCTACCAACTCAACACAACTGACATCATTAAGTGCTTCATGGCCCAGCAGCAGTAGACCTTCTTCCTGTTTTGCCCATGCCTCTTCAAACATGGATCACAAATACATTGCAAACAGTATGTTAAATGACATCAAAAAGCAAAACTTAAACAATGAGGGTGTGTTTTCAGAGATTGCACAATAACCTCATGCCAATTGTTGCCCCACTGTTGAGGCAAATCCCATAAATAGCCCAGGGGACAGCTGAATAGACAAACTCCATAGCTGTTGCAATAACAACCCCCCAAAAGCAAGATGGGCTTTTGAAAGGGTTAAACCCCCCTGCACTTCACAGCAAGTGCCTGAGGAAGGGGGAAGAAAGCCTCCAGGAGAGGGGGTTGGGAGCCCTCCACATGGATTGGCTCTATGTTGCTTTGCAGATGGAGGTGGCCAGAGGTGATGAGATGAATGAGCAACTGGAGGTTCCTTCCTGTGTTCCTAAACATGACCCCGAGGCAGTGGTGCTCTTGTCACGGCATGGCAAAGGGCTCAATTGTTTGACAGCTTGACTTTTGCTTTTAGAGTGATTACCACTGTCTATCCTGTCAAGTCTGGCTAAGGCTGGGATGTGCAGTAGCCAGGCTGTCCAAGGCTTGCCCCTGAAGAGAGGCACCTACTGCAAACCACAAGGGGCTCCACAGGGAAACACTACACATTATCAGATACTTAACTCAATCCCAAACTACACTGACCCTGTTTATAGCTGCCAGCAGGTACTGCTTGTTTTTATGGTTAATCCCATTGACTGGGAAGTTCTCTGGCTCCAGAGAACATGGTAACAGTTTTGTTGTGATTATGTCATTGTATTTTGGTGGCTTTGATTTCTCTTCTGTTTTGTGAAGTCCCAAATAAACATTCACAATGCTCTGTCTCTACTATCCTCTGTCTTAGTTCCACTTGTATTTTTTTCTGTCCAGTGTGGGTGAGATCTAAACGTGTTTTAGCCTAACACTACAGTGGACTCTGACATTATAAGAGGGAGATTATATGTTGTCCCTCCTAGTAAGAGAGATCCTAGTAAGACAGATTGTTCAATGTCCAATTTAGGAATTGTGAGCTAGGGAGCCTGTGCTTCACCTGCATCTGGACTTGCTTCCTTTCAAACAATCTTGTGCAGCACTAATATCCCTATCAATGGCCAAATATTTTTTAGTGCTTCTTCTGTCCAAACTATGTCAGAGAGCTTTTGTCCACCATCTACACCACTAGTAGTGTCCTCAGAGACCTTGCTGACACAGTAATATCTCTTTTTTTTGTCCTTAACTTTCCCTGGATTGCCTTATAACTGATCTAGAAGACTCTCAGAAACTTCCGACAAAGAAGCTGACCCTTTTACTGTTGGTCAATTAAAAACAAGGGAGAAGTGGGAACATACAAAACACAGCTGCCCAGACTATCTCCAGCATAGGTTGTTTAGACATTTTCATCAGAGACCAGCAACTGTAGATCCTTTAGAATGGGCTCATTATTAGTTTTTGAAGCAAAATTGAGATGACTATTACAGACTCAAGAATTTTAAGAGGGGCGATTTTACTGTGATCGCGACTCGACAAGGGGCTGATTTAAAACCAATAAGATTTGTCTCTGGCTCAGCAAGAAACCAATGTTTTTTTCCTGGAGATGCAGAACAAAAGCTTGCATGCATGAAATGAAGGGCTGCTAAAATTAGATGCACTCTTGTGGTTTGGGTAGGCTCCTGGTTATTCCCAGATACCCAAAAGTAGGTCATTCAAAGCTTAACAAAGACATTTCCCTCAGACTTGACATTTCAGAGCCAATGGAAAAGACCACCTGATGGGAGGATGTTATCAACTTGTCACACTCGGGTTTCACTCTGCCTTGGCAGTGCTTCTGCGCTGTGAAGGAGCTGCAGTGCTACACCACCAGGCCTTTTTTCACTTCATTAGAGCTGCTTTAGCAGCTTGTTCTTATCAGCTGTTAGAAGTAACAAGAAAATCAAATAGCTATGAATTTCCATTAAAGGAAACGAAAGTAAGAGATCAATAGAAACCTTTAGCTGGTAACATACCATGAAGGTTTAACAGCTTTACAAATTAACTCCCTGCACAAATGATGGGACACTATTCAAGTACTACTTTAGGAGAAACATGTGAATCACCAGTTGCTCACTAGCTGACCATGGCCAGGATCTCAGCTAGAAAACCTTCAGGATCTTTACTGACATCCTAAAAGGGTTTCTGTACCTTTGCCCCAATTTCTGGCTATCGTCTTACCTGAACAGCCACTGTGATCTTTCATCTGACCAGTACTCTATTTAGATTATTGCAGAAGGAAATAAATAGAAATGTTCTGGTGACCCAGAACACAGATAAAATAGGATACCGCAGAAAGTAAAACAGATTTCTTATGAACAACCTTACTGGCACAAGTTGGGTGCCAGTGGAGAGCAGGATGTAGTTTCATAAAGAGCTCCAGACAGGGCAAATGCCTTAAATATGTAAAGAACAGCTGCTTTTCAAAAGTGTTTTATTGCAGCAACTCCAACTCAAAAGGAAGACAGCTCTACTTTTCATCCTTGTGCTGGTCTGTCATTTACCTGGGCATCGGGGGAAAGGAGTGTCAAACTTTCCCTCAAAGCCCTCCATAGCCAGCTTACAAATTACAAGGCAAAGGAGATGAAAGGCCATCAGTTCTCCAATGATGCTGGCTCCAGTACATGCAGGGGACAGTTTCAAAAAGTCAGGACAAGCACCTGGAAGAGCTGATGAACAGAGGAATGTTTTTAAGGACAGCTAAATTGGTCAGTACAGGAGCACTGGTAGGAGACTCGCTCGTATACAATCTCAGAACACATGAGAAAAAACAAAAGCAAACTTGGTAACTAATCAAACTGGTATAAGGGGAAGAGTTTATGGTAATTCCTATAGGTACATGTGTGGAGAGGGTCTGTAATGGAAGAAAAAAAATAGTTTGAGACATGCTGCCTGAAGTGCTCAAGCCCCATTTGCAAGCCAAGGGCTTGCAAATTCCCATCTATTTTCCTGACCTGTCAGCCACATGTTATAACTACTTCTGCTCTTTTAAGACCCCAGTTATAAAACTGTAGGCAATCTAAATATTTACTGAAGTAGTCACACCTTGGTATCTGACTGTGTAATGTAAGAACAGCAAACACAAAAGGTGGATTTATGGTGACCATAAAATTTTCATTCCCAGCTTCCTGATTTCCAGAGACTTTATGGCCAACCTTCACACTGCACTTTCCCTGCTGTTCATGACAACAGCACTGCACTCCCCACACCCTTAAACATTTTCACCTAATTTCTGTTTTCATGTATCTGTCTTGTACTCGCTGGTTCTTGAGAGGGTTTTCTCTGCTTTAACCAAGTCTCATGTCGTATATGATGCTCAGTAGCACAAACACAGCAACTTTTAAATCCCAGTTTTGATCAGTGAGTACTCTTGGGTTGTGTTGGTATGAGATACTCTCTCTACTCTCTAATAATTTACATGAGTCTCTTCTCTCATTTTCCAGTTTTTCAACACCTTTGCATTGGACACGGATAGTGGGATTAGACACAATATTTTAGAAAGTTTATGAAGTTTTCAGTAATACTGCATCACAAATTACTACTTTCCCCATATTCCACTGTTTCAGCCTTTTTTCTAGAGCTTAGAGCTCATGTGAGCTGTTCATTCACTGTGACCCCACACAGTTTTTGAGAATCACTCTTTTCTGGTCTATATGTCACCCCCCTGGCCATGTGATCTCTACCACTTGCTTTTGATTAATTGCTTTGCATGTCACCATATGAAATGATTATTTGTTTGAACACACCCAGACTACCAATTTTGCTCTATACAACTTTCCTCTTCATTGTTTGCCATATATGTGGCAAACAGTGACCATTATCACTGGGTTTCTCTTGTAATCATCTCTTGTTGGTGTGTTGGAACTGCCCATCGCACAGAAACACTGGTCTATGTAACTCCACCTTTGCAAAACTAGTGAGATAACAAAGTTTACTCACATAGTTCTTTTTTCCATATTGCAGTAAAAATAGGAAGAAAAGCTTTTTTTTTTTAATTCTCAAACTATAATTGTATACAAACACACAGGGTTTGGAGAACAGGGTAGCTGAACAGTCTTGTAAAAATCCCTATGTCTTAAATCCCAGAGACATATCTTCTGTATTAAAACCAAAAAGATTCAGTACGTGCAAGCAGTTGACAAATAAACCTGCAATTAATGCTGCACACCACACCACCTTGGTTTTTATGCTAAATTAGCGCCCCAAGGCACAGATTAATCCCACTTCTGATTTCAATGCCTAAATTAGCTTTATCTGCCAAGAAGAGGAGAGATATTTGGGTTGAATCAAGTTCTTTCAGCAACCCTCCCTAGCTTGGTTATCAAGAGAATCAAGGCCAATTAGGCTCCTAATTTAGGCCATTAGCTATATCCCTAAACTGCAATCCAGATCTAGCAGCCCACGCATGCTGAGGAGTTGGACTTCAAAACTGATATGTGTCTGAACCCAGGCACCTCAGACTGCAAAACAAAACAGGACAAAGGGGCATCTGCAGTGGTATCAACAACCTTTGGCACTTATGCTGCAATTATACAGCACTTTAGGCTTGAATTCAGAGCTTGATATTATATCCTGCATCTGGAGATGGTTGAAAAGCTGGACATGAGCCAAAAGTGTGGGCTTGCAGCTCAGAAAACCAAATGAATCTCTGGGCTGTATGAAAAGCAGCGTGGCCAGCAGGGCAGGGAGGTGATTTTGCCTGGAGTGCTGTGTCCAGCTCTGGGGTCCCCAGCACAGGAAGGATGTGGACCTGTTAAAGTGGGTCCAGAGGAGGGTCAGAAAGATGATCAGAGAGTTGGAGCTGCTCTCCTATTATGAAAGATTGAGAGGTGGGAATGTTCAGCCTGGAGAAGAGAAGGCTCCAGGGAGACCTTATCGCAGCCTTCCAGTATCTAAAGGGGGCCTACAAGAGAGTTGGAGAGGGAATTCTTAACAAGGTCATACAGTGACAGAACAAAGGGGAATGGCTTTAAACTGAAAGGGTGTGGGTTTAGATTAGGTATTAATAAGAAATTCTCTACCATGAGGGTGGTGAGGTACTGGCACAGGTTGCCCAGACAAGCTGTCAATGCCTCCATCCCTGGAAATATTCAAGGCCAGGTTGGATGGGGCTCTGAGCAAACTGGTGTAGTGAAAGGTGTCCCTACCCATGGCAGGGAGTTGGAACTAGATGATCTTTAAGGTCCCTTCCAACCTATGCCTTTCTATGATCTGGTAAGGCACTGGGGCACATTCTGGTCACCCTTCTCCATGGACTATTTCTGTTTTCTAATTCACTGATTGCCTACCATGAACTATGCAAGAAGGTCCTGGGAACAGAAACCCAAGATCCTTCACTCACTATTGATACCCAGATGGCAAGGCTGAATATTTAGATCTGCTTTGCTTCTTGCTGTCTAAATCATGCTTTCCTGGCAGCACATGATGATCCAGCTTAAAGAGGAATTGGGTATTGCTCTGCCCTCAACCTGACGCCTGGTATTGAACTGAGCTCTGAAGAGGTGGCAATTAGGGAAGCAAAATCCCAGAGAATAGGCCTGGTCACTCACTCAGTAAATGTGCAGTGTGCTCTACAAGATGGAAAACACCCTCATCTCCCAGCCTGTGTGACTAAAGCATCTCGGCATGCCTAGCTAGCTGGGCTATTTAGTGAATTTAGGTGGACCATAGAGAAAGGATGACTTCCTCAAAGGATAACTTCCTTAATGCTGTCAGTGCCAGAGAGCTGTGCCAGTGTCTCCTGAGCCAAGAAAGAGGCACAGAACTGAATGCACAGAACAGTATAATAGACTCTGCACATAGTGAGATCTGAGATTCCAAAATTCCAAGTTGTTCCCTGTAACTTTGATTTTCAAAGATGCTTTAAGGTTTTTTCACACTACAGTAATTAAAAAAGCCTGCCCTAGCATATGGAGACAGTATGGCTCTGCTGTATCACGTACAGGGAGAAAGAAAAACAGGAAATTCACAGTTCTAAAGCACTTTACCACTGGTATAGTTTTACTTCCTTCAGGGCACTAATCCTTCCAGGTTTTCTCAGTTTTCACTTCCCTTCGATCTGTATCACCTCATTAATAAAAAGAATGACTCCTCCACCCCTTTCCAGTCAGTGTTGGCCACTTCCATCATCACAGCTTGATTTCCCTTTTTATCTCTGGAGGAACCATACCTGCGTGAAAAAGCTGCTGAAACTGTAACTCCTGGGAGCGGCTATGAATAGCACTCACAGGACTCATGCTTTTCATATTTAGATACTGAGATAAACAATCTTATTTTCCATTGCTTATTATTTAGCCTGCTACTGCTCATTGTATTTACATTTCTCTGAGGCCGTTAGAAAAGACACAAGCCTAATTTATCAGTAACAACACTATGAAGAGCAGACAGCTGGGAATTGAAACAGATGTTGAAACTAAAGGCTTGAAACAATCTTCATTGGAAGATTTTGTTAATTCCTCTCAGGCTTTTGGACTTTACAGCTCTGCCGAAACAGCATTTCAGTATAATTCTTGTGACTAGACGCTCATTACCCAGTTTACAGAACATCCTCTCCATCAGGTGCCCAGCAAATGATGCTTTCACAAGGACATCAGCAAACTAACAACTCTTGGTAATGTCTGAGACCACACCTTTCCCAGAGCCAATACTGGCTCCTCTTACAGAAATTGCTTGGAATGAATAGAGTTTAGTTAACGCAGTTGCAACTTGGTATGCACAGAAGAAAAGCCTTTCTTTCACTAATCCCATTAAAATGTATGAATACAGATCTAAAATTCCTGACTGTTCTCATCTGGTGCATGTAGCATGCAGGCTTCATTGAGATGCCATTTTCCTGGAGATTTTATGTTACTGAAAGTAAGTATGATTATTGTTTCTTTATCTTTCATCACCTTGTACATCTTCAGCTTCACAGTCACAAATCCATTTGCTTTAATTAAAATCTCTCCTGTGTTTAGACAGGCAACCACAAACAGCAAATTAAAGTGTTCCAATAAAAGAGGACATGCAGTGGGAATCTGGATGTTCTCCACTGGTACTATTTTATTTTAGGTTAAGAAATAACACCTAGTGAGCAGAAGATACACGTAATTCCTCATTCTGCTTCACCCCAGAAAAGGTGCCAGCAACTACTGCATTAGGAGTCCAGATACTCTTGGTATTCCATCCATGGCATTGGCCAGCACCACACAAGGCAGTCAAAAGCAGCAGCGAGCAACAGGTACTGACAGTGTGTAAGTCTCTTGTTAACTTCTCCAGTGAGCAGTTTGTTGAATCAAGGAGAATTAAGAGGAAGGGAGAATTTGACTTATATCAACAGACTCAATTAAAACTGACATGGCTGGCAGTAGCAAAAGGCACAGCCTAGTCACAAGGCCATCTCCCTCTGGCAAATTTAGTAGACTGCCTCCAAGACAGAGATATCAAAGCATCTAAAAATGAAGCCATTGTGAGGATTTTTAACATAGGAGAAAAAAAAAAAAGGCATTTCACTAGCCTTGTTCTCAGGAAAGGGTCAACTGCTGTGACTAAAATAAAACTCAGCCTAAGATAGACAACTGCCCATTGGATGACGTGGTTACAACCAAGAAAAAGGTCTTTAACGTAGCCCATCTTGAAAAGACACTTGCAGGTGTGCTATGTAGTCTGAGTGAGAATTACCTTCTGCTATTGAACTGCACTGAATTTATTTAAATTCAATTTTTCCTCTGAAAAGTATTAAATTAACCTACTTCAAATTGAAGACTTTATTCATAGAAACATTATCAAAACAACAGGTAGGAAGAATGAATCCAAAGATTTCAGGGGTGAATTGTTAATCCACATGGGTGACCCATCTTACAGTTTGTGGATCATTGTAATTAGTTAAGCTGCAGACTGGAACTGTGGTAAGAAAATGTGATGGCCAATTTACCACTGCTGACAACTAACAATATATAATGCAGTAATTCAAAGATGTAATTATTAATTTTTATAACATTTACTCTGTGAGCATGTTCCACCCCAGTATGTAGAAAAACCAATTTATAGTCCAAAAATTTCTCGAAAACGACAAAGCCCTTAATTAGAATAAACCTCTGAACTTCTGCAATAAATGACTGGACGCTAACATAGGAGTTGCTATTCTACTGTGTATCATAAGGCCTTGCTAGAGCTACTGAATTGTCAATAGGTTACTTCAGCTGTAAAAACTGAGACAATTAAGTACACAAAAATTAATCATTAGAGCTTGATTAGGAAAGAACACCATTAAATGGTGACTCTTGAAATCTGAGGGTCTCAAACACCCCACAACAGAAAATAAAGAGCCTAATTTCAGTTAAAAGACAAGCAATTTTTTTAAATTGAAATAGTACACAAAAACTAGACTGATATTCCCCTAGAGCTGCCATCCTGGATTATACCTATTGCTCATGACAACAGGCACTAACAGGTGGGTCTGTGTACAAAGAGAAAGGGAAAAGAAAGGGGTGAAAAGGAAGTTTAGAAAAATCCTACAGATATAAAGAATTTTTCCTTCCCTAAGTTCCTTTTCTCAGATAGTTTCTTTGATAAAGACCTTCACAGAAAATTACAATTACAAAAAAAAAAAAAAAGGACAATTTCCAGGATGATTTATAAGCTATGATCCTGTGACCTGTGGTCACCTCCACTAAGAATCTGGGCACACTTGGCAGTGTTTTCCAATAAGGCAGAAGATTATGCAGGTAATCTGAGAATCCCCATTAAATTGAAATTAAACAGTTTCTGTGGAAGTCTGTTAAGAGTTGGACACTTCACAGTGATCTGTTCTTGCAAAAAATCTTGAGCACCACTGAGATAATTCTAAATACGGGATAAAGCTGAAACAGTGTAACTGCCGAAGTGGAAAAGTCTAAGCTGCTTCCCTGGTATATACTCTATAAGTGGTGAAAGATTGATTTATCTACTTCATAACACATTTTCCTTTCTGCCATCTCCTATTCACACACCTAAAATACTAAATAGACATGAACACATTTCTGGTACTTACACAGGGACCTTGAGAATGATCGATTACTCAGCATGTGAAAAAGGCTGTGAAAAGACAGCAAGCTGCTTCAGACCAGGAGATAACTGGCCTGGCATTTAAAAGCTCAAAGCACTGTTGACAGGCACTATGAGATGGCCAACACTGCCAAGCAAAGCAGTAGCTTTTGACATTAAAACTGTACACAAAGACTAACTCTACATTGAAATATACAGTTTATTTTCTCAAAGTCAAGCAATACCATTTGTCAGTAGATACGTGTTAAGTGTCAGGCAGGAAAACTGTACATTTTCACTCTGGGCTGCAGGATCCAAACAGTTGAAGAAGCATTGTGGAAATTTTTCACTATACAAAGAGATCTAGAATTGAGAAGAACAAAGGATGAAGAAACGGCCATCCCCAGGATGCCAAAGGCAAAACATTAGCACCAGATTTTTCCAAAAAGCAACAGTATAGCTATTTACAGATTTACATATAACATTGGGAGGCAACCACCTTCAGGTTTCCCAGGGTGAGATTTTCAAGAGTTTTAAAAAAGGAAAGGAAATGGTGTCTACACAACTGTTCTGTGAAAAGGATAATAGATATAGCTTTCACAATATTGCTACCTTTTATCAGAGATCTAACTCAAAGTACTGTATACAAACACATTGCAATTATATTATTATTCACATTTCACATACACATTTCAGAGTAACCACAATATGTAAAATTTTTAAAATGCCACAGATAAAACAATGCACACTTTTCTCCAAGCTAAAAGACAAGCATAATTTATGTTTAGTTTTGGGTCTGTTATGGTTAAGGGACAAGTTTAAGGACAAAGGGATCACTTGTCCTAGGAACATAGCAGCATATAACTGTGAGATGTCAGAAGACTACATTTCTGAACAAGAGGGAGAAACTAAGGTCAGCTGTAGGTCTTGTAAAATGGTAGCTCCATTTGACCCCAACTGATACACATCAACATCATTTAATTAAAGATTTGGTCCAGGTTATACAAAGTAGTGCACTATAAGGTGAGGGCAGGGGGCAACAGTCCTTTCAATGTTTGCACCTCTCTGTAAAGGAACTGGTTCCAGGGGATTTTTTGCTCCCCAGTTCCCCAGGAAGTCATTGATCAGCACCGCTCCAGTTCTCTCCCCACAGAAGAGAGAATTTAGGTAAGAAGGACAGAAAAACTCTTGTGAATGCTAAAGAAGTCTCTTCTCTCTTTTCAACAGCTGACTACTTGTATTTTCAACCAGCTTAGCTACAGACTGGCATTCACATCAGCCTTGAAAATGGCTTGTTGGGGAACCCATTTGTCTGAGGAGAGATAAATGTTTTCCTTACTACAAAGTAAATGGCATATACACAAAGTCACCCAAGACTTTGTCTGCAAAACTTTATCTTAACACAGAATGTGACATTTAGACACTACAGAATTTCTCTGTAGGCATCTAAGCAAGTCAGCATAACCTATTACTGCACTAAATCATGAGTTAGCACCTCTTTTTGGAGCCACTGGAAATCATCTGTTATAAGTCAATGGCAGTATTATGAGAACACAAGCAGTAATCTGATACTGTGAACTAGCATCCTCTCCTTTATCGCTGTGCAATGGAAAAAGCAAACAAACAGCCCCACTTCTGTTCACAGTTACAAAGCAGAGTTGCTCCAAGTAACCCACTGTATTTACAAGGCAGAAGTGTTTATATTGCATTCGGTAGTCTGAGAAAGAGGAATGATCAGCATTATGTAGGTTAACTTCAATATAACTTAACTGTCTGTATAAAACCATCACAATGTTGAGCAATCAGAAGAAAAATAGAAGCAGTGTCCTTAACCCACATTTATTTTCATGAAGGGTTATGGGTTTGGGGGAAGAATAATAAAAACATGCATAAAAAGCACAAAAAAGAGCAAACAAGCCTTCTAAATAATTTAGATGAAAAATGTTTTGAACAAAATCAGCACAGTACTTCCAGCCTGTTTCTTAAATCAAGTACAACTTGGTAAAGAAAATCACTTGCACTGCATTAAAAGGGTGTACAAATATGTCTTGCAAAATAATTAAAAAAAAAATCTTCAGCAAGGTAGTCATTAGGTGATTTGCAAGCTGGTTTAAAAAGCGTTTAACTGAAACTGATCTTAAAGTTATTTTCTGCAAGGGGAAAGTGCCATCCTATATACAACATTACAAAAAAGTGTCTGATGCCACAGGATCAGAGTGACACTGGATTTCAGCAATCTGAATATATTAGCTATAAGATACACGCTTCCCCTATTTAATGTGTCTTAAAAAAAAATAAAAACTCACTAAATGTAGAGCTTCTAAATTTGTGTGCATTCATGAATTGTTGTTGGGTTTCCCAGCAGTCTGTGCAGCATCTGAACATAAAGTATACAGCCTATTCTAAAAATCACTGTTTGCATGCACAGCTGCCACAGACTTCAAATGTACTGAGCAGAAAGGTTAAGAGTCTGTCCTTTTCGGTGGAGCTTTCTGCAAGTTAAGCAATGAGAAACAGCTGTAGAGTCCAGCAATAAAAATGTGTCTTAAAAAATTAAATATATCATTCCAAAAAAAATGAAAGAGCATTATTGCTGTTGTGAGAGCTATTTTTCTCTTGTGCACTTGTTTCTCTACCAGACACTCAGGCAAGCCAAGATACTCATTTGTATACTTGGAACCCATCCCCTTCCTTCCTTCTTTCCCATTTTTCACATGGTTGGTCAAACCAGTCCCCTTATTTGAGCCGCTCGGGTTGGAGGCTGTCGGTCAGACACTTCAGCTGTTCTTCCCCCAGCTTGATCTTGTCCTCAAGCTCCCGCTGCTCAATGATCAGGGCCGACTTCATTTTCACAAAGTGCTCATAGTCTGCTAAGTTCTCCTCACTCAAGTAGTTTGCCAAAATGTCAAAGACAATGCGCTCTCGACGATCCAGGTTTTCCTTCAGCTCCTTTGCATCTTCATGTTGCTGGGTCAGCAGCTTTTGCTTATCTACCAATGTCCGCTTAGGAGAAAAGAAAAACAGTTAGAAATTCACTGGGTTCACTAGGCTGAGACAACAGCTTCAGTATTTAAGTCTCAAGTCTGTTTTATCTGCAAAGACAAAGACTTTCCTGAATATTTAGAAAGGTAGAAAAGGAGTGATCCTTAAAGTTTATTCTAATAAAACGCATTAACAAACAGAAAAAAATGTAGTAAATCAATGAAAGATGCACCATTAATTTCTATTGGCCTCAACAGCAATTACTTCAAAGACTGCTTTACTATTTAATAGTTCAAAATAGCTGTATAAAATAGTTGCCTTTGAAAAACAGTTCTTCAAATTAAGACTTCACTCAGCAACATCTTACATCTTCAATACACAGCACTGACAGCTGCAGTTACAGAACCCAGAAACAGACCAATTAATGGAGCAATTTGTTCTTCCACAGCTTCTGACACTGTATTTAGCCATTCTGCTGCATCCACACGCCGTCCCTATGAGACGTGAAGTCGTGTGGTCTTCAGACATGAGCAAGAAAGCAAGCTGAGGCAAGAGAACAGAAAGGAAGTAAAAAAGAAAGAAAAAAAAAAGGCATTCTCCGAAAAGGGCTGCAAACTTTCTGCTTTGTGGCTTCACAAGAGACAAAATAGGAAAAAGGGAGATTGAATGGAGAAACACACAAGGAAAGAGGACAGCAGAGGACAGCAGCTGTGCTGTCCATTCCATTCACAAATATGAGCAAGGAGGCTGAGGTTCCTCTCGCCCTGTTTACACCATCGACCTGTCTGAGTCCCATTTGAATCATTCGGCTACACTCCTTTAGCAGTGTATGGAAAGAAACAGGAGCATCATTAATCCGACCTATTTCAGATGTCTGCCTAGAAGTGATTGCCTTTTTCCAGTGACAGAGCATGGCTGGCCTACAAGAATTCCTGTGCAGACTTGTGAACTTAATTAAAAAGTGCCCCTAAGAGGCACCAATCCATAACTGTTAGCTTTGCTCCAGAGATGAATTTTCTTTGAGAAGCTGTCTTCAAATAAACCTCAGTCTGTTCAAACAAACGCGTCCATTTTATTCATTTGCACTTTCTGTTAAATCACATATGCAGCTTAATAAGCCTGAAGGATTTACTGAGAAGTGGTTTTGCAGACTATACAGAGTCTTTTAAGATGCAATTACAAGACAAAGGGGGATACAGACCACTGAGCTCTAATAAACCCACCTGCCAGAGCTGCACACATATCCTGTGCTGCCTCTTTTTCTATAGATAGTCCAAAGCTCAAGAGTGAAATGTTTTCAGATTTGTGCTCTCAATGTACATAAAATACATAACTTAGATTAACTCAGGATTCAAGACAGCTAAGGAAGACAAGTCACAGAAATCACACACTATTAGAAAAAACAAAGTTTAATCTCCCTTTGAGCTTATGCCAGGGAAAAAAAATCCCACTGCAAGTTGCAATCAGAACTATCTGCTGGAAAGACATGGAACTACAGTTCTCCTAAATTCACCAGTGCAACTAGCAGACAGGCCCAGGGAGTGTGGCTACACTGCTCTCCGGGCAGCCTTGCTTGTGTGTACACTGAGCAGCAGCGAGAAAACTAGACAGAGTTTGATGAACACAAGAGGGCTCATATCAACCAGCTGGTACCTCAGTTGTACAGTTACCTACATAACCCTGTGATGAAACAGCTCTGTTTTTCAAGTCACTTGTTATCATTGTCAATGTACACAAGAACAGTCAGATGTTTAGTCCTTCATAACAGTTCCTGAGATTTAAGTTGCATGGTTTCTTCTACCAAGTCTATGATGTGACTTTCAGATGAACACAAATAACCTGATAAGTTTAAGAAAAGCAAACACTACTTATGTTATGAACTTTTCATAACATCTTAGTACCTCTGCCCTTGTGGAGGTTTAGGAAAAACCTAAGGAAAAAGTGGGATGCAGAAAGGAAGAAAGCAGATGAGATACCTCTTGAATTTGTTTTTACCTCCGTCAAAGACGACTGACACCAGAAAATCTGTTTTGAAGGGTAAAGTGAAACACACTGTAACAGGCTCAAGTCACCATTCTTGAGGAGGTTCTCTGAGCAATGGGTAAATGGCT
The DNA here is from genome assembly GCF_001715985.3 of Manacus vitellinus. NCBI lineage: Eukaryota > Metazoa > Chordata > Aves > Passeriformes > Pipridae > Manacus > Manacus vitellinus. The sequence continues at coordinate 16,768,229 of NW_021940813.1, forward strand.
CACCCAGGCTAATGGAGCAAATGATGTCAGATGGTTTTATCTGATCATCTTCAACCAACTAAAGCCAAGCGGAGTGCAGAAGCAGTTAGCGCTGCTCTGAAGCCCCAGCCAACACAGGCTATCTGAAGCTCCTCTGATAGAACAATCTTTCACTCTTTCTATTGAGAATCTTTCTCAAGAGCCGTTTGCTGTTTTGAACCACAGCCATACAAAGGTGAACTCCCTCCATGTATCTGACTTCCCAGCATCCAGTTCCTAAACTACTATCCTTGGTACTTGTCCCTGGTCCTGCAAGTCTTGGGGGTCTAAGCACCCGATCACTTCTGTGGATTCACTGCTGGTTCAGTGCTTCAGTGTTCTCAACACACAGGACAAGTAATGAGAAGACACTGGCCTCACTGTGTGGAAGGGAGGGGGCTGGTAACTCTTTCAGATGAAGTCCCTTCCAGGAGCTAAACTTGAAGTACCTGATGCTGTTTCCTGTGGCAAAAAAAACCTATGACAGAGCATCTAGTGGTCAGAAATTAATTCAGCAGTGATTATTTGACTGGTTCTGTTCAGAAAATCTGCTAAGCTGCTGCTGATTTCTAGAAAGTGGAAAGCTATCAGAGCAATGTTTATTAGACAACATCAGCCTTAAAAAAAAAAATCAGTGCTGTTTTGTTTGTATGGTGGTTCATTCATTCATTCTGAACATTAGTGGTTCACCAAATATTATCATTTGACCTACAAGATACTAAAGGACAACCAAAAAAGCCACAAGCACCAGTCTAAATTCAAGGAAATGCACATGTAACTCTACAAGCAGTGGATTTATAGTCAAAATACCCCAGGACTTGATCCATCTGAGAAGCATCTCTGACCAACTCTTCTAGATATATTTCACAGAACCATAGAATGGTATGGGTTGGAAGTGACCTTAAAGATCATCTAGTTCCAACCTCCCTGCCATAGGCAGGAATACCTTTCACTAAACCAGGTTGGCTCAAAGCCTCATCCAACCTGCTCTTGAACATTTCCAGGGATAGGGAGTCTACAACCTTTCCGGGCAACCTGTTCCAGTGTCTCACCACCCTCAGTAAAGAATTTCTTCCTAATATCTAATCTAAACCTGCCCTCCTTCAACTTAAGGCCATCCCCCCTTGTCCTATCACTACATGACCTTGCAAAAAGTCCCTCTCCAGCCCTCTTGTAAGCTTCCCTTAGGTACTGGAAGGCTGCTCTAAGATTTCCCTGGTATTTTCTTCTTTGGACTGAACAGCCCCAGTTCTCTGTCTGTCTTCATAGGAGAGGTGCTCCAGCCCTCTGATCAACTTAATGGCCTCCTCTGGACATGTTCCATAGACATGGTTCATGTCTTTCTTGTGCTGTGGGCCCCAGAGCTGGATGCAGCACTCCAGGTGGGGTCTCACAAGAGCAGAATCCCTTCCCTCACCCTGCCAGTGATGCAGCCCAGGGCATATTTGGCTCTCTGAGCTGCAAGTGCACATTGCTGAGTCATCCACAAACACCCCAAGTCTTTCTTTCCAGGGCTAGTCTCAATCAATCTCTGGATGGACCTCTCCTGATGATTTCTGATGGGTTTCTGATGCTACTATGGCAAGACTTCGCTGTCAGTGGATGAGAAGATGAATGGGGATTAAAATACGTTAGGGATTTGGACTTCTGCCAGTATAAATTAGACAGCAGAGCACGCAAACGATTTCTGACTGTCCTTACTACACCACCTCCTCACCATCTTCCTTTTCCAGACCTAGCCAGTAAGCTATTTTTATCACAGCTCTCAAAGTGTGTTTCCTATATGCACATATCATCTGGTAGCTCTTTCCCCATTAGGCAACTGCAACCACATTTAAAAAAAACATCTAATGAGGGATTAAATTTCTTTAAGTGCCAGAAACTTTGATCTGCCCTTTAATAAGCTGTCAAATACCTTCCCTTTGCCTCAGTCAGAGAGGGGGCTGAACCGCCACTAAACAAGTATGTTAGGGCCAAACAGCAAAAGTACAGCTTCAGATTAGTCCCAGCCCTTACTGGTTCTTATGGGTGAAACAGTGGAGCAGGCTGAACAAACACACCGTGAAGCCACAGCCCGTGGAAAAAATTCTGTTACAACACTTAGGTGGACTGTTGGCATTTCAGTCCACAGCTACAAGCCAAAAATCCTACTTCACATTCATTAAACCGTAGAAGTTAAAATCACTTGACACACAAACACCCTCCACCCTCTCTATTTATTTTAGCCTAAGTTTCACACATATCTACATCTCTCCTTTGGTGGGTATCTGCCCGTTGTCAGCTATCTCCTTCCCAGCTAAAGCCTGATGGGATTTGAAGATAAATTGCTGCAAGCAGAGGTGAGATCCAGGAGGTAAGAGCACCTTGAATGTTCCTTCTCCTGAAATTTTTACATCTCTGGGATTCCTCCACATCACTACCAGGCCATTCTGCTTGTGTAAAACATGTTTTCTAGTAAAAAATTCTTTTTGCAATGCCTCCCCTCTGCAGCCCTCCCACCATTTTTTTAAAGACTTGTCCCTTGCTCTTGTTCCTTGCTAGGCAGCATTGTGGAGGAAGCTGTAGTAGCTGAGAAACATATTCTTTGTAACTACCTTATAGATTTGTATCACGATCGTTGAGTATAAAGAAGCCTGTAAGCTTTCTGCAACACTCCTTTTCCCATCTTGAATTGTTAGAATATTTTTGTTTTCCTCCTTTCTAAGCTCTTATCATTAGACCCCCTCTTTCTTTAAACTTCTGCCAAGAAGTCTATTTTCCAGTATGGTGCACCCCTAACCCACTTTTTCTTAGCAAGCCGCTTGTAGTTTTAGTATTCCAAGAAAACCAAGGCAAAGAGAAAAGTTTTAAGAAATCTAAAACAAATGGCCTGATGAGATTTACCCACTCGTTATCCCTCCTCTTGAGCTCTGTAATGCAGATAAACAAAACCAAACAAAAGCCCCCACTCCAGCTTCAGTAAATGCAGTGATGTTATTGTTGGCCTTTCTCACCCGTTCTTCCGGAGCAGTGTTGTCATCCAGGTTATTAAGGGCATTTTCCACCCGGGCCAGACGACCGGACAGTGACAGCAGGAGGTTGACCACTTTGTCAAGGTCGCCAATAAACATCTTGAATTTGTCAAACTCATTTGGTTTGCAAACCTCTTTCACAATGGCCTCTACCTCCTCCCCCAGGATATTATTTGCTTGGATGTCTTCCAGAAGCGTCTCCCGTGCTTCTCTCAGCACCTGCAGCTTCCTACTAATGCTGTCAATAAGTTCTTGCTGTGGAAAATAAAGCAGATAAGAACTTATTAGCACTACTGCATTTTTCCCTACTTCTGAAAGTCATGTCAGCTAGCACTTCAATACATTTTAAATTCCCATGAGGCTTTGACAATGAGTGTGTTACAAATAAATACATATCTAAGTATATGTCTAAGGTCTATACATCTGGATTCAAAGGTTCAGGACATAGCTGTACAATGCTTAGCTTGAGACCTGTATTAAAGCAAATTACCTTGGTGGTAAAAGATGAAGGAATTCCACCTCATCAACAAGCATTCCTGCTTCTTTGAACAGCTTCAAAGCCTGCTATGGAACAGCATAAAGTACAGCACATCCTTTTCTCTCTAAATATCAGGTCCATAACACCTTGCTGAAGAACTGCACTTAGGAACATACACAGCACCAGAAAAACAATCCTGTATTTTCCACATGATACAGTTAAAACTAGGGCACTGTCTAGCTTTTTCTTCCTTTTTGCATAATATTAGTGTTCCTCCAATAGCAACCCTTCCACTCCAAGAAAATCTTAGTGATAACAGTGCCGTACAACATTTCTGCGGGAAGATCATAATCCCTATGGCACAGAACAGGAACAAAAGCCATTGTATTGTACAAAGCAGCCCTGTGCAAAGTCACTCTTCCAAAGGACCAAACAAGAGTCTCTGGCTGCCACTGTCCCATGCCAAGTGGATATACCACCTCACTTGCAGTCTGGGGGGCTTCTGTACTATAATCCCCCACTGCCTGAGAAGCACATGCACTGCCTTAGAAAAAACATGTCAGGTGCATCACAGGCAGAATCAGACAAAGAATGCAAATCTTCTCCCTCAGGTGAATCTGTGGTCAGCCTGTGCTGCCCAGTTACTTCCCTGCATTTGGGCAAGAGGTCCTGTTCCTGAGTCACCCACTAGCTCTCACTTGTGCACAAGGGGTGGAAGTCAGTTCAGCTAGTTGTCTACCCTAACATGAGATGAATCATATCCTAAAAATGCCTCGTTCATTTAAATGTAGATGCTTATTTGGTATTCAGCTAATTTCAGGTAAGAAAAATTCCCAAAGCATTCTCTAAAAATACACCTCAGTGCAATTTCTGAATGGAAATTACATCCTTTAAAATGGTCATTATTTCACAGTACCCATTGCCTTTTTTTTTTTCTTTTTAAATTACTCATGGCATTCTTTAGGAACTCTGCTTTCTATATGCAAATCTGATTACAAGCCTTCGTGATTACTGAGAAACATACTGATAGCAGCTGCCACTGAACAGTCATTGCCAATTTATTTTGGGAACAAAAAAACCAAACCAAAACAGTCTGCCATCTTAACAGAAAGCAACTACACCCTGAAAATTCAGCAGCCTTTTTAAAAGTAGAAATTCAACCCATGGATTATCCACATTGGTTTTCTCCTTTTTGATTTAATGTACTCAGTCCAGGTTAATCGGGATTTGGGCTATCTGTTAGTCCGGGTGCCCAAAAGATTAAGGTAGTAAGCAGTTCTACAGATGCCTGCTTTACTGACTGATTAATCTGCAGGATTTGATTTTCCCCCCCCTTCCCTCAATGCAAATGCAGTTTGATTTGGATTATGTAGGTCACAGTGCTATGCTCTCATTTCCCTCCGATGACATGCACTGTGCTGCTGTTTCACCATTTGAAACACAACAGGATACCATTGTACCCTATGTTATTATCTCAAGTTTTTCACTTCTGCAGCTGTGCTGCAACTTTCTCTAATGAAAAAAGGCCGTATGTGTGCTGCTCCATGTTTACTGATCTGGTCTGACAGTCCAGATCAGCTCTCTCAGCTTCTATCTTTCAAAAAACAGAAAGAAGCCATTTTCCCAGTAACATCCTGTTTAGATGTCCCCAAGCAGCTGAAGCCAGCCTCTAAGGGACTGATTTTGCAGGTGAGAAGGCCATAAATACTAAGACTGTCATATCTATTAAGAATTGGCTTATGATCACTGATTGCTTCCTACCCAGATGAAACACCCCCTGCATGCAGCAACTGTGTGCTCATTCTGCTTTCGCTAGCCAGCAGAAAACCTGTATTGTGTTTAACATCTATTGAGCCAGAAGAGCTTCAATCTGCATCTTGAAACTGGCAGATGAATAATTTATAGCTGTGACTTCTGTACCAGTACACGAGAAAATAATAAAACCTATTTTTTCCCCAGTAATTCTTGCTGATCTGACTAGCAACACAGAAAGTAGCTCAGCGGTGTTGCTCAGGTGGTTCACTGCTTGGCATGCTTTATGTAAATTATCCTCTGCTCTCAGGTCACCACCCCATTCCTAAGGAATTCAGGCCTAAAACCAGGAAAAACTTGATACTCTTCAATTATTTTTATACTCTTCAGAAACTGTCAAAACTTTCCTAAAGGCAAAGGGGAAACTTCCTACTCAGTCACACATGGATTTTCCTTGCTACAAAAACCACTCTTGCAGCATCTTCAACATCTGATCAGTATTTTATAATTGTGGCAAAACTATATTAAACTCAATACATGAGACACACACATTCCATTCCTGCTAGCTGGGAATACAGGGATCGACCCCAAAATAAAACTAAAAGAATTAACAACTCTATATGAAACTCCTATACTTCTTTCAAAAGTAAAAAAAGAAGTACCACACATTTCTGGTTTGCAAAGCAGAAAATGACAAATACTGCAATCATTCCACAGTGGACTGCAATTAAGATATCTCATAACAGAACCGCCCAGTTTCTAGGAATCAAATAACAGGTTCTGGGTGTACGCCCCCTCTAAAATAACTAAAGTCATAAAAGTGTTCAAGTCCTTAACGATCCCTTGTTAAACTGTTGCCAAATACACGAAGCTGGGCCAAGCTATATATTCTGTTTTATAAAAATGCCTTGACCCACTTACTCTGAGTTTTATATGTTTTCTGACAAGATCCATGATGAAAGCCCACTGAACTGAGTGCTCCATCCTACCGCATGTGGAGGAGCAGGGAGAGAAGTAAGCAGCAGTGTGTGTGGCTACAACAACATGTGTACTCAGAGAAGATGGGAGAGTTCTGCTAAAAGCTCTTCAAGAAAATTTTTCTCTCTTATGGTTAGTGTTGTGTAACTGAAGCTGAGGGGATGGATGGAGGAGTATGAAAAGGGTGAACGTGATTTTCCTGTTAAGAAACCAAAACCAATAAATGGTACCTTTGCTTATAAAAGTTTTAGTATTTAGTTTGTTGGGCAAACAAGAAAGGTTCAGTTTTCCCTCTCTCCTACAATTAATGAGAATGAAACTAATTCTAGCAAAAATGATGAATGTGACCATCATGTGTGGCACCAGATAAAACCAAATTATACTTAAAATGAAGAGAAATCCTTAATTTGTCTAAATAGTACAGCTGTTGGATTCAATTGCTGTGGGGCAGGAGGGTAAGGGAAGGTCTGCTGCTGCAGACATACCATGCCCCTGGCAGTACATGGTGTATTGAACTGTGCGATGCAGAGGCGGCAGAGGGAGGTTAAAATAAAACAGAGAGCTAACAGAAAACACAACAGCCCCCTCGAATATGGTGGCAGCCACTCCTGCACTGAACCAGAGATGTGAATCTTCTACAAAATCTCTCATTCTTAGCAACTAAGTATATTCGTAATAATTAAAAGATGTGTCTTTGGGACTGGATTATCAAGTACACCCTGGCAGCTGATTATTCAGCAGAGAGCTGACTTCAACAGAAAAGGTCTGCACACCACTGCATTACCGGCTTAGGTAAACAGAGTTAAACTACACTACTTTACTTGATCAAACAGACCATTTCCTCCAGCTTATCCGTACTGGGATGTATGACTAAAATATTTTGTGTAAAATCGCTATTGAGATGAGTGCAATGATTTTAACATAGGACACCACTTCCTCAAACCACAGAAATGTCAGATCATCATTTTAATATCATGGGGATTATGATGACCTTCTATCAGAAATAAAACACCAAAGGATGGGGAAGAACAAGAGTGGAGAAGGCTGCCTCCTTTGTGACGAGTAAGTTCCACTGAATCCACCAAGCTGATTAGCTATCTCCCACAATGGTTATTAATTTGGGAAGTAGGAGAAATGGAGGGCCAAGTGGTTTGCTGCTCATGGAAATAAATGGGGGGGGGGAAGAAGGTGTGTGTGTATGTTCCTTCTCTCTTGAGACAAGCCTAATCTTGACTTAAATTTCAAAAGTATGGAACAATTAAAACCACCATCAGCTACAGTGGAATACATACTGGTGTTTCTTTGTACCTAGTAAGTGTAAGAAATGCAGAACCACCTCAAATGGAAAATGATATTTGAAAATAACCTCCCCAAAACATCTTCCCTTGAGACTTTCCAAAACCTGCATGCAATTGCAAGAAGTACCTAATCTCCAGTTCCTGAATTCACAGCTGGACATTTAATTCACCTCCAAAAACTTAAAAAAAAAAAAAGGCTGATTTTTTTAAGTCATCCTGTACATCTAAAAGGCCTTTTATTGAGGGGTGCTTAACCTAACAAATTCACAGCTAATGAAATGCACAAAACTCAGAGCCTCTCATTACGCTTTTAGAAATGTTTTTTACCTTCTTCTCTGACAAGTCATGATCCAGCTCATCTTCAGAATCATCCTCACTCTGCTGCTGTTGCTGCTGCTCCTGCATGTCCTTCATTTTAATCAGCAGTTCTGCCTTTGGTGCAGATGTGCTGTAGTAAGTAGAATTGGTTGTCAGGGAGATAGCAGACGGTGCGCTCTGCTCCTCTTTCCTGGGAAAAAGTCAAAACTTTCATTAACTGCCTTGACACACTAATCAATGAAAAGAAAGGACAATCTTTTAGAGCAATCATTTCACCGAGGAAGCAGGGGGCTCAACAGAAAGCCATTACCTATGCAAACAGGATAAATAAATGCTGTCTGTAAAGAAAATTTGTATTAACTCAGTATGTGACCAGTAAAAGCTAAAACTGAAGTTGTACAGAAGACCTTTCACCACTACAAGAGGTGAAATGGATTGATATCTCATCTGGAAACAAAACGTAAAGTTACATTTTACAAAGTCCTGTGAAGACCTCCAGTGTCATAGAGAGTATCCTTTCAAGACAGCCAAATGTGGGACACTACAGTGTTAAGTATTTAACTTTTTGATTACGGAATCACACACTGACTTCTCTAGAAGGCTATAACTTATCAGAAAACTTGTATCAAGAAAACGAAAACCACAGAACATCAACATGAACAGAATTTAATTCTTTTCTTACTTTGACCTCATTCAATTCCAGGAAATGCCTCATGCCTGCTTCAACCTGTCTTTGTAAATTTCCATCACATAAAAAAGGCTTGAATATTCTCTATCTAGACACTAGACTGGATGACCTTGGTACAATATCTAATCACTATGAAACGGGAAAAGTTAATTATTCCTTAAGTTGTCAAAAAACGGTTTTCAACCAGGTCTTGGGAAATTTTTCATATTGTACAACACTGTTCTGTTTCCGTCATTAATGGTATTGTTAGTAGATAATGCTTAACTAACATTCTGACAAAAAAGCCTTATAAAAGACCCAAACCTCAACAGTAGGAAGACCCTCACCTTCAGTCCCACAGGAATACTGGTACACTTTGGACAGAAGCTTACAAGGACACACTGGCTTACATAAAGTAATACTCACTTCTCTTCTGAAATTTTTGGAGAAGGAACTTTTGGCAGGAGCTTCCTGCGTTGCTGAGCTTCTTCTAGGAGATGTTCATCTTTAGGGAATATACCAACCATCAGATCCATTGTTGTTTTGATTTTCATGTTAGGATCTAATATGTCTGCTAGAGATTTATCTCTTCCCACAATCTCTCTGGCAAGTTCTTCCGACTTCCAGTCTTCGAAGCTCTTTTCTTTGGCCTTTACATAGCTGGCTGCTTGTGTGGCAGCATTGCTGTCCTTCAAGTTGCTCCCAGGTTCTTCAGCTGGTTGAGGGTCAGCTGGTTTGGTTCTGGCTTCTGGCTCTGGTTCTACACCTTGCCTGGTGTAAGCACAGAATCGTGAATAGGACTGCTCAGAAGTGCTGAGTGTTTTAATCTGGTCCTTTTCCAAACCACTGGGTAAAGCAGGAGGCTCCATAGTACTGACAAGACTCTGCCGACTCTCCTTCTCTGCGCTGCTCTCAGAATGAACTATTTTGATGGGAACCATTTTCACCGTAGTATTGTTGTCTATAACCCTTTCAATTCTGGAAAATAAATAAAATTCATCTTTAGAAATGGAAGAACCTTACATCTCAATTCATATCTCCAAATCAGAGGGGAAGCCCAAATACAAAAAAAAAGATAGCTAAGAGACCAAGGTAATGGAATATGCCTTGCCCTGTGTCTAACTCTAAGTCTACATGTTTTCTGTTCACGCATTTAAATAGTATTATAAGTTCATTTGTAAGCAGTCCTAAGACTTAAGTCCTGTATCATGAGTATTGTGCAAGACTGCTTGGGACTTATGTTTGTTTCCATGAATGTGAGGGTCCAATCTCAGCATCCAGGCCCCAGATTTCAGACTGTGCTGCTGCCTTTTCCCCTTTGCTGCCACACGTATAGAGGAAAACACACCTCGAGTTCAACCTCACTGACTCACACACATCCAACAGCGGCCTCGGCTTTTGGCCTGACAGGAAGCTTAGCTTCCTGGGGAGTTTGTGCCCTCACATCAATTCTCAGTGCTTCCAAGGGAAGAGACAACAGACCAGATGGAAGCATCCCGCAGGCTAGGCCTTTGCTGAGCTACAAGAATAACAAATAATCACACATGGAAAACCTGGAAATCATTCAAAACTTAATTATGTGATTAAAAAAAAAATCTGTATTTATAACATTACACATGATATAGAAGTTGAATAAATAGAACCCACTGTAGTGTCCTGGTTTTCCACTTAAAGAAGAAAAACCAGTCACTGAAGAGGATAACACACAATTCTGGATACTCCTTTTAAGGGAAGCTTATAGCAAAAATTCTGTAGAGCGTAGCACAAAGGGCCATCTTAGCCATTCACTAAGGAAAATTATTTAAAGAGGAGGATAACTCAAATTTTTAAATTGGACAGTAACATGTTAAATAACATTACAGAAGCATCTGTACTGTACGTAAATCATATACGAAACTGAAGTCTAGTTTAGTGGTTCTGAGTTTGCAGAAAGTTTAAAATTATTGTCATAATGTGGGTTTGGAAGCTTTACAGCAAGTAAAGGAACATTGCCTACTAGCTAAAATATCTGGTTTCATCTGGTTGAGTAGTTTGCTGCCTTTCAGATAAGTGACCAAGACATACTACAGCTCTTTTCCTCTAAGTGTGGGTGTGTCACTTTCCTTAAAAGTAAGCTTATACTTTTTGATTGTTGGTAACAGCAGAATCTGTTAGACTTCATATTTTTAAGAAGTTGTATCTTGTATTTTAAAGGTATATTTGCCTCTGAATGAACGTGCAGCCTCCCAGTAGGTATTTACTTTTCACAAGTGCTTTGCAGACATGCTTTGGCATACTAATCCAAATTTGGGGCAGGTTGTTCAGCTCATGCTGAACCTCTCCATTTCCATTTCAGTTAAGTTGTTTTCATTCAAGGTGACTGTCATTTTAAAGAGCTTGCACCCGTGACCACTGATCAGTCCCAGCTCCCTGGCTGCAGACGTGGGCTCTCCTGACTGCAGCAGAGCCAGGCAGTGGCCTGACACCACCCCAGCCCTTTCTTTTTCTTGTTTTTAAATAAAGCCCACACCTTTTCAACTCCACCAGACTGTGAAGAGGAACACACTTTGGAATTTGGGGGAAATACAAGATGAGTGCATAAATGTGTGCGGGGCAACTGGAAGAGAAGTGAGCTGACTGCAATTCTTCACCTAAAATGCCCGGCATCTGTTCTGAGACTCTGAGTGCATTCCTCTCAGCCTAGTCAAAGGATTTTCCAGATACTTAAGTCATCATCAAATCAACTGATTTCAGTTTGCTCTTACTGATTTCAGTAAGAGCAAAGACAGTTCAACACCAGGTGCTTCAAAAATTCTGTTTCTGCAACCACTATCCTCCTGATTTCTGAAGGTTTTCCATTTGTGAAAAGGTAGCACGAAATTCTGACTTGCAGCAACTCCACTTGTGGAGATTCCAAAGCTTCAACCCAACCACAAACACAGTCACTCCTTGACCTGAGCGTAGGTTTACTGGAAATCTATTGAAACACACATCCTGATGCACTCTTTTCATCTTTGTTATTGCTAAACAGTTGTCTTTGGCAATAGCTGGGTTCTGCACACTGCCACTATTTCCCTGCACCACACTGTTCTACCTAAAATGCTGCAGGAAACCCTGCACACTCACCCACTTAGGCCCACTGATAAACAAGACACCTTTCTTAAAGAAGAGTACCCAGCTCCATGCTGATGACATCAAACATTAGCTGTCCACAGCATGCAAACTAGCATGTCCAAAAGCTCATATGCAAGGAGACAACAGAAATAATAAGCCCAATCAGATTAACTGCACATTAAGGTAAATCTACTTAACATATTTTAAACATATGAAATAAATACCTTATAGAAAGTTCACAGGTTTGGCTCCCATGCCTGTCCTTTTTGGCCAAACCTGTTTTAGTGAGTAATGTAATTATGAACTGAGGACAATACACTGTATGGAGACAAGAGCTGTCTGGGCTTAAGAATTTTAAATGTTACCAGAAGATTTGCAGGGTAAGTATATTATCATTTAGATATGGGCATACAATTAGGTATACCTCAGTGCTCATTTCAACATTAAAGCTTAGCAAAAAGGAAGGATAAATACAATTAGCTTTCTATGCATCCTTAGTAGCTATTCATAAAGCAATACATTAAGGAAGTCAAAGCAATACCTTAAGGAAGTTATTACTGTTAGCTACCTTAGCACATGAATGCTAGGGTTCACATGACATGTTGCACTTTTCATTATAAATTATAGTATTACTTCATGTTAAAAATGCAACAGGATGAAACCTCATTTTTTCCTCTAATCATAAAAGGAAAAACATCAAGGCCTGCTTAGGAAAAAAAAAAAGTGATTCATGTCTTCTATGTCATAAGGCACGTTGGAAAACAGTATGATTGACTCTGTTCAACCATTTACAATAGATTAGAGAAAAGCTACACCAACTACTTTTTCTCAGAGAAGCAACCTCTGCATGAATTCAGCTCAGAGGCTTTGTTTTCATTCTTTAACCATGAATTATAGTGCTGAAAAATTTAAAACCAAGATTCCTTAGCTTCCTGGAAGAGTTTGTTATCTTGCGGGAGAATAACCTTTCATGATGTTAGCAGCATATGACAGACACAGCAACCAATTAATTTCAGTTGGTTTGTCTAATTCTGAGTTTATCTTGCGCTGAGTCTTCAGTCCATGTCAACACAAAATGCTGCAGACTCCTTCACAGACTACCCAGAGTACCACATTTCATTGTAAAAGTAACATAAAAACAGTCATGATTTGGCAGTGTATGTTACTGTGTGTGTTTTCAAAACAGATGTTCACCCAAAGGATCCAGCTTCCCTTCCCACATCTGCTTTGTCCCTACACGGATTCATATTTATATACAGACTCGGGTAGGGGAAATGATAACAGGTAATCTTCTGATTTTGCCTGGACTTACAGTGGAAAATCCTTTAGAATCCACCCCCCCTTGCATTTTCTATCAGCTGTAACAACTGAGCAGCAGCAGTCAACCAAAGAAACCATGAACCAGCTGAAGGACATAAATGGCATCAAATGCAATTTCACACAAGTCTTTGGTCTCTTTAGGACATGCTGCAATGGCTCACACAATGAACTTGAAGGATGTGTACAGAAAATGAACAGACAACCATTAATGAGGTCTAACTGGCCAAAAAGTGTTAATAAAACAATAAAGGAGTTACATCTAGTACCTGGTTGGGTTGTCATCCTGTACAGACACAGGAGGTTTATCAGTGAGCTTCTGTGGTGCAAACTGGGGAGAAGGGGACCTTGATGACTCCATGCCAGGATTTTGAAGATATCGATACTTGGAAGACTCAGACCTAAGGTTAGTTTTTTCTTCTAAGTGCTGACAAACATTCTCTGTGGATGACACTTGCTGGAGTTGCTGTGGGTTAGCACTTTTCAGTTTTCCATTGAAAGCTGCAGGACTCTGAGAGAGAGAGGAGTGACTGGCAAAGACTTCAGCAGAGCTGGGGGATGAGGACAGAAAGGGCTGACTGACTGCTGCCAGCAGAGATTCAGAAGAGGTGCCAAGCGATGGTGCAGAATTATCTGGTCGCCTGTATTTATCTATTTTAGGTGGTGGTGGCCTCTGAGGAGCAGGTCCACGCTTCTTGCTCAGCAGCAACGGCTCTATCCTATGGTTTTCCTCTCCTTTGCCCCGGGACAGATAGGAGTGGTTCTCGTTCAAGGTCTGTGGCTCAGAGCAGGTGAGATGAGGCAGGCTATGATCTTTGCTCTTCTCGCTCACGTTTTCCTGAGAGTATCGGTAATCACTGGGCAATGTCCCAGACCTGCCCCGACTCTCATGAGGCAGAACTGCAGGTTCTTGCACATGCAAAGGTCTGACAGATGCCTTCCACTTGTGGCCTAAATTCTGGTCCAGCTGATCCCTCTTCTCTTGTGAGTTTTCCCTTAGGGCCCCAGTGTCAGCTTGCCTAGAGAAAAGAACACATTGTTAGTATGCTGCTGATTTACTTCCTTCGGAGCAAGGCCACCACTCCAACCCAGGAAGCTCGAACATCGAGATCACATCCAACATTTAACACCAATTCCTCCAATCTATGGTAATTGTACAGCACAAAAACATCCTCTCATGTATGGGAACACACAGTGTACCTAATCTAATGTGATGAGTCTAAACATAATGTCAGGCTAAATTAGGGTATGGAGCACCACAGGACGCGACACAACCTCCAGGTAAACTGAGGTGCTGCAGTGTGCATGGCTTAGCCAAATGCACAGCACACCTCCTGTGGCACAGTCAAATCTCCAAATGCTGGTAGAAAATAAAGCTGTCTCCAGAAGAGAAATCCTAATACTAAAATTTAATTCTCTTTTTGCTCCGGAGTCAGTAACAAAGCGTGGAAAACAAGTTTCTTACCTAAGTGCAAAATTAATTACTCCAGTGTAATTTTTAAATGTGAATTGAATATCATGAACTTTAATTATGAATATGGAGGTTGAATTTTTTTATAACTGCTGAAAAATGAAACAAGTGCAAACAAAATGTTTGCTAAAGCTAAAAAACTGGAAAATGGAAAATGAGTATCTCCTGAAACTAAGGCAGAAAAGGAAATTTAGAAAAGAGAGTATTTTCCTTATTTTAAACTTGAACCTCTTTTACCCTGTCAGCACAAATGACAAACAATAGCCAAAAAGGCCTTATCTTAAAAATACTTTTGGGTTTATTCTAATTTTACACTCTACTTCTCTAGTCAGGAAATAGGCTTTTGCAGCTCCAAGCTTGTACTCTGCCACAAAACAGGTAATACATTTGTGCTCACCAGATAAAGACAAATTGGGAAAGAAATAGAAGTTGGTTCAGACAATTTCAAGTCATCTCACAAATTCAGAGTCAATTCTGTTTTACAAAACAGTATTTACTGAATCCTATTTTAACACTAGATGAAGGACAGTTTTGTGCAGTAAAAAATTATATAAATGACCATAAAGACAATGCTATTCAGATTTGGTTGTGTGGCATTAAAAGACTCAGCTGGTCTCCCCTAGTGAGTTCAATGTAAACAGAACCAGGCCTGTAAATAGCTCCACTAATTTTAATGGAAATATTTACTAGATGAAGATTGCAGACCTAAAGTATGAAATATTGTGTTATAACCAGCATTTTTCATTGTCAACATAACCCACGAAGAGCACAATCTTCTTCTAGTTAACCCATGCAAAAATTCTTCAGGTCTCCCTATTCATCTTCACATCCATAAGCCATAACATAAGACAGGGTAACAGATGCACTCAGGTGCACAGAAGAATCAAGGGCATGGCATGAAATGTCTCAAAGACATCAATCACATGCATTACCTCAGCCAATTTGCAAAGTATACTATGAATTTTGCATGCAGATTGGGAGTGGGAGTGCTGGTGGAAGCAAACAGAACAGAGTACATCACTGATCTGACACATCTGCATATCCAAAACATGTAACCAATATATTGGTACATACATATATATATACATAAATATATATATAATATTACCCTGGCTCAGAAGCAATGAATGCTTCAGTAGTCCTGTCACCTTCCAAAACTGAGCAAAAGGAAATAAAGAATTACAGCAGAGAGAAATTCAGAGATGCCGCATTTGCAAACATGGAGATACAATTCAGAGATTACACACGTGTCTTCATATAGCTTCCACAAAATTAATCAAAAGTTTTGCAGTGCCACAGATAACAGGTCTGAGGAAAAGTGGTAGCTACATTCAACACTGTGAGTGGGTCCTCATGCAAAACATGCTTATCACATTATTTTGGAGAGATTCAAGCTTACTGTCCAGAAAGGAGGAAAAGAAAACAAGCTTCAAGCCCCAGGAGAACACAGTGGCAAGAACCTGTAAAGGTGTTACATTATTATCAATATCAAGAAGTCCACTAAGCTGCTTTACATCTGTTGGTGCATCATGTAATAATGTGCCCAGAATACAGCTGGTTTGGAAATGAGGCTCAAAGGATTATGCAAGGATAACATACCACTGAAAGGAATTTATCATTTGTAACCAAGCATCACAAAGTGAGAGAGACAGAACAGTTTTAAGTAATCTGAAAATATGACAATTGACTTAATTACTATTTTCATTCTAGATAACAAACCAGTCAACATCAAAAACATTAAACTCTTAGTCATCTTCAAACCCAAATCTCCCCCATCCCCATAACACAATGCCACAATTTCCCAAATGCAAGAGCCTTTGTGAAGCAACAGAACTGGGAAAGCTCACACCACATTCTCCAGCCCTGGCACACCACGACATTACAGCTTTGACAGTCAAACAACTTACACCGCTCAGCCTGGACTGCAAAGGAAGTGTAATCAAGAGTCTTTGTTGATACAAAGTGATATTCACTAAGGGTGAGTCTAGTACAGGAGTCTAACATGAACCTTTTTTACTGCATCTGCTTTTGGTATTTAGCTATAGGAGCCTCCATATCTAAATGGTGGAGGGCAGAAAACCAACGTATGCTTTTAACTGAAAAGAAGGCATTGCTTCATTACACAAACCAGTCCTCCACATTTTTGAGAATCTCTCATTTAGAAAAGGGCTCAGCATTCTTAGAGGGGGTCTGTGTGGAGAGACAAGAGGTTCTGCACTCATGGGCCAGGTAAGCATGGGAAGAGCTCTGCTCTGTAGCTCACACGTTTCACACAATGGCCACAGTCACCCAGCACAACACCACTTACTGCCATGGGGGTGGGAATGTGCATCTCCATACTGGCACTAAGTATCTCCTATCTAAACGGACAAGTACATCTCTCTGTTTCCTTCTGGCTCCATTAGCCTGGGGCATACACGCTCAAGATCGCAATGTAAAGGCCAAAAAAACACTAAGCTGGGGAAAAAACCCTCCAAAGTCTCATCCCCAGTCTGTACACCCCCAGGCTCCCAAGCAATAACACAACAGGTTATTCTAACAAACCAGAGACAGGTAACAGTAATGTAAGCTTTTACATGAAAGTTAAACTATATATATGTACATATACACACACACGTTAAGAGGAGCCTGCGAGTGGAGTCAATGAGCAATTACAAAAATGAATCATTATGTATAGATGCCTATCAGAAGAATAACATTTTTGGTTGCCATAAAAAACAACCCCAAACCACTTCCTTCATTTGCCCCATACTCAGGATTTGACTAAATCTAGACAGCGGTAGAATGATTTGATTGAATGTCATACCTCAATAAATGAAAGTGACTTCAATCAACTATATGTGTCTGATTCTTATCTGTCTGATTTACAATTTCTTGACAATGCTTCAGGCCAATCCAAACAGTGCCACAAGACACTCCAACTTCAAAATAGTAGACTAGATAAGCTTTGCAAAAATGCATTAGCCAACATTTGAAAAATGTATCATTTGTTAAAGACCTGACCCCTGTGCAAAAGTTTCACCATAAAACATAAGTACAGTTATGTAAGCAACAATGTGTCCTGCACTAACTCACTGGCAAAAGAGAGTAAATGGAGTGGCTGTTTCTCATTTAACTTAAATTCCTTCTCAAGAACTACAAGCTACATTGGAAAAAGGCCTTCATCTTCATACCTGAGTATGACTCCTCCATAAAAGTCCTCACCATACAATAACAAAAACGCCCTCAAAATCAAGGCCAAAGTTTTGCAGTCCCTTTAGAGTGACCTCATGCAGGTATTTTGCCAGAAGAGGCTGTCTCCTTGTTAGGCCATTTTGAGTTTTGTCTTCCCACTCTCTCCATTGTACTAGCAGTACAACTGTACAGCCCCATATAAAACTGGATCAAGGACCTGACCTGGCTTGAAACAGATAATTATATGGTTTAAAGCAATTGTGAAATACTGTCTTTGCATATGACAAAATCCTGTTCATAAGCACAACCCTTGCCAATATGTTACTTTTTCAGCTATAAACTTTATGTGCTTAAACTATGTTTTCATTGTGTATTTGCCTGGCACTTGGCACAGTGGGATCCAAAAGCACTTCTGCAATGGTCTGCAAAAATGGGTAGTTTCTTCTAAACAGTATAGGTCTGCTTGAAACAACAACATAGGTTTTCCTATGATTTCAGAAACTTTAAAGATTCAAAGGCATCAGTTCCCCTAAGAGGTGGCAGCTGGAAGCCAAGTGGGATGGATATGCTGGGCTATCTGAGGTCTCACTAGACACCTGTGTTTAGCCAACTGTTTAGCCAACTTAGAATCACACTCAAGTTCTCTACGGATTATAACTTGAGTCAGCACTTCACTTGCATGTAGACATCTCACTTTTATTAGGTATCTCAATCCTCATCTGAGTCCCACATGTCTTTTTCTTTTAGAGGCTCCAGGACCCCAAAGGTTTTGAAGCCCTTAAATTGGCTTCAAAGTTGCAATGCCAAGGAGACACTGACAGCACACCACCACAATGAAGAAACCCAATACTGGGGTAATTATATTACCAGTGGTTCATTTTTCTGATGAACACTCTATCTACTATCACTACTGAGCCAGTACAGCACACACTACTCATCAGGTAGTGACACATGAAGCATATTCCAAAGATTCTAAATGATAACTTGGGCTATGAAACTAGTTAGAAATCTTCAAAGACAAATGCAAAGAATAAAGGACCCTCTATAAACCAGGTAATTTAATGACCATGATGGCTGTACCCTAACAGTCATGCACAGCACATAAGCCACTACAAAGAAGTAGAGCTGTTCACTGCCTTGGTCTGAAGAGACAGATGATGGCAACTACCATTTGAGACGCACTACTGAAGCAAATGGTCCTAAACCCAAAGCATGTGCTAAGATGAAACCAATAATGAATGCTGAATGATGAGAGAATGCTTTCTCTCTCTCTCTCTCTCTCTCTCTCTCTCTCAAGAAAGAAAGAAAGAAAGAAAGAAAGAAAGAAAGAAAGAAGGCCTGATATACTTCAGAAGACAACTGAAGGTACAAAACCAGCAAGATATTTCACAAAGTATATGCCATGGCACATCACTGTTACACCACAACACGTTTATCATGATGCGAGTCTTGGTTTTTCAGTTCTGTCTGTGAATGCCTGTTAACATTATCTGCCTCAATGGCAGCTATCTGTTTAGTCAGTTACACTAAATACAGCTTAGTTGTTGCACCCAATGTGATAAAGCAAAGTGTCACTCTAGCTTAACAACCCCTGCATTATCACCTGGCTTTATCACAGAGTGAAATATGATAACAGACGCTGCTTGCCAGTCCCTCAATCCCACCAGAATTTCTCTCCTCTCCTGCCTGCATGGCAACATACACATGGCAATGTTTTCATCTCTCATTCTTTCACTCTAAAAATGTTACCCCTCTCCCCATGAAAATCAGAAATAAATTCAACAGACCCACTCTAATTCTGCACTACCTAAACAAAGTTATGTTGATGGATAGATGTAGGCCAGTCAGTCATGGGTAACAGCAAAAGGCATGGACCTACAATAAAAATCAAATCCAATTAAAATTAAATTTCTTAGACCAGCACAGGGGCCTTTATGCAGAAGGAAAGAATCTTGCGGGAAAGGGCAGAGGGAGGGATGTTTTCCTTTCCTTAGTTCAGAACACAAAAGCTCCTCCTCCATTCTGTTGCACATCAAAAATAAATGATAAAAGATAAAGCAAGTAGGAATACAGCCATAAAAATTATCTATTGCATGCCTGTCCTAGCACACAGGGGATTACCTGCATGGAATTAAAATGACTTCTACTCACTTGAGTCAACCAGTTAATGTGTTCTGTACTTACACACTGAATTCAATCATCAGAATATCCCAACAGTATAACGAGAGCCATCATATTACACAAATGGCAACCATTGCAGAGACAAAAGACAATACTTTCCAACACTGCTAACAAGGAAATCACAGTCACATTAAAAAAAGGTTAAAGAAGAATGATTGTTTTATCAATTTACTAAAAAACCCCCTACATTCCAGTCGTCATTCCTTTGATTCTTTTTCATCTATTTTTTTTCCTCATATGTTGTTGCTATTTCTTGTTGCTATTGCTACTGAAAACAGCTGCTTGCAGCTGAACAAAAATTAGGTAACAGAAGAAAAGCTATAAAATGAAACACTGTGAATAACAGCTAGGTCACCTGGGTTTCTCAGGCAAGCACAAAATGAACACAGCTCATCTCTAAAGGAAAAAAAATCCTAAACCAGTTATTTAAATTAATTAGCATGCATATGCACACATTTCAGTAGACATCTTTTCACTCAGAGCCACACTCACCGCTTGCTTCCAATAGTCACATCCAATTCTCTTACACTCCCAGCTAATAGCTCCTGCTGCTGTGGAAAAGGTCTTCGTGCAAGCCTGCACTCACAGTAACAGGCTTGCCAGGAAAATAACAAGATGAAAAGCTCTCGCACCACCCCTAGCCGAGAGGAACCCCGAGCCTGGCACCCTGAGCCACAACAACAGCACTGCAGCCCTCAGTCCAGAAAACAAGTATTTTCGAAAGGCACTGCCTTCTAATTCCAGTGTGCATGATGCCAACTGTGAAAACAAAAGCTGCTAAAAACAGCGCGTGTGTGCGAGCATATGCACACAGAGCATCTTAGCTGGTTTTAACTCACGTTTTTTCCCCCTATTCTCCCAACCCATCAGCAAACAGAGCAGTCGATTACACTAGGCAAAATAAAATCTTGTACCACGCATTGCATCGTTTCTAATTTGCTACTGTAGCTTCTGCTGATAGGGACAGAAGATGCAGCCTGTGCTCAAAGACCTGAAGAACAAAAGAAATACTGTATGAATTAATATTGCTAATTTCTGTTCAGAGCTGACCAAAAAAGGTAAATAAGACACACACTTCTCTCACGCTTTAACACTAAAGACAAGACAATCTTACCAGGATTTACAGCTTTTTACCCATATTCACTGGATTTGTGAGCTTTGCATCCTTGCAAACGTGCCAGCCAGTCTGAAAGCCTCGCAGAACTGAATCTGTCTCAACCTCTGCGTCTCATTTACTGTAACACAGAGGATTTTCAAAGCCATGCCTCACAACAGCTGGCTTGTTTTTGCCTGCTTCCTATGATTGACAAGTTCATACAAGCTCCGTCAACTTTAACCTTGATAAGTGAAGGCTTAGTCTGTATTGTATGTTACATCACCAGAAACTTCTGACCTCAGGGAAAAGATCTCAGAGACTTCAAAGCTTTTCCTTTCCCCCACCCCCACTCCTGGATTTGGTTATTAAAAAAAAAAAACCCACCATAAAATTTAAAAGTCTTTTATTTTTAAGTGTTTTTCTTCTCATTTGTGAAAATCATGATCCGCATTTCCGCAGTTATAGCTCTGCAAGTTTTAAATATTTACAATGATTTTAAAAGCTCAGTGTGTTACTAGGCTCTTTTCTGAACAATGTTCAAATAACCAAGTCTTTAATTTTAGAAGAGTCTTCATCAACAGCCCTCCAGCTTCAATTTTTTTGCATGTGTTGTGTGTACAGGCGTTCTCTCTTGCAGGAGATTCTGCAGGGAAAGAACTAAATGCTTTCATGCTCCATGAGCAAATTGCCACCCCCACACTCCATCTTTAGAAACCAAAAGCATCGTGGCCTTCATCAGAGCAAAGCTCAAGATCCTCTCATTTTTTCTGCAAGAACACACTAAAGACTTAACAGAGAAGCTGTGGATGAGGCTTTAATATGTATTAAAAGATCATTTTAAAGATGACCACTTTAAGAGGAAAATGTTATTTAAACTGCATGCAAAATAACAGAGCAGTTAATAATCTCCTTTAAAATTTTTCTGCCTCCCAAAGCTGCCTATTTGATTTCAAGAGAGAGAGAGAATGACTTAAAGAAAACACACCCGTTTACACAATACAACACAACTGGTTAAGAGACTGTAGCAAGTCTGGTTGGCCTATGAAGAGAAATGGAAGTTATAGCTGTCACATTACTTTTTAGCACAAAACTTCACTCAAATTTACTGGCATAAACAGCCTCCTGCGTGACAGCAAATCATAACCATGCTGCCTAAGGGCTTACAGCAGAAAGTGAACATTTCACAGGCTAGCTTTTAGTACCAGAACACCATAAAGCCACTCCATATGTCAGAAACATACAGACTGCTCCACTGAGGAGACAAATCAGTCACCTATTTCCAGTGATGCCTTTCATCAAATAAGGGAAAATAAAATCTACAATACATCAGCACATGATGCTTGTATGACTAACTACAGGAGACTATATCTTACATTATGTCTTATCTCCCTACTCAACTGTAATCATTAACAGGGCCATAAGAATATAGCTGGCTTTCAAGCAATGCAACAAAAATGTACGTCTTTAGATGGTTTTCATTCTAATCTTCTTTACAGGAAAAGCAGTAAAATCAAACCAGAACACAAAAATGAACTACTCTGTTTCTCTCTCCACAAACTTTTTTGTGTGCTGTTCCTTTCACTCACTCCCAATTTCAGTAGCTTCAGAATCATGTTTAGGACTTCTTCCAGCTTCTCATTCTTGGAAACACATTTAGGGGCAGGGGAAGAAACTTTCTATAAGAAGAAACTACTCTCCAACACTTCCTTTTATCAGCCCATGATGGCCTCATATACCCCCAGCTGTCACTGCATGCACAGTGGAGAACAGATGTGCCAGAAGCAATTAAGCAAAAGTAACTTTACTCCGTAATAGGAAGCTGGAAGTAGAAAAAAGGGGATCTATGAGGTGGGGTGGCCACCTTCAAGTTTAGAAATGGGTATTCAAAACTCAGCTAACAAAAGTAGACGGAGAATCCATATTTTCAAGGGTGCAGAGAATGAACAAATTGGATGGGGGAGAAACAGGGCTGCATTACTGCAGCTACTGTAAACCAAGCACAGGCTTTGGAGGCAGTCCAGCACCCATTTAATGAGATCCAGCAGCTGCTGGTGAGCCAGAGTGGAGCATCACACCAACCTGCAGGACGAACACCTGACAGCCTCTGGGATGAGTGCTGCCAGGAGACTGAGGAATGGGGAGGCAATGGCAGGAGCCTGCAAGTTTTAACACTCTCATTTAGCCGCAACCAACCCCAAATCCTGAAATAATGCATTTGTGATGCTTTGAAGAACCACACATCTCTCAGCTCAAGCAGCCTGAAAGTTTTAAAATGGACAACAAGAGGAAGAAAAAGACTTCAAGTGCGACAATATATCATGTGACTTCTGCCTTGACCCTGAGGCATGAGAAGAATCTGGTCCAAAACTTTGCTACTTGGAGAACTACCCTGTGCCAGTGGCTATATGTATTTAGATAAATCGTTCTTGAAAGATCAAGCATCCACACTGTGGTATTTAATTTTGAAAAGGGCATTTACATACATGAGATGAATATTTTTAAAAAGAACAAGCCAGATGGTATAATGTTAAGAGATAACATGCAACGGAAGATACAATATATGAAATTCAGAGAAAATGTGTAACACTTACCAAAACACCCGACCACTCTTTTCTTTCCCACTCGCTGTTCCCTCCAAAGGTTGAATTAAATAGCAATTAAAAGGACATCCACCAATGAACTAAAGTCCTACCCAAATGAGGAAAATCCACACCTAATCAAACTAATCTAGCAAACCAGATATATAAACAAAATAAGATAAAAAAAGCTTAAGAAAAAAAAAAGAAAGAAAAAGCTGATGTACAAATTCTCAAGGGTGTTAGAACAAAAAAAAAGAAAAAGAAAAAACCCAGTGTTTCAAACACAGGTATCTGTTTCAAACAGACTATAGGGACAAAAGTACAGTTGTAACAATACAAAGCAAATAAGGCCACAGCAAAAAATGGACATGGACTCCCCTTCACACCTCCATGAGCAAAGAATGGCCTATGCAGGAATCATTCTCAGATGCTGCACACCACTGAAAGTGGGTAGCCATGAGTTACCTGGACTATATGATAATTACCCGAAACTTCCATATGAAATTGCTGAAATAGTAGCTGTGATGCACAACTGATACTTGGGCAACTGCTTGAGTAAAGTGACACCTGCAATGTTTGGGGAGGGAAGGTGTGAGGGTGCTGAAGAGACAGAATGAAAGAAAGCAAGAATAAAAATATTCATTATGAATCTGCAGAACTTCAGAACCATAAGCTTAACATCTAAATTAAGGAAAGAAGTAGAAATTTTATAAAGAGATTCAGCAGCTGCACTAACTAGCGCATAAAAATGACAAAGAATAATTTGGGCAGAAAAGTTGTGTCTTGGATGCATTAATAATCTTAGAGTCACTACACATATGGATAACAGTGATCTAGATGACAGAGACTTCAGATTTTTAGATGATTCTATAAAAGAAAATTAAAATTTTTCCTCATCAGAGATTTTTAAAAATTTCACTGTCGTGAGATAAAGTCCTCATATGCCTCATCACATCATTCACAGAACTGGTTAGATCCAGACAATTTACAAAAGGGGTGAAAAACAAGGTGGAAAGAGTTGCTGCTATGAGAAAATTATTCTGAGTAATAAAAGACACAAAACTAAGAGTTCCTATCATTGAACAAATAGGCCATAAAACAACAGATGAAATTCAGATTTAATAAATGCAAAGTAACACATAGGACAGCTTTTCCTGTACTTCACCCACAGATACAATGCTGTATAAGTGAAATTACTGCTATGCAGGAAGGAAAAGCTGAATTTCACCAACTGTTCTATGAACATATCCCTGTACTTCACAGCAGTAAAAAAAACCAAAAGCAACCAACGCCCCTAAAGCTGAAAGATGGACAGACTAACAGAGGCTGGACAAGACACCCAGCAGTATGGCTCCTCCTTTGCCCTGGTTTTATGGTTTTATGTTCCCCAAGCATCTCCTTCTGGTTCAGTCACAAAAAGAAAACCTGCCTAGGCAGACCTTTGGCCTGTGTTCTTAAGCATCAACATCCACCAACTTCCATCATGTACCAGTGATTCAATGTTACACTGTCTCAAAGCATGATATTTATTTAACTATCTGTTATTAGTCAGTCACATTGAGCTAAAACTGGAAAGACATAGTGGTTCATGGTAATGAAACTTGAACTATTTACAAGTACTCACAGAAATCTAAGGAAGATGAAAGCTGACAGGGTACTTCTCATATATGAACAGATGCTGTTAGACTCTCTCTCCTCTGTATGCATAGGAAGGGCCACAGTAGTATTTTCCCATTTTCAGAATAGAAACTTTGTAATAGCCCAGATTGTATTGCATCATTGCCAGATGACACATACAATGACATAACTGGAAAAAAAACTGGTCTGAAAGATGCCTTAATAATCCTTATCTCATAATAAAGAAATGTTGGACCTGCTGGAACACATCCAGAGGAGGGCCAGGAACACCTCTCCTATGAAGACAGGATGAGAGAGTTGGGATTGTTCAGCCTGGAGAAGAGAAGGCTCATGGAGACCTTATTGCAGCCTTCCAGTACCTAAAGGGGGCCTACAACAAACGTGGAGAGGGACTTTTTACAAGGGTGTGTAGTCATAGGACAAGGAGTAATGGCTTTAAACTGAGAAAGGAGAGATTTAGAATAGATTTTAGGAAGAAATTTTTTACTGTGAGGGTGGTGAGGTACAGGTACAGATTGCCCAGAGAAGCTGTTGATGCCCCATCCCCAGAAGTGTCAAGATCAGGTTGGATAGGCCTTTGGAAGTGGAAGATCTAGTGGAAGATATTCTTGTCCATGGCAGGGGAGTTGGAACTACATTGGTCTTTAAGGTCCCTTCTGACCCAAGCCACTCTCTGATTCTAATGTAAACAAAAAGGGCTTCAGGAGCTCACATACTTGAAGCCTTTATTAATAGCTAAGAGTCTGTGAGCATCGACATTGGCTCTTCTGCACTTCCTTCAGATGACAACAAATAGCTGCACACAACTTACTGGAAAGGGAAAACTATGATTTTTAATTTTTTTTTTATTTCCAACTTTATGCAAGAAGACATTTTCACATGCAAATTCATTACTGTTAGCAATTCAGATATCTGAAGCATTACTTCAATCAAACTGGTATGTTCTGGCTACACAAAAAGCATGTTTTCTTCTCCCTTTAACTCAATAACTAACCTTCCTCAAACAAGAGCACTTAAACATTTAAATAGTCCTTATTTTACTAAAACTGATTTAAAAGAGAACACATCACTTTAAAAGCTCTTGAATAAAATGAACATAGAAAGTGACAGTACACTGCACATTAGCTAAAAAAAATTATGCATTTTTATAATTTATTTTCTACAAAATAGTACTTGTTAGGTCATTTCATACTTAACAAGCTGATATTTATTTGCTCTAGAAGAATTAATGTGAAAAATTACATCAGTTGTAGGTGAAGTGTAGAGAATTTAGACTTTTTTTGCAACATAAAATATTGAAGGTCGTTAACAAATGCATGAAATGTTTGCCAAAGTAATTTTTTCACTGATTTCTAAAGAAGCAGTTGCACAAGATCATACTATTTCTTCCTCATGAGGAAAAGGGAAGAGGGTGAAAACATTTTCCTTACATAGTTCTGGCAATGTCTTTGTTAAGTCCTGCAATGACTGAGACATACTTGCCTAGCAATGTTCATTCCAGAAGAACTTCTCAATTTGACTGTAACAATGTATATAAAGTAAATGACATAAATGAGTAAAGTAACCTCATGAAGTTCAACAAGGCCAAGTGCCAGGTCATGCACCTGAGTCAGGGCAATCCCAAGCACAAGTACAAGTTGAGAATGGATCAAGACTAGCCCTGGAGAGAAAGACTTGGGGGTGTTTGTGGATGAAAAGCTCAATAATGGTTCTGCAATGTGCACTCCCAGCCCAGGAAGCCAAACGTGCCCTGGGCTGCATCACCAGCAGCGTGGCCAGCAGGGTAAGGGAGGGGATTCTTCCCATCTACTCTGCTTTTGTGAAAATCTATCTTGATTTCTGCATCCGGCTCCAGGGTCCTCAACAGAAGAAAGACATGGACCCGTTGGAATGAGTCCAGAGGAGGGCCACTAAGTTCATCAGAGGGCTGGAACACCTTTCCATTGAGGACAGGCTCAGAGAGCTGGGACTGTTCAGCCTGGAAAAGAGAAGGCTCAGGAGGACCTTACAGTAGCCTTTTGCTACGTAAAGGGGGCTACAAGAACACTGGAGAGAGACTTTTCACAAGGCTATGTAGAGATAGGACAAGGGGGTATGGCCTTAAGCTGAAGGAGGGCAGGTTTAGATTAGAAATTAGAAAGAAATTCTGTACTGTGAGAGTAGTGAGACACTGGAACAGGTTATCCAGAGAGGTTGCAGGTGTCAAAGACCAGGTTGGATGGGGCTCTGAGTACCCTGGACTAGTGGAAGGTCCCCTGCCCATGTCAGGAGGGTTGGAACTAGATAATCTCTAAGGTCCCTTTCAACCTGAACCATTCTAGGATTCTATAATTCTAAATAAAGAAGACAAGTTTAAAATAGCTGTGTAACAGAATGCCTGCAAGCAGAGTTCTGATTAACTATTTAAGCAAATGGCCTTTTTGCTACATATAAAACCCCCAACCCTTCAAGTCTTGCATTTCAGTAGCTAAGTTCCCAGTTAAGCTGATACTAACACTGTACATTGGTACTATATTAATTTGACACTACAGTGGAAAAAACAAAAAAAAACAACCAAAATACAGAATTTAAAGCTACTGGAGTTATGAAAAACTGTGTAGTTCCTAAGAATATTTCCAATCTCTAATTTATTTTCAAATGTCTATTTTACACCATCTATCATTGTAAACATGAGAAACTAATTTGTCCAAGTGTGTATTGTGGATTGTTGGGCAGTTTTTCCCCACTGCTAATTAGTCCTCATAGATATGTAGCCCTGACCCCTACAATGGTAACAAACGAGAAAAAACTAAGAGAAATAACTATCAAAACATGCATGTATATTTTATGTGGGTGTATATACATACACACAAACATCCATATATGCATGATATATATAAATACAACATAAATGGACTATTAGCCATTTGTAAATTCTTTTCCATTTGGCTCGATTCAGAAGACATAAGATCATTCATGCTGCTGCGTTGCTGAAGGTCCTCTTTCTTCCTTTCACAATAATTTGCTGCTGCACCACCTGGTAAGCAGGAAGCCTAGATATTCACCAGGTCTTGAAAATTCAGTTTCCTTATGAAGAGCCTAATAAAGAACTTGGGAATCTCTCCATAGGCTCCTGTTTCTGGCTTGTCATTTTCCTAGAATATTACACTTGGGCATTTAGGTCAACTTAGGCATTAAGAATTTATTTTGTTTTGGTTTTGTAGGGTAAAGGCTGTTCCTCTGCCTTCAAGAACTCAACTCGAAAAGGAGTAACTACTAAGGTATGAAAGAACTGAAAGAAACATTTTGCAGTGTTTAATTAGAGTTGAGTCATGCCATGGTCCTACATTTGACATGCACACGCTCTTGGACTTGACACCTATTAAATGCTGAAATACTTTCTGTGACCTGTGATCTTATATATCCTTTTTCACTTTTTGAAATTATGTAACTTTAACAGACATCACAGGGACAAATTAATAGAGGTAGAAGTCAAATGTTCTTAGAAGCTAAACAAAATCAACTACTGTAAACATCTCTACTCATAGATGGCAATCTTAAGAATTAGATCATAAAGCACGATTCTTTTGATGCAGAATGACTTTTACATGTGCATGTCATACTGCTGGAAGCCAGAGGCTACTGGTCAGAGCACACATTTTCGTCTTTTCCTTTTGAATGTCTGTGTCAGTTAAGAAATTGTGAAGACTTCTGTAACCAGTAAAAGTCATTTTACAAATGCAGAAAGAGAGACATGTTTAAAGAAGCACAGACTTTACATCTGTAAAAAGGTAAGCTTTTCTAACTAATTTGAAATAGAAAGAGTAGCATCATTAAAAGTAAAAAAGCACTAATTTTTGTTTTACAGATCAGCAGAATAGTATAATGCTTTTAAGCCATCCTAAAGTTAAGAACATACAGAGAGTCACATCAAACCTCAGTATAAAAATACTCATCTCATGTTAGATGACTGGTGGTATCCCTGCAAGTTCATAACAAGAGTGTTTTGGTTTTTGCATGGGAGATGATAATGGCTGCAATGGACCAGTACTTCTTCTTCCTATAAAAATAATACCCTAAACTATTAAATACTGTAGTTCAGAAGAACATGTTGCAGCTCTTCTAAAAAGGGAGATGAAACAACCTGAATCCATTGGAAAGCACTCAATAACCTCAGAGAGGAAAAACAGAGCTCAAAGATGAGGGAGGTTCATAAATAATCTTCATCAACTCAACCCCTGCACATCTAACCCCCACAAATGCTGAAGGGTCGCTCCCATGTCCAGCGTGGTCACACTGGTTTTGGTAGTACAAGGGCAACCATAGCACACAGGCCTCAGTAGTACAAAGTAACAGCTGCCAGCAATTTATTCCAAACCCAGACTTTAAAGGAAAATATTAAATATGACTACAGAGAAGACCTTAGGCTTGGTTACTATTCAAGTTCTAGAATATACCATGAATTAGATAGATTTTCTAGCCATTTGCAGATTGCTAGCTTCTAAAAATAGAAAACTAAATGCCTTTAGGGCAGCTCAAAAATCATAAAATCAATTCACGTCATCCTGAGTCTGGTTCCTTCTGAGCACAAGAATGCCTTGTTAAAAAAGGAACACATGGAAATGTATATTCTTTCCTATAGGGTAGCCATTTATCATCACACGGTGGTAGTTCACAACACGGGAATTAAATGCCCAAATGAGGGATTCTATTTTCTTGGCTTTTTGAAGACAGAAGGCATAACAACCCTCTGCATATCAGTGTTGAGGGAAAGACTGTGAGAGAGACCATTTTACAAAACCTCCTCTACTGCGGTAAAATGGCCAAATACTACATCTGAAACTGTATGTCAAAATACAATTTAAAAAAAAAAAAGTTGTTGCACCTGGTGCCCAGTCATGTGATTTTCATGGATTCTGTGATCATAAAGCAAAAATTGTGCTGCACAAACACTGCTAAAATGCTGGCGTAGGAGTATTATTCGCATGCTTTTGTGACTCGGCTTCAGCACCGGCGGAGGGAAATCATTTTACTTGTCAAGAGATGCTGCCTGCCTACAGCAGCTTGTCTGCTCCCGGCTGGTTGTGCTGCCACCTCCCCCTCCCTCCAGCCCATCGCCCTCCACACGCGTGCGCACACATTCACACCCTCCTGGGCTATTCATTTTGAAATCACTATGGGAAGTACAAAGGGCTACAAAAAAATTAGAAAAACTAGCAGATGGTCTCTTCGTCTGAGCCACAAGCAATGCAAAATTCAATCGTATAAACCCACAAATAAATACTAATTTTTTTACAAGATTTTACAGTCACGATTACAGTTTGTGTTTGCTACAGTTCATAATTTCCTCTCCCCTTGAGAGATTAATGCCACTTCCAGAACCAAGGAAAGCCCACAGAAGTTCTTTTTCCTATACTTGTGTTCTTTCTGTTACAAAACTCGGAGCTGTCAGAGCTGGTGACAGCAGTGTGTGCACAACCTCAGCTCAGCTGCCACACGCCACTCCAGCAGCCGCAGCATCAGCGATTGCTGAAATCACTGCTTACACCACAAAGGGCCAGGAGGGGGGCAACCCCCTATATGGTAGTCATTTAAAGGATTTTAACTACATTGTACATACAGCTCCCACATTTGAAAAGGGTCTGAAAACACTGTACAGTTTTAATTAAAGACAAAGTAACAGAGAAAATTGGAGCCGATCAAATGGGAAAACAAATTTTAGCGGCTTCTATTCATGTACTGTATTTTGTAAAGGCACAAGAAAAGTCCAGCTTACAGCACTACTGTGTTACAGTACCATGCTGTCTTTGCCAAGGATAATACAGGAAAATTCTTTTAGGAAACCTCAAGCCATTCCCCACAAAACCTGCAACTATTCTTTCATGCACACAAGAATCATCTACCTCTGAACAAACTGTAATATGCTCAGCACTCGACAATTTCTTCAAGCTCACACTACAGTCCCCAGAAATTTGGTCCCAACATTAATTCTATCATGCACATTGAAGTATGTGGGGAGAAGGAGTGAAACAAGGGGAAAAGGCATTGCAGAAACTCTGAAATCATCACAGCAAAACTTCCAGTTTGGGCCAGGAAAAGATCAGATCAGAGTTGTCAAAAATACATATTTTAAAGACAGAAATTAAGAAATACTCACCTTACAGTGCAGTTCCTTTCATCCAGTTTGTTGACTTTAGAGAAAATACACTCCCCATCTTCCTTTAAATCCTCTGCTTGCCTCCTTAGTTCAACTGAAACTTCCTAGAAGTGGTTTATAGTACAAGTAAGAGACCAAGTCATCGTGTTTCAGACTCTTGAAAAATCTATGATTATGGAACCTCTTATTTGTGGGTTTGCTCTGTTTGAATATACATGAAGTCAACAGCACAGCATGTTTGAAGCTTGTTTGGTTTTAAGCAGTTCAGTATGCTCTGTGACCTCTTGCACAGCACTCCCAACCTGGCTGTGCTCAGGTTACTGCTCTGCTGATCTACAGAAGAGCTGAACATTTATATAAATTTTTGCAACTTCCATTTGGCAAAGACAAAAAAATAAAAACAAAGAGGGAAAGAAGTTACAGAAGAGCTGCTCACATTTTAGAAGATGCAAGTACGCACCAGCTTTTGGATCCCCGCGCATGTACTTTAGTTTCTCAGTAAAACACACAACATTGCTGTTCCAGAATGTTATTATCTCACTATCTTCAAACAACCCCACCCAAAGCATAGCTTTGCATTACAAACACTGAACCTACAGGAAATTTAACTGCGCATTAGCAATGGAATAATCTGAATCATATATGCAAAACAACATCTTTATTTACTTCAGTCTGTTGTAAGTATCTTCAATGCACTTACCACCATATTTTCCAGGTGCCTAAACAGGTGTCTGCTTTTTGCCCCAGGAGGCCTATACTGAACTTAAAGGCACTGACTAATAAACCAGAAATGCATACAAGGAATAGATGATATGATTTTTCTGCTGGGTAGGCAATTATTTAATAATTTAGTGAATTTAATTTTCAAAATAACTTCCAGGTGAATATTTTCAGTGGTTGGAATCTCTACCCTAATAAATTATCTGCATAATTAAGTCTGCACATAGAGTTCAAAAATAACTTTTGCAAAACTTAAAGACACAAAAAACTTACAGAAAGACAGCTCACAACTTTTAGAGATCAACATTTTTGTTTCTTCTTAAGATATTCTCATTCTACTCCATGTCTACACGCACACACAGGTGATGTGTGTATGCATGAAATGTTTTTAGCAACAGGGAAAAAAATGAGGAAAAAATAATATACATGACTGCATTGCTTCTAGTCTTTTCTTGCATAAGGCAAAGTTCAACACAAGTCGAACACACTCTGACTCCTTAGAGGTATCAGACAATCTTGTAGCAGCTTGAACAACATCTTTTAACAGAGAACTAAAGAAACTTGGTTTCTCTGTTTACTTGCAGTGCCACCTGCCAACCATTCCCTGGCCTGCTCAGTTAAAAATTAACTTAATATTTACTTGCAAGTTGAACAGACATTTGGCAACTCTCTAAGGAATAAATGTATACATCTTAAATCAAGCAAACTGACATAAAACAAAACACTAAGAAGTTTCATTTGTTGCTGTAGTGTAGCTTTACCATTAACAGGCATATTTATAATCTCTAAACTTTATTAGACAGACGTTTTATCCTATGTAGCTTTTGCAGCAAGCAAATTTAGAAGAGGAAATCCATGGAAACTATTAGACCATTAACAAAATTGGACAAAAGTACATATTATTTCCCTTTGCAACATTTTTCTTCATAGTTTCAGAGAACTGAAAACCTTAAAATGGGGAAGTCAACTACACCAACGAAAAAATAACTATGGGTGAAGATTGCTTTGATCCTCCTACATCTCTACTGTAAAAAAAAGGATATTATCGAATCAACCACATTGTTTTCTTCCTTCTGGCTACAACATACAAGAAATTACTTGATCCAATTGCTCTTGTGCAGTAAAATATTTGATCTTCCTCATTTTACTTATGAGAGCTACCCATAAAATTTATTCCTTTACTGACCAAAGGCAAACCCCTTATTACATTGTATTCCTAAACTGGAAATTTTCATAAAAATTCTCTTCCCCCCTCTACTCCTCTCCTGTCCCCCACCGCCTTAGGCAATTTAAAGGATAATGCAAAAGACACTTGTACCTGTTTGTAGAAATCAGTGGAAGGGGATGATCTAGACCTCTCATGGGTGTATTGGGATTTCCCATGTTGCTCATGGCCTGCATCAAGGATGTTATCAGCTGAATGGTACCTTCCTGAGTTCCTTGGTTCTATTGGCTTCCGCTGCTCCTTCCATGATGCCTCATACTCGGCAAAGGTTCCCAGGCGCTGTGGCTGTGCAGATTTCACAATCCTATCAGCAGCCTTATTGCTGCTGCTGTGGTGAATACTATCTTTTGAAGCATGAGCAGTTTCAAGTCCAGCAGAGGCCACCCAACCCCTTCTCTCATACCACAACTCCTCTCCCTCTTGTCCACCACGAGTTTTCCTCTCAGGCTGTCCCTCTGCTAGACCATGGGGAACAAGTTTCTGTGATGATTTTCTAAATGCAGGTTTACTTGTTTCTTCAAAAAATTTCCACCTGTCTGCAAATGAGCCCAGGGCTTCTTCTGGTATATCTGGACGACAATGAGCATGGCACTCATCCTCTGACATCCCCACCTCATTCATCTTCTCTGGTTCAGAGTAAGACTTCAGCTTTTGCTCTGTTGTGAACCTCTTCCTGGCTCCAATGCGAGAAACATGATGAGTGCCACTCCCTGAAGGGTTCGGTTTAGCTTGTGTAGCCTCAAAGAATCCAGACACATCTTCAGAAACCAAAGCCAATAACGAAGAGTTGTGACTACCAGTTTTCCGCTCAGGTGACCGGGGGAGATATTCAGCAGGGCTGGGCTCCAAGTCCCGACGTTTGAAGGATGTCGCCCTCAGAACCCTGGCCTGAGCTTCCTTAAGGTGATCTTTGTAGGTGCTGGTAAAGTTTGTGTCTGGGGAGGTGGTGACATTCCCTGCTGAATCTGGTTTCCAGGTCTCATTGCACTCCTCCGCTTCAGATGACCCTACTAACGTGGCAGTACTTCTACTTTTCTGCAGCTTTGCTCTTCTCATTTGGATCTCATTTCTCAGGGTTGTCGCAAAACGATCACTCCTTCGTGCCTGTTTAGACAAGTGAGTGTCAAATGGAGCCTGTCGTTCTGTTACCACTTCTGGGTTGTTGTCAGCCTGCTTTTTCCCTTCCTGAGCTAAAGAGTGCAACATTGGGGTCTTCTGAGGAGAAATCTTGCTACTCTCATCTTTACCCCACCTAAAATCTTTCTGAGCAGATCTGTTTTCAGTGGTAAGGACACAACTCTTTACATACTCCTGCTGACCAGGCCTAGTTTCACTTTCCTCAAAGCTGCTCTCACAGTTTTTCTTTTGTCCAGACTTTTCAGTATGATTGGGTTTTTTAGCTTCTTCTATTACATCCCGCTCTCTGTCCATTGGGTAATGACTACTGTTCTCACACCTTTTCAGTGAAGATTCAATAGATTGTTGAGGTAGATAGTATTTTGGGGTTTGGGCCATTGTGATAACTGCAGGATTTTCATGAGGTCCAAGCGATACATCAGTTCCCACTGCAGGTTTCCAACTGTCATCCTTGAGTTGTACTGGCTTTGAGCTTCCCTGAGCAGGATGTTTTGCCGTCACACAATAATATCGACTCTGTCCAGTGTTGTCCACCTTCTGTTCAGCAGCACTGTTCAAAGAGGCAGTGTTGAGCAGGCTGGCTTGGTTTGGACTGTAGCCATGAAAATGATCTGTAGATAACTCCTGAATGCCACTGTAGGACAGATAATGTTGCTGATCTTTAGGTGCAGCTAAGATTCTCGCACTGTGATAAAAAGTGCTCTCATCGCTGTACTGGTGCTGGTGGTGGTAAGTGTAAGCAGGCTGTGCAAACCGAACGTCGGTGCTGGACAAGGATGACTGCAGTCTGTTCACAGGTCCTGCATTACTACTGTACCTTTCACCAGTTGAAGAAAAAGTATGTTCTGAACTAAGATCAGACTTATAATTTGAGCTGCTGATCCTCCTGTCACATGCTCTGGAGAGCCGCCGCTGCTGCTCCACAGTTTCCAAGCTCCAGTCATTCCTGGGCTGAGATCGGTTCAGGGCTGTAAAGTGCTGCGTGCTGGCACCCTCTGAGTACATAGGGCCATGGGCTTTCTCATGGCCTTTGATAGCAGCAAAGCTGTCACTACGAAGAGGTGGGGGTGGGGGAGGAGGAGATGAAGACTTCTTCTTATCAGGAACATACCAGACAGGTCCAAAACTGGATCTTCCAGAGCTAGTGAGCTTGCTATCTGGGTGTTCCTCTATTCTAGGACTTTTGTTGTTCTCATATTGAATGGGAGCTGGCAAATACCCAGGTTTGTCCTCTATTCCACTGCTGTCATTCAAAAACTGGCCAGACTTGCTTCCATGCTTAGCAGTCTCCCAGTGGCCCACTTTGTATAGCATGTTCTCTGTCGAAGAAGTGTCTGCATTGGACAGAGTGTGGTCAGGGGTGCTAGAACTCGTGGAGAAAGACCCATAGGCTGAATCCCGCTTACTCTGGCTCCCTAGATGATCAATGCTACTATTAGACCTTGCAGAAGAAAGTCTTCCATACTGGGCTACTTGTGGAGTGTGGTCCCAGCTGTCCATACTTCCCAAAGAGCTGAATTGGTCAGAAGTGCGATATAGACTTGACTGATCCCACGAGTTTGACAGGTCATGAGAAGAACAACTACTGTAGGAAATGAAAAAAAGCATCAAAGTAAATAAACCAGTCAAAAAATGTCACAAATATATAGTCACCTATTTTAATAACATTGGTTACGATCCATCTGCACAGGAGTTAAGGATAAACAATCTAATAAAACTGAAAGTTTGAACAAAAAGTCAGGGCTTCAACTTTATACTCTGTCACTGATTCAGTGCTTGAAACCTTAGTAACTAACTCAACTTCCCTATGTAAGTTCACTAGTAAGTAATATGCATTTATCTTCTTGAAGGTTTCCCTCTCCCTCTGCAACATGTTGATTTTGCTGACTTTGCTTTTAAAAAGTATAGTTTGAGCTCCATTAGCTCCCTCTTTCCCAGGACAAACACCAACTTATTTTCCAGCTTATTTTCCAGTCACCCCAATTCTTCCAGCTATTAATGTACTTCCCTCTTCATCTCTGTAAATGTCACTCTAAATGTCTTCAGCCCATAAAGTTATTCCCTTGTTAAAAAGTTATTCCCATAAAGTTAAATCCAAATCTGCCTGTTCATTTGACATTCTAACTTTTAAGCAGAGGTTCACTAAATACATTTGTCTCAACCAGCACCACTCCAGTTGTGAGCCTGCACATGCACCTTATCAGTGTGGTTTCAAACCAGTCTCAGGTGGACACCCTTACAACAATGTCATTCAATTCCACCCAGTTCCACAACACCGACAGGAAAACTTCAGGAGAAGATGCTAGAGCAACATAAACTCTGCATGGCCAACCTTATACTTCTGACCTTCCTTCAAGAACCCTTACTGCCACCAGTTTCTCCCTGCTACTCTTTCATCTATAGAAACATCATCTTTGACACTGTATTTTCTCTGGGTCTTTTACCAAGGACACTATTCCAAAATCTTGCTGCTTCTCATACTTTCCTACCCAACAAGTTTTCCATTTTCTTTCATTTCTTTTCTCTCTCACAGCATCCATCTCCCATCAACCCAACACATTGATGCTGAGACAACCGTCTTCCCAATTATTCTCATCACATCTCCCTGTTTGAACTTCAGTGGCAGCTCCTCCTGCTTTTATGTACCAAATTCAAATTCTCGCCCTTGCATGCAAAGCCCCTTGGTCAAAATTCCCAGAATTATTCTACTTCCCTACAGCTATAATTACATGAAGCATCCATCAAATTCTGTGCAGTAAAGAAGTCTGTGAAAGCTAGCAATGAAATTAGATTAGTCCACATAAAAAATACAGAGTTATATAGATATTTTCTTCTGTCAAAAATATTGCAAAGGTCAACTCAACAGTTCTTTGGAATTCAGTACTAACAGGAGAATTGCTTTCCCCCTCTATTACTACAGCCTTTTAAATTTTTTTTTAATATAATGTGGTCAAACCCAATATATATGAAATAA
The DNA here is from genome assembly GCF_001715985.3 of Manacus vitellinus. NCBI lineage: Eukaryota > Metazoa > Chordata > Aves > Passeriformes > Pipridae > Manacus > Manacus vitellinus. Next base: position 16,805,490 of record NW_021940813.1, read on the forward strand.
GAGAAGATATACTTTATGCTTATATTCTAAAAGCATTTTATTAACAAAATACACTAGCATTGGCCTCCTCTTGCAGGGTTTTTTGTTTTTTCCTTAATTTATTTTCAGCATTTAAAACATCTAGCTGAATCCCTGAAAAGGTCTTAAATGTCATCTTAGGTTGATACAGTATTTCATGCAAAAAGTATCTTGGTCATTACTAGGATTTCCTTTGCCAATGAATAATGCAAGCCAGATATTACTAAGAATTGTTGATATTTTTCCACCTTCTTCAGCACTAAGGAGATTATAGAACTGTTAAAGTTGAAAAAGACCCTTAGGATCATAAAATACAACCAGGTACTTGGCATTGATTAAAATAAAGATAACACTTGTGCAGGAAAGACTCAATTTACAAATTACGGGTCTCATGTAAATCTGCTGGTATCACATGTGCAGCAGAGATCATCAGCATAATAGGTCAAAGCCCTGCTAGAAAATGCCTAATGGAAATCCAGCAGATGCAACAAATACTTTAAAGGAAGGACAGGCGGATTTCTGATGGCATGTTACTGCAAAGCATGTCCTCCTGCAGGGCAATCCTCCTATGAATCCTGACATGGAAGTCAAAAAGCCAATTCTCTGCCTGAGCCTGGTATCCCAGGATACCCTTCTCTCAACAGCTTTTTTAGAGTGGATTCACAAGAGCATTGTGGATTCACACTGCTGGTCGAAGTTTGGCAAGTGAAATCCAGAAATAATCTACAAACACCATCCTTGGCCACTTTGGCCAATAAGCATCCCTCCCAACCCAGGGCATGAGTTTCTGCTTCTGGGTCCTTACAGCAATAACAACATCTCAGTAAATTAGACCACATTCAACTGCATGGGATTAACAAATCAGATGTACCTGACCCCAACTGCCCCAAAACCTTCTCAAAGCATACTTGCCTCACAGCCACACCAGTAAGGCAAGAACGAAGTAAAATAGGTTGTTGGCTGCAACTGCACAGCCAAGGGCACCGAAAAAACAAAGCCTGTAGGGTCCTCTATTATAGTATATCCTACTGGAAGAAAATGCAGGGTTTAAACTTTCAACAACTTATGAGAGTTCATAGACACACCTTCCAGAAAAATGCACTTGGCCTTAGTTTAGGATAGGCCTGTTTAGTCTTAGTTTAGTCTGTGTCCCTGTCATTAAGGTATGACCTTCACAGAGGGAAATGAAGACACCAAAAGCGTTACAAGTTTTATCTCTCTAGCCTTGCATGAGAGGCACTTAGACCTAGCCTAGTGCTCCCAAGATAGCTTACAGTTTTTGAATTAAAGTCACATGATAAAAACCCCCCACATATAATGCTGGATGTGGAGAGCTGGGCTCCAGAACTACCCTCTCTCCTATATACAGGCTCCTCTGGTTTGTCTGTCTTCCTCTAACTTCACACACCTTCTCCAAGGTTCAAATTCATCAGGCTGCCAAAAAAATCCAAACCACCAAAACCAACCAATCAACAACAAAAAAAACCTCAAACCCAAACCAAATCAAATTGCCTACTTAAACCTCACATCTAGCTAGATAGTGAGGACAAACTTCAGGGGGCTGTTTTGGCCAGCTGTGCCCCACTCCATCAACACAAAAAATCCAGGTATATCCAGCTTGGAAGAGAGCGAAAGCATCTCTCCCCCTAAATGAACTCTCCATGTTTTACAAGTGATTTAGTGAATTTTCACACTCACTGAGAAAATGCAGGCAGGTACATTCAGAGGAGATTTTAGGCTGTGAATACCAGTCTCAGATGCTTAGCTCAAGGAAGGACACGAACTTCCAGAAACAGCCCAGGGGTGGGATGCTTGCTTAGAAATATTCCCTCCTCAGGCTATTTCCATTATCTCCTTGCATACTGATGCTTTCAGCTACTGATTGCTGTGCCTCCTGATCAGCTCTGTGCTTCTCTGTTTTGTGAATTGTACTTTGAAAATGGGGAATCCCTGATGCTGCTCACCTCTTTCTGCAGATCAGCAAGCCCAAACCACCCCGCCTCTGCAAGTCTGATCCTCAAAATACCCAATTCCTTGGGCTGCCACTCTAGGAATGCTGGGCCCCCCTCAAGCAGCCGCAGTCTGAAACCAGCTCTGCCACTGAAATTTTCTTGGACAACAGACACCAGGGCTGACAAATCTCCCAAATACATCGCCTTTCAAGTGGGCAGCACAGGCAGCCAAGGGGTTCAGGATAGCAGTGACCTGGGAACCCTGCTATTATACTGTGCTAAAGCCACTAAATCTTTGGTCAGCATCTGAGAAAAAATGAGAAAGAATTTGCCCTTTTTATTAATATTCATATCTACCAGCAATTGCTGCTATTTCTGATATGTGAGGGGAGAGGATTGCTCTATTCCTACCCCCCTCTCTTCTTTTACACACACAATTTCCTGACCAAACCTTATTTCAAACTGGCCTTGAACCAATCTTTTTTTTCTTTTCCAAGTACTGGGGCACACCTGGCTCCTATCAAATCACACCTTGAGACACGTGTCTTGTAGTATTTTACTTTCACAAGGACAACCACCAGGAAGAGCAGGAAGAATATACTGATTTACAGCTCAGTTAGAAGACTCATTAATAGTAGCTATAGCTATAGCATTGCAATGAGGAACACAACAGAAGTTTTTAGAAGTTTCTGAATTTTGTTTCTATGTAAAAGGACTTCTACTGTCTTCAAATCTATAAATCTAAATCAACCCATCTACATGATATTTAAATACAAACTTTAAATCAGTGTAAGCCAGCAGCAACTATAATCGAGGATTTGCTAAAACTTCTGCTAATAAAGTATTAGAAAAAACATTTAAAAACATTTCTGCCTAATGTTAACATTGATACTTTTTTCAGGGGCAGACAGTAAGTGATTTTAAAAATAGTAAGAAGCTTCCAAAGGAAACAATGTAAAAACAACCCTAAAAATGTAAATAATGTTCTTTTATTTTGACCACCACAATAAATTAGCATCAAGAAGTAATGATGGAGAATGTACAGCAGTCAACACAGAAAACAGAAGTCTACTTCCCAAACTGGGATTGTAAACCAGACTCATTTTCTGTAATGCTCGATGTAACTATGCCGCAGTGGTAACCGAGAAGGAAAAAGTAACAAAAAAAACCCCAACAAAAAACCAACCAAATAAAAACCCCACAACACCTCCCCCCCCCCCCCCCAAAAACCCCCCCCCCCCCCCCCCCCCCCCCCCACAACCAACAACCAAAAAAATCCTTGTGAAATGCTAAAGAATGTCATCTATGAGCAGGAAATAAACAAGAACCTGTAACCAGGAACAAACAGACATGACCTAAAGGTTTACAGTTTCACAGCTCAAACTGCATGGGTGCTAGCCTTTCTCCCTTAGTGTTGAATGAGACCTAACAAATATTAAGGTGCTTTAAACAGGGACTGAAAATCATTGGTCTTATTACCTGTCTACACAAGCAAGATCGCAGGTGTAGGGAAGATCAGATTACAGAAAGACAGTTTAACTAATAAAACCAATAATATCTTAAAGTCCAACAATAAAAGATTCCACACCATCCCTTTAGAAAAAGCCCTTTTAATTGTCTGAAACAGTATTTATCAATTTCTTCTCCCTTTCCTCTTTCACTTTATGAATGTTATTTTGATAGTTTCTTTGCCTTAGGATTTTACCAGTAGACACTGAAAGGAAATGCAGAACAAGAAACAGAACGTTTTGATTGCCCTTAAAGATAATTTCTTACCTTTCAATCATATGCACGTAACACATACTGATTCTGAAATCCACTCATCCATACATCAAACTTCCCAACTCCCCCTTTAAGCACTAAAAGCACAGGCAATACTAAAGAACTACAATACAACAATTCTGCATTTGTTGTTTTTAAAAAAAAACCCACTCAACGACATGACAAACATTACTACTGTGTCATTGTTAGAGCTTAATGTGTGTTACTTTAGGCAGAGACTCACCTTGCATGATAGTGGGAGTGCCAGGTGGCGCAGGCATTAGACGAGGAAAGGTGTGACGTGGCTGTCTCAGGCTGACTTTCCGTAAATTTGGTTGCGTGCCAGGAGTGTGGCCTGCAGGCTAGGTCATTTCTCCTGAAAACAAGAGAGGTAGAGTGTACTAGTCTAATGCAAACAGTTCAATAAGGTGATATGCAGCAAAAAATCTACCAGGCTGGTAGTAAAAGATTTCACAGATAGGACAGAAGCATAATGACTTTAAACAACAGCAAAACTTTCTGCATGCATGCCAGTTTGAAAAGACATCGCCATTTATTTAAAATGCTTGAGATGCACTGAAATGCCAATACTCTCCAAGGACTGTGCTTAGGTAATTTCTTTGGTGAGCTTTTTTTATTCCCTTTTTTTTGGTTTGTTTGCTTTTAATTTTTTTTTTTTTATTAGGGGTGGGGTGGGCGGGTGTTTTTCACAAAGTACAGAGACAGATAAATAAATTTTAAAGTACTTGACACATATCCAGAGCTTTAATAGTTAAAGCTAATACTGAGACTTAGGACTTGTTTACAACTTGACAACAGTAGGGTTTTGGTAAGGTTTTACTGTAGGTAGGTGTATATGGGAAAAGCTGGGAAGAAAAGAGTTAATGACAGGAAGGATTAAAGCCATCTACATTGTTTCATACAAGTTAGTAATAGTGATATAACTAATCATTTTAACTCCAGCCAAGTTCTGCTTCAGCTCTTGAAATGTTTCGTACCCCAGATATGCAGGGGGGTTTTGTTTGGTTTGGGGTTTTCTGGATTTGTTTTTTTAAAGAATACATCTCAAAAACAGTTCAGCAAATCATGTAAGTTCCACAAACATTTACTTGGATATCATCTCCAAGCATACACGGTCACTTAACTGAAGAGATCCCTTCTAAGAAGTACAACAGTAAGTTGTTAGAGCTTTGCACCTTAAAAACTGTTCTGCAAAACTGTTCCATGCTCCATACTCCTCTACCCCTTCCTTCTACTCAGGAATTAGTAACAACAGCTTGCACTTCCTTCCAAGGACTTGCTCTTTGTAACACCTCTCAGTACTCATGAAATAAGTGCATTCTTTCCCCCCCCAAGGTTAAATAGGCCTCCTGGTGGAATCCAGCTACTTCTGTTTTAGTGAGCAGATGCCAAGTACAGGCCATTTGTCTGGACCCTGTCATTCACCTGGGAATGAAGCAGGAACTTCTTTGAAGGTAATTCATCCTGCTCTTCTCCTTGGCTCATCCTGGAGGAAGTGTAATTTAAAATTTAGATGAGGTATAAGGTTTGACAAATCCCATCCTTCCAAGTCAGAGTCTGAAATAAAGGCTTATAGGACCTTAGTTCTTGAGATTTTTTTAATGCACTTATGTATTCACAAAATTTATTACTTCAAGGTTAAGTCATTTGTCTGAGTCACAGAAGTAATTTGCTACACTGAGAAAGTGTTCCCTATTTTCGATTTGAACTTTAAACATAGTTCTATTTTTTTTAACTCATTCCCCCTTTTTATAAATTTGGGTTATCAGACAGCCACTGGATTTAGAGACCAAAACTAAAGCTCCTTGTAAACCCAATATCTTCAAAACAGGTCAAATTTGAGAACATGGCTTTTCACAGTACATTCATGAAGATCTGAAGAAATTAATGATGAATTGCCTTTCCAAGCTTTGCATGCAGCATTACAAAAGGAGAATAATAATTCTACAGGGAAACTGTAATTTCACTGTCACTAAAAAAAGAAGTAATTGTTTCCATAAACAAAAGCCTACTCTTCACAGCATGACAAAAGAGAAAACAGTGAAGCAGAGCATCACCACGTTGTCCATTCTTGATAGGACATGTTATTCAGAGAGGAGAGAAGCCCCAGTACTCTTAGTGCAAACAAATGCAAGAGATTATGCTCAGCCATGCGATGATGGGCTCCAGAAGGTCCTTGTGTTCTACGAGCCTGTGTGCAGGTATGGAAAACAAATCATTCCACTGTTCAGCTGCACAGAACATTGAATGTTTTTCCCCCCACACCGCTAATTTCTAAGGTGCTGACACCAACTCAGCAAACTACAAATACCTATTGAGCAAATTCAACAGACATCTTAGGCATCAATTCAGCTAAAAAGGTTTATCTATTATGAGACAATTACTCTTTATGATGCACTACCAAGGAAACACAAGACTGGAAAACTAGCACAATATAAGCAGCATTTGGAGCATAAGGAAAACAGGGTTGGGAAGAGGGCTTCTGCAACAGTTTGGGCTTGGCAAATGGTAGGAGGAATCCAATCACTGGGAAGAAAGAGAAGGGATGCACATGTAAAGTCTGTACTGTACCTCATGGAACTTCTCAAGATCTTCATAAGATAGTTCCTTGCTACATGAATATCATTTTCAGATGGCATTTTCTGTGCCACAATATCCACCACCACTTTCATTTTCCTGAACAGCCAAGCAAGGGGAGGAACAGACTGGACTGAGTTGTGACATAAGACAAGTCAAGTGGACATAAATTTACAAGTTCTGTTTAATGTTTTGTATTTGTGCACACACAGATATTTTTGAGAGGTTTGGGGTTTTTTTGACATAATAGTCTGAACAGTGGGATACCTAGAAGGTGGAATCACGCAGACACCGGCTTTTGTTGTGAAGTTCACATGAATAAAAATCAATTTACTGTGTATACTCAAAAATGCTTTCTGATAGATTCTCAACATTTAACTACAATTACTATGTCCTGCACTGCAAGAAACAATTTTTTTCGTAAAAAAAAAGTGAAGTGCAGCACAAATATTGATTCTAAAACTTAGCAAAATGGGTAGAAGGACTAGAAAGAAAAGATTAAAAGATTCAAAACAGGAATATTTTGCAGGCAACTAAAGAAGCTGGAAGCTGAGCATTTATATTCTAATGTAATACCTCTGTACTAATTCTGAGTGACAGAATGAGATCATCTGAACCTACAACCCAGAAAACCTCTGGCATTAATGGAAGCATTATTAAAAGCATTTCACTGAAAGTGTCTTTCTACTAGTGCTTTTACAGAAGCTGCTGGAAGGAAAATGTTGATAAGTATTGAAGAAGATACATTACAAAGGAAAAAAGATAAAAGGCTAGCAGATACAGCAACATAGGCATTTATTTCCCCAGCACCACCTCCAACAACAGAATTTGTTTCATTGTTATCTACCAAACAGCTCCTCCGTTGTAACCCTGTCATACAGGCTTTTGCACTGGGAATAACCAAAGCAAAAAGGTGACAGGCATTTCCAGGGACCTGCATCCAGGTGGAAAGCAATTGCTAGAATTTATTTCATAGAAACATACAATGGTTTGGGTTGGAAGGGAACTTAAAGATCACTCAGTTCCAAACCCCCTGCCACGGGAAGGGGCACCTTCCATTAGTCAGGTTTCTCAAAACCCCATCCACCCTGGCTTTGAACACTCCCAAGGATGAGGCATGCACAACCGTGCAACCTGTTGCAGTGCCTCACTACCCTTACGGTAAAGAATTTCTTCCTAATATGTAATTTGTCTGTTAACGTTTCATTCCAGTCCCCTGCTGAATCAGCAAAGGGCTGACTGCTGGCTCACACACAAGCCTGAGGCTGCACCTTTCACTGCAAGCAGGGGCAGCCTCACACGACAGGGGCTGCATGTGTCGCAGTTCTGAATCAAAAAACTGGCTTGTCATTCCTTTCTAAAGGCTATCTTCTGTTATTTCTTGTCCTTATGCTGCCCCAAATTTACCGATCCCTATGATCACTTTTCACATTAAATCTGTACAATTCTTCAAAATGGCTGAGTTCGTCCGGGGAGGGAGAGGCGGGGGAAAAGGAAATCCGTTTCGCCTTCGCCCAAAGCCCCTCACTCTTCACGCGCTGCCCTCCGAGGGTGTCGCATCCCAACGCTCTTGCGGCGCTGCCCTCCGGGGGTGCCCCATCCCAAATCCCGCGCGGCGCTGCCCGGGCAGGCGGCGGGAGCGGCCCCGCAGCCCCCCCGCTCCCCCTGCCGGCCGGCACCGCCGCTCGGGGTCTGCCCCTGCTCCCGAACTGCCGCTTACTGCTGTCACTACTGTGATTACTGTCTTCCTGTACTAGAGATGCCAGAGCTGAATGCAGTAGTCAAGGCGTGGTCTCACCATAATAAAACCTGGGTTTAGGCAAAACATCCCAATTTTCTAATTAAAAAAAAATCAGTCAGTGGTTTCAATCAGAAATGAGCTGAGTCTACAATTGAGCTGAGTCTGTAGAAGCATCTATTCTTTTTTACTCTTCCTGTTACACACTGTCAGCCCTAATTATCTGAGTTAAAACTCTTGTAGCAATTATTTATATTAAAGATTCTTTTAAAAAAATACATTCAGTTTTCAGTCACTTTAATTTCTACAGAAAGCTGCAGACTGCTGTTTCACAGTATAGTCCACGTGTTTCAAAGAACACCCGGCAAACACCAGAATTTGGGAACCAGTCAACGCATTGACACTGAACAGCAGCTTTCAAAATAAAACTATTCTCCTTTCATTCACCACAATGCAACTCAAGACTTTTCAGCAGCGCAGCAAAGCCTCTCTCCAGCACTTTGTTTTTAAAGTAGCCCAAGTTCACTTTTTCACAGTTGCAGCAGGATGTCCAAACTACTGACAGTCATTTCAAACCTTGTCCATAACTAGAAATTTGTCCCAGTCCCCGTGTAACTGGCTACAAGACATGCCAAGGATGCAAGGCTAAGGAAATGCACTGAAGGGCTGCAGCCCTGAGATAAAATGGAAACCTGCACAAGCTTAAAGGTCAAATGCACAATTCAGTTGGCATTCTCAAGTAAGAAACACTCTCAGGCACTGCACATACTGAGAGGTACAGCTCACAAGGTGCCCTTAGATTGTTTCACAGCCAAATAAACCAAACCATTTGTTTGTCCTACAGAAACATATGACCAGTTACAAACAGTGTGACCCCATGCCAGTCAAGCAAGTCAGTAAGGAGGGTTTCAGTCCTTGGGATGAACTCAGCAAGCCACTCATATAGTTTCTTAGTCCACATAGAGAAAATGCCAAGAATTTGTAGTGACAGCACAGATGCCCTTGTTTGTCTGCTTATAAATCCCAAACAGCTTCATAGTTCTCAGCTTTCTCACCTCCCCTCCTTTACAGTAACACTAGGCCAGACATACCAACACCTCATTAACAATTTTTTTCAATAAATCTGTATGTGCTGTGGGAAAAAAAGCCCTTCCAATCCATATATTTTTTTGTTGGTTTTTGGGTTTTTTGGTGTTTTTTTTTTTATTTCGCAGTTCACCAATCTTGTGCTCTATGGAACAAAATACACTAGAATACCAACATAGAATGCAATTAACTGCATATACAAAAGGCCACTATGAATAAACTACTAAATGACTTATTTGATTTATTAAAAACATTATTTGGATTTTTTTAGTCTTCTGAATCGTTGACAGGGAAAAAAAAGGAGGCTGAAAACCACCATGAAGCTGCAGTTACCTACAGGGGTCTCAAATAATAAGAAGTTGACGATGTCACTGTTTTTCCTTCCAAAAATTGTTCTATGTATTTTTCACTGCAGATTGTGAAAATCTCACCCAGCTGCCTAACTTGGGAGCTCATGATTTCTCTAGAAAGAAGAAAAAATTGTCATTTGGTCGGAATGTCTTCCCTCTTGCTTCTTATCCTCCCTTTAAACAGACAAACAACATTCCTTTCTATAGAGTCATCTATAGAGTACTAAAGGAGTCATCACCCTACATAAAGACATTAGGTGTTCTCTCAGACAACTACATTCATAGAATTCAAATTACTCCATGCTATGTTAGTCACCACTGGTAGATCTACCTGTCAGGGTAATACAGGAACGAAGCATCTGAAATCTGGCAAAAGATTAAGGTCCAGGAGCAAAACTACATAAGAAATGTGAACAGTTTCTTGTGTCATTCTCAGTAATACAAGAATTATCCTAATTTAGGCTAAAGAGTTGTTATCAATTCCATAAAAAAGCTTGAGGTTAAGGGCAATACAATTCCCTGCTCCTTTCCCCTTGCCATTTTCAGTGTTGTCCTGCCTCCTGACATACAGGTATATCTATATCTCTGGATGTAACAGCAAACCAAGAGAGGACAAACCACCCAAAACTTGAGGTTGAATACTTTTTCTGAACACGGTCAATCTCCTACTTTATTTCTTCTTTGTTTATTTAAAAATAAAGGAAGGAGGGTGGTATATATGTGTAAAAGAATATAAGAAGGAACAAAAACACAGAAAGTCCCCCTGAAAATTTTCATGCAACAATTGTCTATTAAAGGATTCACCCAAATTAAAAAAACTCCCACAATATATTCTGAAGTAAACCTTCACTGTCACTCATATCCAATAGAAATGATTCACAGAAGTTTTATATATATACACACACATGCATGTGCACACACACACACATATCCCTCTATAGATATATGCATAGATATATACATACATGCAAAGTGACTTTTTAGGTTTTTTTTAAATTCAAAATACTCCCACAATTTCTCTGTCCAGGTTTTGCACTCCAACTACTGTTTTTTTAGTCTTCCAATATACCAAAGCCCTGCTAAAACCTGACCCATAGTCCACTTTACAGTTCACCTCCCTGCTGCTTTTTAGAACATCACAGCCTGAGCCACTTGGTTCCCTTTCTGTAAGATTGTCCTACTGCCTTTCGCTCAGATTCAGCCTTAGATGCCCCAACTTCCTACTGTTCTCTGGCTAGACAGCAGCAATTTAAATGCTTTTTCTAAAGTACACTCTGTGCCACCATTCAGACTGTTTATCCAGGAGAGCCTTAAACATCCTTTCAGAGAAGGACAGTACATACAGTGACAGCCTAAACCCCTCTCAAAAGCCAAAACCCAGGGCCTTCCTGGCTGAGGCAGAAACAATAGGACTTGAAATTTTAAGTTAACTGTGTAGAGATATCACATCCTCATTTTATATTTTACAAATTAAACTTAAGATGCGTAAAATGCCTGTACATGGTGAGCAATAAACCCAAAAAACTACTGGTAAACATAACAAGTACTTTAAGGCAATACCTTTTAACTTTGCAGCTCTATGGTGAGCTTTATAAAAACAACACACACCATCTCCTTCTTTCTTTCAGGATCGCTCTATGAATACAAAAAATGCCTGAATGAAACTTTCTTTCAGAAGAAAATTTGTTCAAGGTTTTTATATTTGGTATCTGCTGAAGATTAAATGGAAATGCTTTCACATTGCAACTGATCAAATGTGGCTTATATGAGATTTAAAAAAAAAAAACTAGTACGCCAGCTAAAAGCCTGGAAAAGTGAATTTAAAGGTGAAGCATTTAACAGCAGAAATCAACAGCAACATTACTGTTAGTTTGCCAACTGTGCACTGTTTTCCAAAAGAAGTACAGAAGGGCTGACATATACTAATTCAAATTACTACTGGCAATAATTGAGTCATACCAGAGTTTTTGTTGGAAGGCTCCACTTCTCACCACTAACATCAGCACGCAGCCCATCTCTTTGTCAGAACCACATCTCCTTGCACTTTAGTGAATGTTCTTTTGGAAAAATCCCCTGTGACATACTTCACTGTATGTCACATGGGATGAACCAATGATGAAAACTAATTAGCCTGATATATGAATAAACTCTTCTCTGACCTCAGATAGCTGAGCTCCACTGCATACATCCCCTTGTCCAGAGACAGCTGGATCAGCCACAGGTAAAAAATGGAGACATTCAATATTGTGCATATAACATGCACAGACACACAAACTGCAGAACTTGAAAAGCTGAGAGAGAGAACAGTCAGTAGTCTCAAGGAACACAAAACCCCACATATAGAAATTAAAGAATAAACTTTGCAGGTAAAGGAAAAAAGTTATTACTGGCCTTGTTGTCCTAAGACAAATCTATGACCAGTCCAACATGCTCAACTCTTCAAAGTTTTAGATTTTGATGACACTGATTTAAAATCATTTTGAGGAGCAGAAAAAAAAAAAAAGAAAATTGGGTTCCTTATCAACTTTGTGAATCCCCCTAACTTATCAAACAGTAAACTATTATCCTTTCAGGTTCAAATGTATTGAAAATACATTATACCTGAAGAGTATTGTGTCTTAATTAAGGAATCCTTAGCAGTTTTTTGCTCAGCTCAACCACCTCCCTGCACAGAGTCACCAGCACGATTCCCACTGGAGCACCATCACTGCCCCCATCTTTGCATCCTTTCCTCCCTTTGGCCCCCTTTCCGTATTTGTTTGAGCTTGGCTATTCCCACCTTCCCCTCTCCAAGAACATGGCAAGCTCACATTCCATTTGTGGGCTGGTTCCTTCCTATACTGTCTTTCCCCACCTGTGTCTTTACGCTGGCAGGCAGACAGGCTTTTTGAGGATCAGCTGCAGTGTTGAAAGGAAAGCTGCAGTGACAGAAGATAGTGCTGCAGTCACTTAATAATCAAGATAAAACCTCTAGAAAAACACTGAATATGTGTTTGGGGCTGGTTAATTATACTAAATTCAAGAGCTCTATCAATGGCTGGTAAGGATTATTTAATGGTTTAGATCACTTCTAAAACCTACACAGTCTACATGCAAACTGCCCACAGTATCTACAAGCTAAGAATAATCATGCCTAAAAAAATATAACCCCACACTAAGCGTGAATTTGTTAACTGATCTTCAACATGAATGAAGAAAACAGAGGAAGACAAAGATTTACCTCTTGTTCCATTACAGTCCACAGGACATTTCAGAAGTATATAGACAAGATCACCAAATAAAATACTCATCTCAAAAAGAAATCTCCAATTCTCTCAGCTCCATCTGCTCCAGCCCACCCAACACCAATTTATTCCTGATGCATCCTATGCTAACAACTGAGCTTTCCCCAGCCTGTAGACCATAAAAGCAGTATCTTGAGCTCTGTAAAAATCTTGCTCTCAGCATCTGAGTTCACAATACCATAACCATAAATTTCCATGCATAACAATTAAACCCTGTCTTTCCTTAAGATGGGAATTACTTATCCAAGTTCTGAAACACAGAAACTGTGTTAAACACTATGCATTACAACCAAATCCTAATAATAAAACATCTTATTCTCAATCTAAAACTGTGCAAACTGGACTCAGCTTCTGTTTTTTTTTTTCAGGGAATGATTATTATCCCCCCTTGTCCACTCTGAAGCTGCAATATTGAGATCACCACCACACTAAAAAGGACTTATGGATGTCCTGACATTACAAGACCAACAGTCCCCTACCAGGGACAACTCAGTTTCCTGTTTCTTGAATTTATGCATCAGAATTCTAACTCAGCCCTCCAAGTAGTTCTACGTCAGAGGAACACTGAATCCTGACTTTCCCACTTTCTGAAACCTTTTCAAGTGTCATATCACAACTCTCCCCCCAATACAGCAGCAGAAATTACTTGGGTTCACAAGACCTAAGAGAAGGAATACTGAAAATACCAACAGGACCAGTAAGGGAATTCATACAGAATGACAAACTTGTGACCCAATTCAGACTTCCCTACCCAAAGGCCTTTTCTAAACCTCTGTTGAGACCATGCTTGTAGTGGTGGCATAGAAACACAGAGGACAGTACAACCTTGGTGATACATTATGTGGTAAAATGGTGCACAAAAAGGAATGGCTAAATCAGATGCAATGCAGAAATATAATAAAATAAAGTATTTAGATCAATACTGCAGGTTTCCATTATGAAAAATATGGTCCTTTTTAGTCAGAAAAAAATACCAGAGTAAGAAGCAGAACCAACTCAACAGGCCCACATGAAGTCTTTTTCCTCATCTATTTAAGAGCTTGCACTTGTTAAGTACTCAAATACTGCTTTTCAGCCTATTCTCTCAACATTTGGAATTCTCAAGTCATCTTCCAAATACTGGTCACATCACATAGCATCCAGGAGCCTTGTATTCCAGCTTAGCTATAACCGAGACAAAAGATGAGTGCAATACTGTAAAAAAATTACAATATTTTCCACATTAATAAAGAACTGAATAAGCTTTTTATTTAGAAACTTTCTCTTGAGGCATCTTGGTCTCAGAAGGACAACAGATTTGAAAGGAAAAACTACTCCATTAAAAAAAAAAAAAAAAAGAAAAAAAAGAAAACCTCCTCTTCCAAGGAGCCCCGTCTGGATTGTATATACAAGTGCACGTAAAAATTTATACTGCTTCTACCAGATTGGAGATAGCTATGCAACTGTAAATCACTCTGTGATGTATGGCACTGTTTTTAAAAAGGATTTTTATTGTCATAACAGCTATTTTCAGATTAAAACAGACATTAGAGTTTGGCACATTACAGAGCTCATAATCTGGGCAGGAAATCTCAGCTGCCTTAACGTGTTGGAAGCCCAAGGCGTAAAGTGGTTAGAGTTGCACAATCATCTGTGGTAACCTCTCCCTCCTTACCTCCCAGAGGCAGCTCAAGCTTCAGGTGAAGTTAATTGTTCAGTTCCAAGTTATATTCCCCTCTTAATCTCCAACTGATGACTGCAGCTATAACAGCATTACAACAAGCAGTAGTACAATTTGAAACAATTATGTATCCATCTACAATTTCTCCGTTGGCAAAGGGCAGATATTTTCCTGAAATAACTTAGAGCATGAGCTCCTCTCCTCCTATGCCTGTATTAATTCAGGCCCAATCTCTCTAACATTTTGGTGACTCTTAACTGAAGTAGAGGCAATCTGCATGGGCAGGTATAATGCTGTCACTGAGAGCTCCTACCAGCCTGTGGGTAGGAGCCTGACCCTGAGAAAAGCAAGAACACTGCTCTCCATTCCTAGAAGGGAGATGGGGGCTGCAGTGAGACTAAAGAAAGAAGCTGGCTCCTCTCTTGAGGCTGGTTCTATGTCCTGCTTCATCTTCTGTGAGAAACAGAGCTGGACCACAACTTCAATCCTCCTTGCTACAAGACAGTGCTACACACTGATTAAGCAAGACTAAGATCCAGCCAATGTCACAGAAGCACGACTGGGTAAAAACAACCTTTCTTCCCCTGCATTGTCTGTTTTAGAGGTATCTGGGATCCAGAAACAATGACACTGTTCTCACTGCAAAGGGACAAGCTGTGCCGTGTCCCTTTACTCTGCACACAGTACTGTACCTACCGGACACAGAGATCTGCCCCCATCTCCACTCCTGCCCAAACCTCCCTTCCTCCATCACACACACAGAAACAGAGGGGTATGTCAGAGTCCTGAAAATGGGGGGCTTAATTTCTCCACTCCTCTCAAAAATGTGAGACCCTTCCAGAACTGCAGACACAAACTATGACTGAGAGTTCACACAAAGGAAATGCAATGAACACGAGGATATCAAACCAGAGATACCTCTGCAAAAGATTCACACTGACAGCCACTTTATCCTCTGCCTCAGAGAAACCAGTGGTGGATGCAGACAAGTGGCTGTCCCCTGTGCCACTCCCGGAGGTTTAGGCCCTGAGGCAGTAACTCACACAGTTGCCAGTCTGAGCTCCTGGTCCATGTGAAGAACTCACTCCAGACCTGCCACCACGCAAACACACTCATGTCTTCAGTAAATTTATGATGATCAAAAAAACCCAACCCTACTTAACCCATTAACTCCAATGGTGCTGTTTTCCTTGATTTGGATTCCCTGGGAACAAGTACAAATCCTTATTATGAGCAGATATATGGCAGTGGTTTTAAAACACTTAAAACCACTTAGAGCTGAAAGTTTAAAAATGACCAGACAACTCTGATTTCTGGTTTTCCCGGAGCAGTGCTGATTTTGTTTAGGAATAATGTTCTTTCAGGTTTTTAGGCTTATTTTACAGAAACTGAATGTGCCAAGATATGCACCCAATTTAGCATCACTAGACTTGAAAGCTGGGTTCAGTCATTTCACAGCAAAATAAAAGCTATTTTCCAAACAAGACTGACAACAGAATTACTTCGCAGCAACAACACCACAAATCTTCAATAGACCATTCCTCTTCCAGTCTAGCTCACACCATCCCTTCAGATCTCAATCTTTAGTCACCTCAATTATCTCCAAGAATAAGTTTTACAAGAGAGTCAGTCTGGCAAAAACAAAATTAAGAAAAAAAAAAAACCTAAATGATTTTCTGAGCCCAGATCAGAATGAGAAAATACAGGAAAAAATGCTTTAGCTAATATTCATAAATAGTTATTCCTGCTGCTAAAGCTTGTGTGGTAAAAAGCTGCAGGAACTATCAGCACCCCTCTGAAATGATGAAGTAGTTTAATAACTGAATTAATTCATGCATTCTTCCCGCATAAGCCAAATACTACTACTACATTCACATGCAAGTTGTGCCTACATCACTATTATTAAACTTGGAGCAGTGAATATGGCTCTAACAGGCTGTTTGGATTATATGTACTACATTTAGTTGTCTTCAGATGGAAAACAAAACTGGGTTGCAACACTCCCTTTAGGGTGGTACCGAGTTCCCAACAGGGAAGTTTAAACAGCCTTAAAAAATAGAAAAGTTATCTTCATATATTAAAAAAAAAGTCACTGAAAGAGACATACTGAATACCTCTTATGAATTCCAAGTAATTAATGGAAGTGTAATATTTTATATCTTTACTCAAAGTTCAGTGATGAGTTTTATGTGCCAGTGCTCTGCTATGTATTATTATACATTATTATAAACTAATAGTAACCTGCAGAAGTTGATCTTGGATCCTTCCCAACAAACACAATGGGTAGATTCTATCTGAGCAGCCCTTCAGTGTGAGAAGCTCCACTAACCTTACTAGATTAAGGATTTCTCTAATGGAGTTGGCTGGCCTGTCTGGTCACCACTAAGAAGACTGAGACAGAAACACATCCTGAGCCCACGCTGCTCAAGCACCCCACCTTCACAGCATATGTTCTTGAAAAGCAGGAAGCTGCGACTGCCTGGCAATGAGGAAAAAAAATCCTACTCTGCCAAATTTATCATTTAACACCCTCTCCCCCTTCCCCAAACTGCGTAGGACAAGTGTATTTAAAAGATTATTATTTCCCCCCCCAAGTTTTGCTCAATACTTCATATTCCTCTCCTTCCCAAGGAGAAATCCCACGATCCCTTCTTTAGATTTACTGGGAGGAACAAACAATCTTGGTCTCACACATTTATCAGCATACTCATTTCCTCTATCACTATTCCGTAAAAATCCCCTTTCACCCTTGAGTAAGTTCTGCGCATGTCAGCAAACAACTCACAGCCTGGGAAACTTTTTCCACTGAATTTTTCTTTTCACACCAATAAAAGCTCAAGACTTAAAAACCCTTAGGCCTTGACACTAAATTTCACTAACAGTGACTCTGCTACTCCATCTGTCCTGAGGATACACTCTGGGATGAAGAGACTGGCCTGAGAAGAATAGTTGCAGACCTTTTAGAAAGTAGCAAACCACCCCAGCACACAGCCTGGCTGGGAGATGAGGGGTTTTGCTCAGCAATACAAAGCCAGGTCTGCGTGAGAAATGGGAGGCAAATTTGAAAGCAAACAACAAAAAAAGCAACGTTTCAGTTGCCTCCCCTCATCCACACCTGCTGACTCCACTTCAACAATCTTATAATGAAATTTTAATCAGATGCATTTGAGACAAAAATGCACAGCTTTTTCTTTATCCCCCTACTCCAAGAAGTTAAAAAAGACAAAAAAGCCAAGAGAAAGGCACCATGAACACTTGCTTATTCCGACAATGGAACGAAGGGGTGAGCTGCTGCCAGAGCTCAGGAGGTGCCAGCGTCCTACGTCCCGGCCAGCCTGGTAGGAGCCTCCCCACTCTGGCACAGCGCAAGGTACCTACCCAGGCACCGTGCTGGGCAGTGCCTCCTCCCCGGACCCCTTCCTCAGGGACCTGGCATGGCTCCCAGCCGGCGGGCAAGTCCCATGTCATGGAGCGGGACAGGTCCAAGAGAGAGGCGATAGGGCTCCAGCACGCGTGGGGTGTGGGTGGCACTGTCCTGGGCTCTGCTCCCGGCAAAAGCAGGTGATGCCGGCAGAACAGAACATGGGATTCGACAGCTCTCGGCGACCGACTGTCCTCCTGTGCTAATCTGCAGTCGCCAGCTTAGGGGATATAATTAGACTCACAAAGGAGCCTTGTTACCGCTGCCCACTGCGAGGCCATAGCAGTTTAGATTAGTCATACCAGCGACTCCGCCGACCCGCTCCAGTGAACACTGCCTGGGTGCTCGGTGCGGAAAAGCTGAGCAAAGCCCAAAAACTGAAACAGAGGACAGTCCCTGAAGGAGGAGGAGGGAGAGGGATTTTTACTTTTCATTTGAAGTGGTGTTTGACATGGCACATGGAAAATGCATTGAAATTGTGCCACTGAAGCTGATTTTTTGGTGGCTTTTTTTCCTCTTTTTTTGTTTTATTTGGTTTTTGGTTTAGGTTGTTTGGTTTTGTTTGTTTTGTGTGTGTGTGTTTTGGCTTTTTTTTTTTTAATCTGTTCTATCCTTTCCTTTTCCAATCTTCTAGCCAAATACGTGGGTGAATAGATGGGCCCGGGGAAACGCATTGTGAAGAAGTTAATGCCACATATGAGATGACAAAGCTAAAAGAAAATCTCCAGAATAATCCAAGCCTCTTAAGAGCTGATGGGCCATCAATAGTATTGGAGACGTTTTTCCTGTATAAGAAAACTAACCAGCTAGTCTTCTCAGGGAGCAGCACTTCCCCTAAAAGAGAGGCAGTCTGCAATATCCCTAGAAATAAGCAAGCTCAGTTCTCAGAGAGGCATTGGAAATCATCACCTATAGAAAAAGGGGCAAGTACAACCTTCAGGGAGACTGATGTTAACAAATTCTGGGAAATTCTTTCAAAGGACAATTTATTTTAAAACTCTCCTGAAAAAATAAGCTTTATTCCATAGCCACACTGGCCAGATTTACACATGTAAGCTTGCCATGGTTGCTGACCACCATCATACCTGAGGATGTAAAGGATAAAGTAACAGGCTGTACAGAGTTTCTCTGGGAGAAAACAAAAAAAGATTAGTTATGCTGTAACCCTTAAGGATTGGCCCAGCAGGATAGAAATAAACCTTCTTACGTACTGGCCTATGTGCCAAGATCCTCAGGTTCACTGACCCATCACACTAAACACACAATGACTATATGTTTTTATTGGTTCTCTTCTATAAGACATCACACTGACTGCACTGCAGCACCCTCACCAAGTGACTGACCCACATCCTGCATACGTAAAATGAACAGCTTTTCACAGGTCAAAGAAGGATACGCTTATAGTAAAGGAAAATCTGGAAGTGCCATGGATTTACAGAAATCTTCAAACTTTGGGAAGGAGGAGGAGGTTGGCAAAAGGGCAAGTAGTGGTCTTATTTCATACGGGCACATTTGGATTTTAATAAGAAACCTAGTTAAAACAGCATAGGACAGAATTACAAAATTACAAAAAAGTCCAATAGCTCAACTGTGTGAACTTGTTCGTGTCTGGCTTAATCTTTATTAGCCAGACCACAACATTCTATTAAAAAACAAGTGCACTTCATATAAAGGCAAGTATTGATTACTTACAGATGTCAAAGTTAATGTAATGAGGGTTTTTTGGAAGTAGTCTAGAATAAGGTAAGCTAGCATGATTCCTTGCTTATTAACATTAACGCATATGCACGAATGATAAAGTGGACACTCTGTCCAGAGAAAGGCAGACTTTGATCTGCTGGCTCACTATTCTAACATTGTTTCTGAAAGCATCTAAAAGCCACGGAGTTATTGCTGTGTGAATGAGGATTCAAAGTCAAGCTGACAAATATTATTCTACACTTGGTGACTTATTGGCAAAACAGAGAAGTAAAATTCAAATGGGGAAAAAATAACTTTTTCCCTGAATTCCAGTAGCAAGTCCATCTTCGCTCTACATAACAGAAGACTAAATTGCATACAGTGAATACTATTGAATCTACAGTCTAAAAAACTACTAGAATTACATTGATACAGTGGTAAAAGAGAAGGAAAACTAAGTATCTCCTTAATTTTAAAGAAAGGGAAGACCTGAACCTCAAAATATAGTTGACTGACAGGATTTTTAATTAGCTTTCAAAAAGCTTTTTTTCTTTGTTAATCTGCAATCATATACTGATGAACTATCCTGCTAGACTGCAGCCAGAACAGGAAACAGACAAAGCCAGCTCATCTTACCTTCAACAGGGACTGCTGGGCACAGCACTACATTTGCTAGAAAATGGCTATAAACAGTTACATAATTGCTATGAAAGCTTTTCTAAAAGACCAGTTACAATTTCAAAAATATCCCTGAAAGAACTAGGATTATTACAGTGCCTGTGTTACATATGAGTGAAGGTGGGTGATCAGACAAATGCCATACACAAGATTTCAGCTTATAGAAGAATAGAGATTATCAGTCAAGTGTCTTGAGGGTGAAAACCCCTTTCACTCAAGGCCTTATCTCAGGTGTAAATGCACCTCTATCCAAGACAGTACAACTAAGTAAACAACCTGGAATCATTACTCTAGTTGCTGTTGGATTACAGTATAGAAGGAAAAGGAGCCTACATCCAATGTCACTTGGTATTAATGCAGACATGCTTATAAAGCTATGGCACTGGATACATAATCCCACTGGTATTAAGCCTATGTAGTACCAAACCACTGCTCATTAATAACTGTTCTGCTCTTAAAAGATGAAACTCCTATGTCCCTAGTTCAAAGGAAACCTCTGCACATCATAATCTGAGCTTCTAGGCTTTACCTCCTTACTGAAAAATAAAACATCAGTTAAGATCTTTGTAATTAAAAAACAGAATAGGTCAAGAATTAACCCTTTCACCTCTCCCATCTCTAAAATGAGAAAACATCAATTCAGGATGAAAAGCTTTCAAGCTTTCAGCAGGAACACACGTGTCACTTTCACACAGAAAGGTTTCCCAGATCCTTTTTTTTCATTAATTTTAATAACCAAAGTTGTGGGAGGTAACTTGCCCATCACTGACAGTGGCGCCACAGGAGGAGCAGCATCTGTGATCAAGCCTGTTAATGAAGATGCCCATCCCTGTCTCTCCTCCACCTGACTCTGCTGCCAAAGAAGACTTCATTCCCCTCTAATCCTCTCACCTGTCTGTCCACAGGCATATGGCTTTTAGACAAAAATACACCAAGAAAAGCATTAAGAAACCTGAACTCTCAATACACCTGCCCCTTTGAGATCTTCTGGGAAGCACACTTGGCATGTTTTTGCCTAGATTGACCTTCCTGCATTATTAAAATATGTATTACCACATTTAATTTAGTAATGCTTATGCAAAAGAGACTGTGTGTGTCCTAAGGTAGAACTCTTGAAATGATACACATAATTTTGAAATCCCTTAAGTAGTTTAATGAAAATAACAGCCACAAGAGAGCGCTACCAGCAAAGGATACAGTCACAGGGAAAATTCAGACCTGAAACTATACAGAATAATAAAAAAACCCATGTTGTGGTCAGGTGGTCTTATTTGCACATTTAAAAGGAGTCCTCAGGCATTTAATTGCTACAGCTGTGATCTTCACAAGTCAGGATATATTATGGGTGTCTCCATTTTTGAAGGTGGAATTTGAGATACATTTATTGCTCTTTCTCTTTGTTTTCAAGGGGAGGTTACTCAGCAGTTTTTGGATTTTATGCACCTTTAAAATGATTCACTTCAACTGAGACACTTGAAGTTAACAAGTTTTCTGATACCACCATATTTTTCTGAATGTTTATAACTGACTAAAACTCAAGGCAATGAGCTAAAACAACAAAACTGTGTTTGTGGCTTTGCTGTTTATGATCTCCATGCACCAAGTATCTCAATACCTTGTACTCCCTTCCTACTTATCTTGTCAAGAAAAGTGCCAACAAATAGTAACAACCAAGTCAGCCTATTTTTCTGGAAGTAGCAAATGGAACTGCAGCATTTTCCATACAAAACAGAAGGAGTTCCTGTTTTTGCATTTTCAGCTTCTAGTACCTTATCATAAAAGGAAATGGTTTCCAAAAAGTATTCCTAGAAAAGAAATGACCTAGAACTTGAAAACAATAAAATAAAAATACGAACATGTGCTTAACTCATGTACTTCTAAGGGGACAGACAGGCTCTAAAAGATAGAAAGGAAGTAATAAAAGCAACCTATTAATATTCAGATATTCCTAGAATGGCAAATTGAACCAGTATTTTGACGGACAAGTTACTGACAGAATTCTGTGATACAGGTATCTGTACAAATCCCTAAAATTTTAGGAAAGCAGCATATCCTACCTTAAATGACTATTTTTATGCGCCAAAATTCACACAAAGGTCTACACAATCCCCTTTTGCCTTGCTGTCAACCATGGTAAGACCTATAAAGCCTATAGTATTGCTTTTTGCTTTCTCCTCCCATGCCTTGGGTAACCAGCTGGCCTGACCTCCCATTTGCCAGCCACACCTGTGTCTGAAAAATGGAGCAAACAGCAATGTCACACTACAGTCAACAGCACCTCTTTTAAAAGAAGTCATGCTGGAAGGAGTATTAACTTGTCACAGCACAGCAGGGTAGCTCCTTTCCTATACTATGCCATAGTAAGTTGCATTTCACATGAAAAGAAACTGAAGAGATCTGCCAAATGCTCTGGTTCTGCCCATGAAAACAAATAAATGTAAATAAATTATCAAGCCTTAGTGCCCTTAAAGAGTTCAGTCATTAACTTGAACAAATCAGGATTTCACCATCACAGTTTGCTCTGGTTTTCCTTGTACCTCAGGCCAACTGTACAGGCTTGAGCAGGAGGGAACAGCAATTTCATTTATAAATAAGATATGCACTGTCAACAAAGAGGTATTAAGTCGTATGAGGTATAACATCAATCTTCCTGTCTGCTAAATTCACAATAGACTACCATGATAAAGCTTTCATATTCTGGAACCATTTTTCCTTGCTCTGCCTTGGGGAACTAGATAGGCACATCTGGATGTCTGAGATAAAAGTGCTGCTCTTGGGATTTATGGTATATTATATAAGCTACATAAATACTTTTCCCTCATCCTTATTTTGTGCACATTCTGATACCGTTCGATGGCCAGATAACATTAAACTCCTGATGTCATCCTCTTACCTCAGCTTTTGCCACAATTTATCAGAATTCCTCTAAAGGATAATAACCCCCTTTTTAATGAGTACTTATCGTTAGGAAACATCTAAAATGCTTCACACATTGAAAAACAGCTATAAATTGTGGTTCTAGGAGGGTTTACTTTCAAATACCTTTGAAATTATCATGCCATCTAAAGCACTAAAGAAATTAACGTTTAAGGTAAATACGAAAAAAAAAAAAGGCTTTATTCACCAGTAACACTGAAGAAGAATACAGCCTCTGATAGTGCTAATGCTCACAGCAGCAGCTGGAGTCAAAATACACAGGGGATTTTAGGCTGTCTTACCATAACTGAGGCAAAGGACCAGGAGTGAGGAACAGGAAGCAGGGCAGCCTTCAGACATGCTCCCCACCACCTCCTTTGCCAGGGATGGAATTAGCAAGCAGAGTAGCACGGAGCTGCCTATGCTAGCCCAACACACTGCCTTCAGCAAGAAGGAACCTGCCATGTCCTCGGGGCACAAGGCCATGGAAACCCTTCTGTTGCCTGTGGCCAGAAACAATGGGTATGTTTTGCCTCCCAGCCACTTACCGTAATGAGCACCGAGCTTACCGTTCAATAGCACTCCCAGAGGAGCTGAGCTCCCTCAGAAACCACATTCCAAATACCAGTCTTTCTACACAGGTGTGGTGTTTTCCCACACTGATTTCAGCTGTGATTTACCTAACCACGTCCAAGGTGACCCAAAAACAGGAGTGGAGAAAGAGAACTCCTCCAGTCCCAGGGCATTTCAGGAGACAGCCCAGCCTTAGTTCATCTCATTCCTGGTTAAAACACCATAGCCACAGGATGCAAATTACTGAGCCTCCACAAAAAACTATGCCATGAGCTGAGACAACTGAAGTTTTATTTGAGAAAGCTATTTTGTTCTGACATGTCCTATGCCAGGCCAGATTTTGAAGACACTGCCACCCCCCAGAGTGCTTTCTTCAGATGCCACCCCTGGTTCAGCTGCCCACCTGCTGGCAAGGCTGCTCTGTGAGGCAGATCAAAGAACTGACTCTGGTTTCAATTGCAACCCAGCAGAAATTTCCCCAAACTTCGGCTTTTGTCATTTTGTCCTTCCTCTGTGCTCAGCATGAAGCTGGACTAAAAGCATAAGGGCTGTATAACTCAGCAGTGTGGTAGCTGTGTCTCTGTGCCAGACTTTGTTTTGCCAGGTGATCCAGTATTATGCAGATTCAGTAGCAATGACCATAAAATACCATGGGTTTCTTGTGTAACAGATAAGATGCAAATTTCTTCAGTTATTCAGTAACTAAAGCTGCAACACACTTGCATTCCTGCCCTTCTTTGAAGTGGTCATATTTCTGGAGTTAAGGGTTGGATTCAGAAGTTTTTTAAAAAACTTTTATAATCTTTTCAAATTGGAAGGAGTTACATGCAGTTACTTCAGCATGTTGAGCATAAAATCTCAACACTCAATATGATAGATAGTTGATACTGAAACATCTAAGAAGTGCCAAGTTCTCAATCTCATCATTTAATCTTCAGGAGGTGAAATATGTAACGTAAAATAAAAGTAACACAAGGAGAAAACTGTAACACATTGAAACAGGACTATTATTACTTCTCTCCTGAAATGTGCATGTCAAACTTCGTGACTAGTGTTTAAAAAACCAACACTGTTAAGTGCTTAAAAGCAATCTCAAACAATTACTTAAAAATGTATACAACATATACAGAAGCATTCCTTCCAAATGCAAAGAAGATTTCTGACATAAAACGATTATTAATTTGGTAGTTGATGGATGGGTTTACAATTCTGTTTCAGTCAGGAATCTGCAATCTACAGTATTATCACACATTAAAAAACGCATGTGAAAGTACTATGTGAAATAAGTCTGCAGATCCCCAAATTTTAGAAGGTTTACTTGTTTCCCCCTCTCACCCAAGGCACTACAAATTACATTTTCTAACATCTACAATGAAATTCACAAGTGGAAAGCAGTCTTAAGAATAAATCCAATGTACCACCAGGTAAAAAGCTATGGTTAAATCCTGCAAGCACTTGTATACTTTTTTATCTTCAGTCATGTGAGAGCTCTTACTAAGTTGGATGAGACTACTCATGCTCAAATTAACCATTTTGACAAGTGCATGCAGGATTGAAAAAAAACCAAAACAATTTAAAACCCGGTCATGACTCACAGGTTGTTACCGTCTGATGGATATTCCATTCCCCAAAAAAGCAACATTGCCCAATTTTGGTAATTACATTACAAAATTGAATAGCACTGCCACAAGTAACCTTCTGAATAAGCATATTCAAATTATAGAGGATTCCTTTTACTTACAAGGAAACATCTATGTCCTTTCTAGTAGCCCAAACATTGCCCTAACAGAGTTGACTTGGTAAAATATTGTGACATCTGCTGTATTTTGGCTTTCTGTCATTCAAGTTTTACAGGGCAGATTTTTTAGATTTGTAAAAAAAATAAATTACAAAAATTGCCACAAGATGAAAACATGTTAGCCACAACATACGTATTTGAGAGTCCTGACAGCTGTATAAGACAAACATTCAAAACTATGCAACAGTTTACTCCTTGAAACCAGGGACAATACACCACCAACTGCAGGAAATAAAGCTTATGTTCACCTCAAGCGTCCATTAGTATGGCACCAATAGCATCAATCAAATCATGTTAATGCAACTAAGAAACAGGCGAGATGGGTAGCAAATTAAGAAATAGAAGTTCCTTTTAGATGTATATCCTACCAAAAAACAGCTGGCATAGGAAACATCCAAACACCTGGGTGGTATGCTAGGATTACAGCAAAGGGAATGTGGATTCACTCTGGTAACACGTTGGATTAAGTGACTGTGGCAACAGTAAGGCAACCAGGGAAAATGGTCCCCCATCAGGGCTTTTCTAAGGTATAATTTGCTGAAAATATAAGGTAAAAGTGTGTGATCCCCCTTTTGTCATGTCCATTCCTTCCATCAGTAGAGAGGATCACACAGCTGAGGAGCACAGTAGAGGCCCGGCCAGCCCTGGATTTTCTCGTGCAGAAGGTGGGGGGCATCCCAAGCACAAGTGAACCTCCACACTAGCTGGCCTTTTCTATGGATACCCATTGAGCATATATGTACATAGTGGCTTATTTGGCAGATGCTCCATTAAGCACTCCTTCACAGAAAGATCCTGCTAGGATTGCTAGGCACTCCTAAAAACACAAGACCACCACCCCAAGGTTCTCCTGAGCTGGGCCTGTAGGTGCCGTGTAGTTTGCGTGACATGTCATGTTTGTGCTTACACGGTTCCTACCACCCCACTGTGAGCCATGGTAGCTCACTGGCAGCAGCAAAGGAAAACAAAAGATGCCCTACCCTGGTCATGCCCTGTCACATATCCTGACACATGACCTGCTCGTGTCTCCAACACCAGATCTGCTGGGAGCAGGGGCTGGTAGGACATCCTTCCTGGTACATGCTTAAAACTGGCCATCCTGCTTAGAGCAAAAGAGTGGGCCCACAGCAATGGACTACCCCCCTTTTCAAGGGAATTTGCAAACCAGGAATTTAAAACGGCCCAGCCCTTCCACCAACTGCAGTCACACAGAAATGTTCATGGCTTGAACTTGAAAGCTGAGTGCATTTGTTACAAATACCCACTCCCAAAGATCTGCAATGGCACATGCCGTTCCACATCCATGTCAGTTCCAAGACATGTGGGTAGCGAGGGGCTATCACACCTGCCCACTTCTTACAGCAATGGTACATGTATGCAGATACAGCTCTGGAAAACCCTGCTGCAATTTCCTACATATTTCCAAAGTCTGGCTGAAAATATAGGCATTAAAAAGAAAAATAAATCTGTTCTTGGTCAGTTAAGGCCAAGGTCAATCTTCAAAAAACAAAAATTATGGCTACTGAGCAACAAGACAGAAACTACTGCTATTTGTTTTGCCATAACAAACCCTGGTTCCAGAAGCAAGGAAATCAAATTGAATGACAAAATAGATTTTACTCCTACTCAACAGTGGTTTTCCACATATGCATTTGGTTTATTGAGTAATACTTAACCATAACCATGGACAAAAATAATACTTGTTTAAAATCTTCAAAACTACATGTATACTTGTTTCGTGTATCATTTTGATACTAGAAGCATGAAACTTCTAAGAAGTATCATGGCCAAACACAGGTAAGAGACAGAATTCACACTCCCCCATCTGTATCTTGTAGTTGTACAGAAAAAAAAAAATTCCTCAACTTCCCAAGCAACCTCACAAAATGATATTGTCAAGTTTCACAGAGTATTCCCACAGGCAGCCACAAAGTACACAGCTAGTTGCTCCACAGGTCATAAATACGTAAGACTAGATCTCCTCGCTAAGTTACATAAAACCCCTTACAGAAAGGTCACTGGTGGTGTTCAGCATGTTTCTGCTCAGAATGTAACAAAATTTCAGTGATCTCCTATCTGAATGTTGTAAATGACTGTCAAGATTTTTATTCCTGGATTTCTGCTCAGGTCTCAGGTGTCTGAGACAGTACTGTACAACCTCGGAGCCCCCGGGACATTCATTAAAAATTCCTTCTGCTGTGCTTCGGTTAAACAGTTGATGCTTTCATGGAGTGCCATGCAAATAAAGATAACCCTAACTTGCCATGTCTAGGTGTTCATAGTTCATGTATCATGATAGTCACCTCCCTTGTTAGGATTTTGCACAGTAATGTCCGTATTCAGACTACGTTTCCGATGGCAAAAGTGTTTGCTCTTGCTCTCTTTTCCTCTCCTTTAACAAGGGACTTCCTCAGCATTGCAAAAAGAGCTTGCACTTTAGCATTTGGTTTTTGTGCCCTTATGTTACCATAGAAAAGAAAAAAGACAACAAGCCTCCTCATGTGCTGACAGTATGGACAATGTGACCAAACTCCAGAACTCCAAAGCTGGTTCTCAGGCATTGGCAGTACCTGCAGAGTCGCTCAAGCTAAACTGAAAGTCCAGGTTCCCATCACTAGCAGACTCTAAGGAAAAGAAGTCCATGGCTACTCCCTCCCTTGCTCACCTGTTTCCACTGTTGTTAACAATCAACTCAAGCAGCCAACAGGACAACCCACAGAACTTAGTGGGCTCCTGAAGGTCATATAATCCCAGTCTCCCTGTAACATTAATAAACCACACACAAAAGCATCACCTATGTGCCAATTTTTAACAGTTTAATATGTCTCATGAATGCATAGTGAAAAATTATTCTCATTATGGATTTGTGGTATACACTTATGTCTAGCATGTGCAAAGGAATGAGGATGGTATTTAATAAGTACAAGGGAATTTAAGTTAGAAGTACATGCAAAATAATTAAATTACACAGAATATGGCAACCACCTCAATATCAACATTCAGTATCAACACTCAGAGCAATTTTACATACATATAGATATGCACATATGTTTTGCAAACAAAAGAAATCACATGCAAGTCCTGTAAGAAATGCCCTAAGCACAGTTTCCTTTCCATTTGTCTAGTAAAGGAATCTACTCAAGAAATTACTCAGTATTACACAGAAGAACTAGCATGCAATTAAGATGTGTTATTTCCACATACCCATTTGAGAAAACAAAATGAAGCCTCCTGAGTCCCCTTTTAGTCCAAAACTAAAAGTACACTGCACTTGTTCAATATACATAAGCTACTCAAACATCATGTTTGTTGTTGAACCACTTGCACAGTCCTGCTTTGGTTTAGACCACAACTGTGCAATGTTTCCAAAAAATATGACCAAGTATGTATGCTGATAGCCAACACATTCATGCTGAGTATTTGGTACTGCAGGTGCTTTTATTTAGAAACAGTATTATTTTCCCTATGCAAGTTAAGCATCGGATTCTTTAAAAATAGCAGGTAAAAATAATGTTGTGGAAGGCAGCTACCACTGCAGAACAACACAAGCCCCTTGAGAAACTTCTGTCACATACACAAGTTAATTGTGAATGAAACACATTACTCTCACTAAAACTTTTTCCCTTGGTCTTTACTGTAGGTACATTAGACCTCTAAAGTGGCAATAGCATGCCCTACTGCTTTCCAGGTACAGAAATAATTAGATCAATACATGATCAGGCTGTGGCACTACTGCACTGAGGAAGTGATGCGTATGGAGAAATGTCACATGGACATGCTTCTCAGCAGTAATGAGTAAAACATGATTTTTCTGGATTAATTATACTGGCATTAACTGCAAGGAAATTCTCTATTTTTCAAAAGAATTTTGTTAACAAGTGATTTTTTTCATATCATGATAGCATTTTAAAAGTTTGCTTTTCACTTCTGGATCAGTCTAGAAATAGATATTACAAGCAACTCTGGGGAAAAACATAGAATCTAGATCTTGGCTACCCAAGCTAACTCTCACAGATAGCAAGAACAAACATGATTAAAACAAAGATTGCCATAGCCATAAGAATTGGGTTGAACTTCAAACCTTCTGCCTATTTTGTGCCTCAGACACTGAGGCACTGACACCCACAGGGAATGTTAAATCAATGCTACAGAGAAGCATCACAGTGCTAAACAAAGGACGCAGGGCAAGAAGACAAAGAGATGACTTGTAGATCAATACTTCATCTTACATGTAACTCAATGAAAGGGAATTCTGGGACTATCCCCAGTCTCCCCAGGGAACAGGAAGGGTGGATCTGAAGAAGATTGAAATAGTCTAAAAATGCCAAGGCAGCTATTTCAAGATGCTGCAATTGATTTAAGGGCAGACTGCCTCTGAAAAGTGGTGGTCCTATCCAGCTGAAAACCTACTTACTCAAGTAATTTTGTAGTCAGATCAGTTCCCTGATCCAATTCAATTCAGACCTGCAGGAGTGCTCACACAAAGACTAAACAACTGGTTTACTTAAAGACAGGACTGTTTAAAGCACTCATAAAAATTCAGCCTAACATTTAGGGCAAACAAAACAAAACTAATACTGTTGTTCAAACCATAACTTCTGAAAGAAAGCATGCAACAAGGTTTTTATAAAAACTTGCATCATTTGAACTTCCAACAGGAAAAGAAACACTATTTCAGCACGGCAACAGCAGTGCCTGAGAACAAGCTGGCCGAGAACAAAACGAGACTGGATGTTAAAAGGTTTCTGACCGTCAAAGGACTGATGTCCTAAGGCAACTTTCCAAGAGAAAGAGTAAAGTTGAAAAACCACAGACAAAAGCCCTAGCTAATTTCATTCAGTAAGTTTTATGAAATTTTATCTAATATTATGCAGGCTTGTCAATGACCTAAAAGGCTCTTGCCTCTTTTGGGAGCTATGGAAGCCTTCATGAATTTAAGACAAAAATGTTTTCCCTAACAACAGCACTGTTTCAGACTCTTGGCTACAACAGCTAGGTTGCTTTTGCCCATTGCACATGTGCTAGGGAAGGAAAAAGGGGAGGGGTAATAAAGGACTGATGAAAACCCATCAGTTTTGCACCAAACTGCACACAGGCACGCATAGCAATGGGGCTCTGCTGCCTGCAGAGAATGGCTACAAATCCCCAGGAACAAATCAGTGCTTGATTATCTGTATAAAAGTTCTCCAAAATCATATACATGAAGTGAAGTACAAGTGAATGAGAATGACATAGTCTCGTATGAGGGTATTTCTGCAACAAACTTTCTGCCATTTGCAAAGATAGATCAGAATTCACAGATTCTCAGCAGATTACTATCATAAAACTGAAAAGCACCAAGAGAGAGGGAATCTTTCTATTCTGGAGGAATCTTTCTATTACTAGCTTTTCCTAGTAATTAAGAGTTGCTGTCTTGGTAGATTCTTCAATGTCTATAAAACTTCTAAACCCTGAATTTCTCCCTTTCTGTGACAGAAACAGCTGATGTAACCTCTGCTAACAAAAGTGCTTTTACTGGAATAGCCAGTGCAAGTTGGAACTGCTGAATGATTTATGCTAGTTGTGAATATATTTTATTTTGCATTTTTTAACTTCAGCGCTATGAAAATTTGGTGGGAGCTTCCGGAATTACCTATTGTTGAGGATATAAACTATCAGCTGTGAAAGAGATTCAGGTTCCCATAATTCCTTCTATCAAAAACACCTTCTAAAACCAAAGGTGAAAAGCATGCTTTTGTACCTCTCTTACCTATCATTCCATTTCAAAAGAAATGAAATTTAAGACAGCCTCAAACAGTCATTATCTTCATGGACTGGATCATCATACCTACCAAATCCAAACTCTCAGCATTTTCTGTGCTGTGTCAAATTTTTTTTTTATTCTAACAGACACCCAAAATTCTTACACAAAAGACTGGCTGGTATAATTTGATAAAAGTAATTAATTAGAAAATTACTCTGATTCATCAGAGTAGGAAATTATTGAGAAATATCTTGTTCTTCAGATTTCCTAGTTTGAATTCTTTTCAGGAATTACAAGACTTACTTTAATATCAGCTCATTTCTGTCAAAAATATTTTTATGAAAATTATTTTTAACTCAGTAAAAATAGCGTGAACTTAAAAATCACAAGTCAAAATTACAAAACAAAAAATTTCCATACCAAAAATGTGTTCTGTTTTGATAAACTGTTTCACTTTTTCCCCTTCACTAAGAACTAACTGAAAGTACTCTTTACGCAAACCACTCAAGAAGTGCTTGAGACCTCAAATATTCTCACAGAGTGGGAAAATGCTTTTCCAAAAGCTCCCCATGTAACCTGCTCCTCACAGCACAACTGGCCTGCACAGCACATGCACTGAAGAGCATTGCCCATGTCCACACACCAAAGGCAGGGAAGCAAGGCTGACAGCCTGCTCTGAGCACTGCACTTCAGGAGGACAGAAAGGAACAGTGTCCTGACTCATCACATCACAACAGTATTCACAGAACACATTGTCTCGGTTTTTGCTCTGATCAGTAGGCTGCCTCTTCTTCTATAAAGGGTCTGTGTTTAAGCAGGAGGTAACACCACATAGTATGTACATTATTAACACTGGATGAAAGCCATTAACTTGCCAAATCTTGGCAAATGTAGTTGCCGAGTAGCTTATAGCCTGAAGCACATTTGGTTTTCCAGCTGAAGGACACAAACTTACCTTTTTACTACAAGCTTCAGCGTCTTGTGTGAACCTTTCACCAGACAGATTGCTTCTTGTCGGAAGCCAGAGAGGCTCACATCATTGATGCCAACAATTTCATCCCCAGCTAGTAACTTGTCCACAGCTGCAGCCTTGCTCCCATCTTCTATCTGGAAAAAAAAGAGTGTATCAAATGGTAGAATTATTGAGGTTGCACAGTGCCACCTTTAAGATAATGAGTTGTCAATACTGGCTTCAACAAAAATTAATACAGTTTAAAGTGCTTAGTGTAATTAAGAAGGTACATTAAAAAACACTGCAAAGAAATAGTAATGATACAGAGACAATTAGGATAGGAAAGAAATAAAAGAGCGAAAACCTTCTGAGAAAACTAGAAAGCTTGAGGGAAATTTGGGAATACAACAAAGAACTTTGCTGTGTGTGCAACTGAGCACTGAACAGATTGCCCAGAGAGGTTGTGGAGTATCCATTCATTGGAGATATTCAAGAACTGTCTGGACACAATCCTGTGCAATGTGCTCTGGGATGACCCTGCTTGACCAGAGACGTTGGACCAGATGACCCACTGTGGTCCCTTCCAACCTCACCCATCCTGTGAAAAGTATCTGTGATCTTGACCTCTGTTCAATACTGAACATGTAATCATACGTGCAAATAGAGTTTTGGGCAGGCATTTTAAAATCTGGTTCTCTAGAGAAGACAGTCAATAATATTAACCACATAGTCAATAACATTTACCACACAGCCAACTCCAAAAATCTGGCAATGCAATGAAACCTCAAAATACTGCTTAACAAGCTGGTCAGGAAAACAAAGGTATTTTCATCAGGAACATAAGCATTTAGGAAAACATCTGAGAATTTAAAATCCATAAAGCTATTTAACAGGCCTGACTAGAAGAAGAGATGATGGTCTGAGATCCAAGAAAGACACGATGTCACACTGCTGAAAAACAGCGATAGTAAGGGAAATTCACTGCAAGATTATTTTGCTGCCACAGGCATCTCTTGCATGCACTGAATTTTTACACAACCGTTCATAACATGGGATAAAACACATACAAGATAAATTAAAGATTTAGGCTTTTGCAATTCCCACCCCAATGAAGTTAAAAACCCCCACATTGCAAGAAGTTATCCATTTTCAAAATTTAAATCAAATCTCAAAAGCTTGAACAGACAGATTAACAAGTACCAACAGTTTGAGTAGATTTAAAACCAGGATTACAAGAATGTTGTGAGGTTTTGCAGGGAGCAAATTAGAAGGCCCAAAGTCCAACTAGAAATTAATCTGGCTACTGCTGCAAAAGGCAATAAAGAAATATTTCCATAAATACATTAGCAACCAAAGGCGGGCTAAGGAGAATCTCTATCCT
Organism: Manacus vitellinus; assembly: GCF_001715985.3. Lineage (NCBI taxonomy): Eukaryota > Metazoa > Chordata > Aves > Passeriformes > Pipridae > Manacus > Manacus vitellinus. The sequence goes on from NW_021940813.1 coordinate 16,839,079, forward strand.
TCATTGGATGTGGGGGGGACCATCCCTTTAAAAGAAGTGGCACTTATGGACATGGTTTAGTGGTGGACTGTAAGTGTCGAACACTTGCAATTCAGTCCCTTGGCTTTCTCAGTTTCTTCCCATCTCCTCTGCTGTCAATGCAGTCTCTGGTTTCTGAGTTGCTTGGCCTCATGATCTATGCATTTAATTTTATTCCTCCCTCACTTGCTCATAATCCATATGTACATCTTCTTGTACATTTGACACTTTGTCTTCAAAGCAAAGACTTTCATTTGTGTCTCCATTATATTTTGCATTGACTACAGTATCTCCAAGTCTCCCATTATTAAATGCCAGCAAACCTACAAAGGGTAATTCCTGGTAATCACCCCAACTGCAGAAAGCTTCATAAAGAACTGCCATCTTCTGAGGCACCAAAGTTAATCAGCAATGAGATAAATCCACAGGAACCCTAACTTCATGAATTCTGAAGCTCACAGTACAGGTTTTAGGAACAGTCCAGCCACAAAAATATAATTTAAATAAGCTAATAAAAAAAGCAATATCTCTTGATGAAAGTACTTTAGGATGATCTCATACAGCACTCAATCTCAGTGCAGGCACATAAAAGCTCTCTTCATGTAATTTTATGATAGATGTTCTTAAAAATCTTCAGGCCTGTAAATCTAAGCCAAAAAGAATGCCATGAAAAATGCTTAGTCTTATATCCCATTCTAAAACACTCATTATTAATACTAATCAAGCAACTTTACTTTCAGAACTTATCTTAAAAAACCCACAGATAATTAAAGACAGAGCAAGTTTCTACATCCCCATACATCTAGTTTTCAAGCTATGACCTGTCCTCTGACCTGTTCACGTATCCTCTGAACACCAAGAATTTACCAGAATACCAAGTTATCTCTGCAAATCTTCAGTAAAGTTAAAAACAAGGGAGTAGCAGTGGAAATTGCTTATATGTAAGGAAAGATTTCAGTTCAGACATGTCAAGTACAGAGTGTCTGCCATATGAAGGGACCCTGGAGTCAAGAAGAGCAAAACCAGAGAACAGCCTGGGACTCACATGTCTGAAGCCCAGTAGGCTAGCAAAGCAGTGCAAAAAACATTAATGAAAGTCAGAGTTAAATCAGTTAAATTGTAGGGAGAAGGTCGTGGGGGAGGTGGGGGGCAGAGAGGGAAAGGATCTTGTAGGAGGACACACTTTAAACTCCAAATATAAATGTCAACCACTTGCAGCCTTTATGCCCCAAGCAAGGAAGGCACCCAAACATAACGACAAGGGTGAGAAGCTCCTGGGCTCTGCCACCTGGGCCCAAAACACCACAACAGGGTCTTTTTCTTGTCTGTATAAAAAAAAAAAAAAGGAGGGGGGGGGTAAAAATCTGTCTCCTAGAGTTTCAAGGAATGTTCATTGTTCTCAGTGAGTATGTTTGTTTTTTCTTCAGGCTGGCAATCCACTGATGGCAGGGAGTATTCAGTTACCCCCTCTGAGTTTTAATTTCAGCAGGGAAACTACACATTCCACAAAGTGCAAGCTTTCCAAAGAGACTCCAGCTGTCCAAAACAACATTGATCAAAAAATTCTCAAAAAAGTATTTTAAAAAATCAAAACCCAAACACAAAGCTGAAGCCATCCTCATGAAAACTAGAAGTGGTTTTAATGCCTGGTCTTCAGATCACCTGCAGCTAGGGAGAATAAAAACTACACAGTAGAAGTCTTCCCAAGCTGAATAATTTAAACATGAACCTTTCATACTTAGATCCCCAAATATGATTCCACTTGACAGTGCACTTTAAAGTGGAAATGGGAAAGTTAGGCAGGAAAAATACGATTTCTTCTGTTACACTAGGAGTCCTTCCTTTAGTCATAACAACTAAAAGCATTAGGCTTTGCACACATACAAAGAAACACAGCCAGAAAAAACCATGAGGAAAAGACCTCTTAAAAAAAATATTGCCATACTAACTCTTTGTGTAAACTTGGACAGTGCAATTCTCCAGGTTCTCTCTCCTTCTGTTTACTAGTTTTAATATTTGTCTTTATTTATTTACCCATTTAGTAGCTTTCTATCTCATCAGTCCTTAACTAGAAGTGTAAATACCAACCAAAAAACATAAAATATTTTAGAACTAGTGACTATACTTGACAATGTCACTATTTTTCACATCTCAACCTCGAATGTATTTTACTTACCATCTTCAGTCAGCTATGCTATGCTGTGTTCAGGATTTAAGCCCAACTTTTAAGACTGAAGTCTGTATTTCTTATCTATCTAGCATCCATTTCTTTTCGAATTTCAGTTGTCCAGAAAAACCAAGTCAATAGCTGAAAATAAAGCCTTGAAAATGCAAAGGGAGGTTTTAAAATAAAATCTTTCAAGAACGGTCAACACCAAGAGATCTACCTCAGTCACTGTCAGCTGGCAGATACGACAGGACGTAATCCTCAACAACCCTTCTGCTCAGTCTGGAGTACTTGCAGGAACTGAATGCCTGTAGCACACACATCTCAAGATTTTTATAGCAATAGTAGGAAAAAAAAGACACATAGAAGAAAAAAAAAAAATCAACACCTGATTTTCTTATAAATCACAGACAGAAGCCTTCAAAAGACATGTTACATTGCCTATCTTGGATGAGTAAGAGTTCTGGAAACGCCCTCGAACCATGTTTTTGTTATGTACTAAAAAATCATACCGCTCTTACTATGCTAAATTAACAAGAGTAAACATGATGACTTCCTATCCTTAGCAGTGATGTTGGTATGCTACCAAAAAAAGTGTTTTCAAAAGGAGATGAAAAGGATGTTTGTTGACGAAAAGCATCTGCTTAGAGTCTCCAACTCTCACCCTGCTGTCCCTGTTGACCTCTCTATAGCCAAGGACAAAAGCAAACTTTGGGATCTGTGCTTCAGGGAGGATAGTGACTGCAGACTTTGCCATCACAACTGTATTAATTGTCACATCTTCCCAAATTTATTTTTGCTTATAAAATATATCCACAAAACAGGAAGAAACACTGATTCAAGATGTAGGTAATAGGATTTAAAAAAAAAAAAATGGAAAAAACAACACACATGTAAATCTGGTATGTGAAATTCTTCCTGTAAAAAGGAGAGAGCCTTGAAATGGGAGAAGAGCCGAGCCATGGAGAAAAAGCCTAACAGCTAAACACACAAACACATTCAAAGGACACAAGTCTGTATTCCCACTGTTGGTAATAAACAAAAAGGGGAAAATAACGGCCTATATCTGCAGCTTTGCATTGCTGTGGTGTTGATGGGGAGCACCAATTCTAGAACATGACCCCTTCACTTCTGTGTTTATCAGGTCTGACGCTTTACTTAAAATACCCACATTCCTCTATAGACACCTGTATAAACAAGCAGGAGACAGGTTGGGGAAATGCTGTGTCACACGAGTGATCTAGTTTTGTTTACAAAGAGGACAGTTTCTTGTCCATGCTCTCTTTCGACAGGGTGGGAGACGGGATGGAAACCCAAACCCAGAGACAAACACAGAAAAAAACAGTGCCATTTATCAGCACTCTGCTATCAGCTGTGATAAACTATTTTATCATAATTCACTTCTTGTACAGCCAAGAAATTATTCTGTGGTTGTTTGTCTTATGAGCATCTAATACAGACTTTTTTCCAAAAACCTAACAATCTTTGTATGAGATGTTCAGAACAAATAAAATGTAGGAAATGTTAATTATTTTGATTTGCACAGAGTTAAATAAAGCAGAAAAACCTCTGTAGTTCAAGCCTGGCATTTGTGTAACTTTGAGCAATCAATAGAAAAGTAACAGAACTGACTTAACTCCAGCTATACATTCTGGAGGGCTGCAGTGGTGAGGGCTGCATTCACCAGCAAGACTCATGGCTCAAACTGAGGCAGAATAAAACAGGGGTACAAACTCCAACAGGACCAAACTGGTCCAAAGACAATGGATGTGTGTATGTAAGGCATCACTCACAGGCATGCATACACTAGAAGCTGGGCAAGGCTAATGCACTTGATTTTATGTTCCGACACATCTTTTCTCTCCCACTCTGATTTAATACTTGGACATTGAAAGAGATTGTTGGAAGGACACCTGGCAGGGAACAAACTCCGGCCCCCTTTTATAGATGGGCTCAGAAGCATATGTGGGAACAAGGCCCAAACAAATGCAGAATGTCTGCAGCAAAGCAAGGAATTCCACAAAAACCTTCACATTACTGGAGGGTACCTGTAAACCCAAACCACATCTCTCCATAGACTGCAGGTTAGATAACCAGCATTAACCACCCAACATGAGCTTTAAGGAACACCGTATAAAGCAAAGAAAGCTTAATGATGTGCTACCAACTTGCAAAATCTGGGCCTGTGCAATACTATCCAATACTATTAACTTGGCAGTTGCTGCACTTTGATCATGCAGATAGGTGTCTGCTGCATTTGGTGACACTCTAAGTTAGCATGGAAGTCAGAACTTCCCTTTTGCATTTATATCATAATTTCACACCCCACCAGCCATTGCCCATACTTGTTATTCCCAAAATTATCCTTAAACATTACAGCAAACAGCATCAAATTTTAGGAATGTTTAGTCCAGAGCAATGTATTTCCCTAAGGGTAGTTTCTTTCTTCCCTACCCAAGGGCAATGGCTCATGGTCACTGTCACAGAACCACTGAACAGGCTGAGAAATCTCCCTGGTCTGGCTGTTCTTTTGAAGTGTCCACCATTGTGTTGCACAGATCTCGAGCTGGCAGGAGCCCTGCCTTCTGTCAACGAGTGATTCTTAAAAATCAAAATGGAAACATTTTTTTAAAGGGTAGAGTTCAGTAACAGGACACAGGTTATCACAGCCCTTTCTAATTGCTCTTTATTTGGTGCATTTAAACATTTGCATATTTGCCCAGAAATCCTTTTCTTTCTTTATTGTTTCTTTGTTTTAAAGAAAGCTTCATATTTTGAAAAGATAACCGTTGGTACAGTTCTTTAAGTATTTATTCAATTTTTGTAATGATGTCCACACCACTGTTTTGATTAAGGGTGTGCTGTCACTTCCCTTGGAACAGGCAATTTTTGAGAGGGATTTATTACAGCTGTAAAAATTGACTCCAGGCTGAAACACAACTTCAGAGGTCCTCAAACCAGAAGTGTTTAAGAAGTTATGGTAAAACATCCACCATTTCCCTTTTTAAAAATTCACACAAACTGATGAATACTTTATTTCAACCTACATTCAAAACAATACCTACTATAAGCCTGTGAGAAAATCTTTCCAATTATAAATCATCAGTTACTATTTCTAAAGAGGATACTGTTATTATATCTGATTCTTTAAATCACAGGGTTGTTATGAGCTCTGCACATTGAAGACCAATTAAAGTATTCGAAAGTTAAAAATTTAATGAAGCTTTTCCCCAAGAAACTAATGATAACAATTTCCAGATGAAAAGTATCAGGAAGAGAGACCTCATGTAGATTTGTAGGTTTTAAAAACTGAACAACAGATGTTTATTTTTAAAGGTTTTTTTCAAAGTGACTCCATTGTTTCAGCAACAGAAGTTGGAAACTTTTCATCACTGGTGAACACTTCTACTAGAGATAAATAAATTTTAAAAATCCTTAAAAAACCCTCCAAAACCCAAAAAACCCTTGATGCTTTGAAAGCATAGAGTATGTAAAATAATAGAGTATGTAAAATAATGTATCAAAAAATAAAAAAGATGCGGCTGCTGAGTGTCAAGAACTTGGCTGGGTTTTTTGCCATTAGTGCCTAAGCTTTGCTAGATACATTTTACAGCTTCTAAATAATATTTGCACATAACCCACAGCAGCACACCTACATATATTACATCTCCACAAAGCAACTAAACATGTACAATCTTTGGAGATCTTTCTATACAAGAGCCCCTGCAGGAAAGCACAAGTTCACCAGGGAAGCTGCCTAGCTGTTACAGTCCTGACAACCCTAAGCTGGCAAGGCCAGAGCAAAGCCAAACAGACCCAGCTTACTAGGATTAAGAATAAGGCTAAGACAAGGGTGGAAAAGATAGAGATACTGGAAGCAGGGGCAGTGGCAGAAGCCTGTTGGTGGTGCTGATCCTGAACCTGAAGAACTCCAGTCCTACTCCTCCCTCACACCAACATAACACTTGCAAAGCATAGCTTTTTTTCCCTAGTATTTGATCAACATTTAGACACCTCCCTTCTGCTGTTTAGAATTCAGACAAGCTGTATACTACTTATTCAAAAATTACCAAGAAATAATTCCTGTTTACTTTCAGTCATGAGTTTGGGTTTGCATTTTACAGAAACTAAAGGCATCCAACCCAGAGGAACCCATTTCAGGTCACAGATATCTTACACTGTTCTTAAACATATCTTCCTTTTTTTTTTTTTTCAAAATGACAAAATAATCTGTACAAGAATGGAGCACATAATAGTGCTATGAAAAGAAATGGCCAGAAGGCCAAAAGAGAATTTTTTCTCTATATGCAGTTTACTTATTCTAACAAGCCTCCCACCAGAGAAGTTTGAAAGGGTTGGATTATACATATTTACTTGTCCAAGTTTACTTATGGATGATTATATATACAGGCTGTTTGAGTATGCAATCTGTGCAGTTACCATTAAGCATTTTTATAGGTCTACATTTTTGTACTTTCAGCTATTATGAACAATGATAAGAATGGTTAAATAGAGGTTATGCCTAGAAACAACTTGTATTTTATCTATTCCAACTGATAACGTGAACAGACTTTCAAGAGGAAAAATACAACCTGACAAAGTAATCTTTACGATCGTAAGGTTCAAGGTTTTTACTTTGCAACTATCATACGCTTTCAACAATGCTGGTTTATCTTTCTGCCTTCCTGTCCATCTCAGGAAAATAATGTCACAGCTTGCCAATGTGCCCTTGACAATAACATACTGAATGCAATCCAACAGCCTGTAAAACCACTGCATAATTAGGGAAAGGGTAGGAGTTTCTGACAAATCAAAGAAAAAAAACTGAATGTGCCCGTATGGTCACGTGGGTAGGGTCGCACATTAATGACAAAGGAAAAGACTGGTTTCATCAACTTACAGTTTGTTTGTGAAGAACTTCGACATGCTGCAAAGAAAGACATTGAAAGACCTGGTAGGTGGAAACAGAACACTCACTGAAAATAGATTTCACCTATTTCATTCAGTCTATCATATATTCAGTCTAAATGTGACCTTCTACATGAAATTTAAGTTGAACCTATGCCTATGTCTACAAATTGCTGAGGTTTCAAAAAAAAAAAAAAAAAAGAGCAATACTCTTAGACACAGGTAGCACTGATTAAGATCCAGCAACAGAAAAAACTGCTTCATTGCCTATTAGTTTCAAAAAGCACCGTGATGGGTCTGCAAAAAGCCACAGGAATTTTACAAAGAGTGTTATGTTTTCATTTTAAATATTTCCTCTTGAACAGCCCATTTTTCACAGAATGCTTATCTTGACTAACTCATACCATTATTTAGTTATAGTCACGCCTGCTGTTTGGAGCCTTCCATTTTTGTCATAGCATAAATGTTCATTTTTCAGACAGTGAGAAAGTATAATATTCCCCAACAATTCTTGTAAGAATACTCTTACCAACTCCTGAAACTTGATTTTATAACAAAAATAAAAGTAATTTTTAATAGTTACTGCAGAAGTACTTAGGAACCCACTGCTACACAGTGGATTGAAGAGAATGTAATATTACACAGCTAAACAAATATGTAGCAGACAAACATTAATAAGAAGAGAACGACCTGCTCTCATAAATGATAGTAATTTTTTCAGCAAGATTTCCCACCCCTTGCAGTATTATTCAACTTTAAAGAAAAAAAGTTTCACCAAGGTGCTGAATTTTAAAACATGTCTTATTTGTTGATTCCCTCACCCACTCCTCTGCAAAGAAAATAAATAAAACCTTTCAGAAGAAGGGTCAGGCTCATCCTAAAATTTGAGGGTTTTAAACCTTAACGACAGAGTTTGTTCTTTACATTAACTTTTGCTCTCTGTTCAAAATTGATATTAAGGTTCACACAGCACCCAAATTACAGACTGAAGTCTTCCTTTGCAACCATTCTCAACAATTCAATAATTTAAAGCCAAATTCAAACAAGAAGACACATTTATTCCTTCCTCCCCCACCCCAGTGGTAAAATAGGCAACAAAACCTAAAGCTGTCTTAATTCAGCTTTATATAATCTATACAACCACATTTACTATAATTATGTAGTACTTCAAACTGAATAGACAAATATCTGTTCCCACTCCAGGAAACCCATGTTTCTGCTGTGCACTCTGTATGCGATTTCAATTCTTCATTCTTAAAGCAATAAAAACTCGGAAACAAGTGGGATGATCCTCAAGAAAACAAAAAGGCACATTATTACAGAAACAAAAAAGGTCTGGGTAACCTTGCCCTTAGTTTCTCCTCTGTTCTTGTTTATTACTCTCTGTAAAGGAAGAAGGTTTTCCCCGCTCCACTTTCACCCATAACTCAAACATTAAAATATGAAGAAGCAAACACTAAATAAAGCATTGAATCTATTTTTTCTAAGGCAGGAACTACAATGCAATTGCTTCTAAAATTATCAAACAAAGTTCAAAAAGCAAGTTGCAAAGGACTCCATGGCAGTTTCTACCCAATCTGGTCCACTTTGTCAGCTTGCAGTACCCTAAGCTGCCTGGTACAGTCAGACATCAGAGGTAGACTACTAATACAATTAACATAAATCTCTCATGATGCTCCAGTAATAAAAAAGCATGTCAATAAAGAAACTACCAGTGTTTTTATTGACAAGATGAAATAGTACCCATCTGCCTTCCTAGGGCACATACTCAGCTGAGCAGGACATGAAACATTCATGAAGCTCGAGTTGAGCACCAAAATCTTAAGCCTGTTATGAGTCAGGAACTTGAAAAAAGTAAAATTCAGTTCTGTGGAGTGAGATTAATGTACAGCAATTTACACTCCAGGCATCAATCACATTATGGTATCCCTGCCATTTTTTCCCTAACCATCAGTACTCAGTTGACATATATTTCAGATCTAACAAAAAAACCCACAAAAACAAACCAGAAAACCAACACAAGGGAAAAAAACCAACCTAACAAAAACTCAAACATTGCAAAAACCCCCACAAACCCAAAACTTTCTTAAAAAGAGACATTTTCCTTTTTTTCTAAACAGACCTAGCTGTTCATAATTTCAGGTTCTTCATTTTGTGTAGCTTATTCTATATACCATTCCTTACAACTCCATCGCTTGATATCACAGAACATTAGAAGAAATTCCTTCCTCGTGAAAAATTTACCTCGGGAATTAGATATGCAAGGATTTTCAGTGCCTCTGTGAGTATCTTGCCACTTTTTCTCTATTTTAGAGGTATAAGTTGTCCTAGAATTAATGAGAGATAATGAACTAATAAGATAATTATACTGGGTCAATGACAAAAGTTTTTTTTTTTCTTAAGAAATTATAGGATTGTGCTGTGAGTTAGCAAATAATAATGCACTAAAATCACCATGGATTAAAATAATGTAAATTCACACAAGTAGAAGCTTCAAAAAGCTGCATGGATTTAGCAGTAAATTGTGTTGTGTCACAAGAGAGTACACTTACTACTCTAAATGGACACTTCCCAAATTGGCTTTCATTTGCAGCTCTTTTTCCAAAGCTTTATTGTATTACACTTGTTGCTGACCTAATTAGCTCTAGGAGCAGGCAGATTACTCCAATGACTTAAAAAAGATAGTTTTAAAGACATATCAAAACATTACACACACAATTATCTGCATTTCCTGATTAAAAAGGTGCATTTAATTATGACAAAACTACTCAGTTTGACAAACATCTGTATTTCTGTTTGGCAAAAGTATCTGTCATCTGTGCAGATGATCTTATTAAAAGACACATCCTGTTCACGCAGCACAATTCATAACTTCCCTGTGTAGCACCCGCTCAAGTATGAGTGGAATCTTGGGTAAGAATGTTTGTACAATAATTCTTGCAACACAGGAGAAAATTCATAATTACACTTCTATTTTCCGACACCGGTGGTGGTACCACTGTATGTGCACATGTGCATGTCATCATACACACGGCTTATTGTCTCCCACTGCTGCCTATGCCGGCACACACAGACGCTTCTCAGGAGCATGGATTCCAGCAGCATGCAACCACACTAATGAAAAATTCATGTCTGAGCACACCAGTTTAGGATGTCAGTGTTGGCAGGAGGTTGTTCCAAATACCACATTGCACAGGAGATTCTGAACTTGCACATCTTGATAACTGACAGACCATTAAAGACTGACGTCCTGAAATTAGTCTGTAACACAGTTCAGGAAACTGAATATTTTGTGGAACCCACAAGATACTGTCTGTATTATTTATGAATGCCATGAAACAGCTGTTTTCCTTTGAGAGAAGATACATCTTTAAAGCATAACACTGAAGCATGCAAGAGTTGGGAGTAAAGCAGTATTTTAACCCACTGTTTGATAGTCCTGGCAATTTCCCGCAGGCACAGTCTTATGACCATCTTCAGAGAAAAGCAACATGGCCTTTTGGAGAGCCTGCCCAGTGTCAGCAGTATTTGCATTCAAAACTTGCCTTTCCTTCTCAAGCCTGTCACCACAACCTGCCTTTCCCCCAAAAGCATATTCTGAGCAGAGCCCTGATTCTTCATATGGTGAAAAATAAAGGGTTCCCTAGACAAGAGCTATGCACATAGGCTGAGACTGAATCACAAAGGAGGATTATTTTTGTACGCACTGACTTAGGAGTTGAAATTTCAAAGCAAATATTAAACTCATCCTGCAAATATCATTAGGTCACAAAGTATTATACTACTTAGCTACATGCTGAGTTCAAGAAAAGCATCACTAAAAACAGCAGAGAAAGAATCTACTCTTCTGAATAATAATCAAATATTTAAATCACATATTATATTACATAGCATGCAACAACAGTTGCACACTAAAAAAATTTTGTTCACACTGCATTCAAATTACTCCAAATTCAGTAATTTTTATACTCTAAATTGTAGGAAAACCTTTTATAAACATTTTATTTATCATAGTAAAAGAAAGTTGAAAGTTTGACTAAAGCAGCAACTGGAAAGCCTTCTGCTTTCCAAATTAAATAGGTGACATGTTTCTGCATCATTTGTTTTGGGGACAGAGGTTGACCAGCCTTCAATAGGATAATTCAACATTTTGTGATTTAGGAAACTAGTATCTGGTGAAGATTCTGTTATGCATCTCAGACTATGATCAGCATCGCATTAAGATGAAAATTTTTTTTTAAATAAAAACTACATCTGGAGACATGTAATTCTAACAGTACTTTGGTTCCTGAAGATGCCTGCACCTTTGCCTCATACCTGCCTTTATTCTGGATCACCAACCATGCAGGCTTACACTTCACTGGTACACAGCCGACTGGAGGGCAGAACCATGCCTCTTGCAGAAACTTAGGGAATGTCTTGCATTTTCACATAAATCCATCATCCAGTTAGTCTTCTAATGTTTCCCTGCTGAAGCTAAAAATCAATAGCTCAAGCTTATTTCAGGTTGTGCAATCTTTCCAAAGAAGTTTGCTGCCTTCTTTTAGTATAGAAGTAATAGGTTGTTTCTCAAAACAGCCTCAGAGTTTGGCAGCATTAATGCATTTTTGCCCACCAATAAATCCTTCCTGGGATTCCTCAATCATACTTGCTCAAAGAATAAGTGGGTATACTTTGAGATGCGGAAAAAAATAACTGAGGAGAGTGGTACCTTGCTGAGTGGTTCTGTGTCTCAGTAGTTATGGCTGAGGACTGGGTTGCACCTGGTGATGGGAGTATCTTCCATCCTTTAAATGGTAATGGCACAGAACAACATATTAATCTCAACTTATCAGGAAGGGGTTTTGGAAAACATATTTTTGAGCCAAACATCTGACAGATGCAGCATATTCATAGAGCAGAGTAATTGCGGGTTTCTCTCTCTGCTTCCACAAGTATTAGCACACTTTACGCTCTTCATTATAAACATAAATGCTGGGAAGTTGAAATCTGTACCTAAGACTGCCCATTCACCTGTTCTCCAAGAAGCACTCTAATCATCATCTGCAAAAGAGAAAGGAAAAAACCCAGTGTGTGCACGTGTGTGTGTTAAAAAAGTCACATTCCCTTTGTACTCTCACCCCAGCCCTACCAGTCTGGGATTGCTTCCACACAGTGGTTAAGGAGCACTGCATGTCCCAGCATACAGCCTGGTGGTTAGAGCAGTATTCCAGCCATAGACAGGAGGTCAAACCACCCCCAAGCAGAGCAAGAAACATCTCTTGTTTACTGGACATGCACTCCAACATTTGGATAGAACACAAAAATGAGCAAGCACCACTTCTGGTGCTGCCTAGTTTGGTCTCACTTTAGAGGAGAATAATTAGCAATCTCTCAACTCAGAAAAAAGAAGAAAAAATGAAAGGGGTGAGGAGGGAAGAAATAGCAGTTTACCCTAAGCTTGTGGTTTGTAAATTTGCTTTGCTACTGCAGTCCTGCCTCTCCTCTTTGAATGAATCTGGGAGAATTTGGACTGTTTCTCTGCACAGATGTTCATGTTGGGATACTCCTTTAAGTAGCTCCTTTCTTAACAGGGAAGTTTCTGGATTACCTATTTCAAGCACTTAATTACCATAAACTGCATATGGACTTCTAGGAGCTAAACATCAGACACTGCAATGACCAATTTGTAAACCTCTAGAGTTTTGTTTAGCTATGGACCTGAAGACCAGTTAATGATTTTTTGAAGTATGTGCCTGATCTTAGCTCTTGAAGAGAAACCTTGCTATTTTTACTGATAAGTATAACTCCTTTAAAAGAAATGGTACACTTAAATGTGGACTTGCAGATTTTGCTTTTGTTTGTTTGTTTTTAATATTAAAAGACTGTATTATTACTAAATATCAAAGTTAAGGACTGCTGAAATTGAGAACGCATTGCAAGCCTTTTCCTAAGCAAGTCAGTACAAATCCACTGGGTTTTTTTTATTAGACAGCTATTCCTATACTTCCTGTGTTGTTCTTTGTTTCTCTACCTCAAGAACAGATAAGGACAATGAGAAGACTGAGTTCAGATGGCTTAGTTCCTCCTGTTTATGTTTATCTAGTCTCTCAGAAATAAGGGTCCGTACCTTCACATACACCTTGGTGAGAGAAAAGCACTACACAGGTACACCAGAAAGACATGTAGCTACATAAATTTGGAGGAAAGTTGCACTGGTGTTCTTGGATTTTTCTTTCCAGTAGAGGTGCAGATGTGCCTTTTGGGAGTACATTCCAAACCCTTCACCTTCCTCCCACTAAGCTGAACAACACTCTTAATTTAGTGAACTGTGGAGAACAACACATACGTCCTCTCTGAGATACAGAAAGGCAGAGATGGGTTAGCAATAGTCTATTTAAGTTGGTCTGGGTCTGTACCACACAACAAGATATTGACAGCCATGGTATTGAGCCAATGTGGGCTGAGGTTGATACTCCTGAGCCACTCAAGAGAGGGAAGAGCCACAGCATTTTACATTAGGGAGTTTCCAGAGCTTGAGTAAAACTGAAGTGCAGGAAGTTAGATAACTCTGCAATAAAAGACCTAAAATTCCCATTTCATTATTTGGGGAAAGCTGCAGGGACTCCTGCTGCATTCACATATTTTCTGAGCTATGTGAAATAACTCTAAGTAAAACAATTTCATGAAGATCTCTCAACATTACCAGTTAAAGCAAGCATGGTTATTTACTAGACAGTACCTCTTCCTTCATTTTCTAAGCCACTGGCTTATGTTTCTGTACAGAATATGCAGGAATTTTCTTACTTTAAAATATTTGTTAGTTACTTGGAGAGACTGGTTGGCTGCATACAGGATTTTAGAGCTACAACAGATCCATAACTGTTATCAGTCATAGAGGTTTTTCCTTGTCTGGGTATCATCCAGTTTAAGTTTACAGATAAAACTTCACTGCATTTTCCATGTGGTTATCCAAACCACAAGTTTTTGCCTTCTATTCATAGTTTTCTCATTACAAATAGAAATCCCTTTCTCCTCCCTCCTTTATCAGTTATCTACTATAGCTATTATTTATATTTCAAGACTATTTCAAAATGTGAATTAACTTTCTGAAAGTACTATCTTTTTAGTACATACCCTTTTGAATTCCTATTTTAGAACTTTTTTGGTACAGAAAGTTTCTGGAATACTGTTGTACTACATTTCATATTGGAACTGTCATATTTCCTATTTATCAGTGAGGCCCAAAATGCAAAGAACATATCTTGTAGTCGGAGAGTTTTGTTATCAACAAAAGTGAACGAAGCATTTTGGGGTCCAATATTAAGCTATGTTGTTCAGCAATTTACTAGAAATATAACAGGAAGACTACAAAGAATATTCGTTCTGCTTTAGAAGTTCATGTTCTCAGTCCTACCCAGCATAGCCACTACAGTATGGATTGCATTAAAGACTACTAGTTTTTCCCCATTCATTACTTAACTGTAAGCAAATCTCCACAGGAATACAGAGAGCATAAACTCTATTACACATGCAAAGTTCTCTACAGTGATCTTCTAAATGATACAGAACCAGACAGTCTGCCACAGAGCCAGCAATATCATCTGACATCACAACTATAGCTGGTTATCTCAGTATCAATTTTCCAAAAGCTTAGTAAAAAACAGTGAACAAACTGGTAAGTTAGTGTATTTAATAATGCTATGATTTACTCACTAAAATGGCTTAAAGCTGTAAAAACATAATTTAAAAAAGTTTCCTACAAACGGGAAACAGAGTTCAAAACTCAGTAAAAATGTTGCCTACTTCACACTTAAGCAAATATGTATTTTCAGGATTCTCACAGTGCCTGTCAAGTGCAAGCAAGGAAAAATTGGCTGAGTTTTACAAATCGTGCAACTTAAAAAAGGGTCTTTTGATAAGTAACACAAGACGCCTTCTCCTGATAGTGTTATTAATTGGTAATGCTATTCCTCCATGCTGGTATTATGTTCCACCTCTGCCTTTCACTATTCCCTTTGCAAAAGGAATATTTTTTCTTCAGGATGATAATCTAGATTAGGAGGCAATATAATCAGCCTCTTAATTATACATATGCACAAGGAGCACAACAGTTGCTCTGCTTGTCAAGAGGATTTAAAAATGTAAGCAGCACAGGGCTAGGAAAAATCCCCATTCATTTAGAAAACTGAGTCTTCTACTATAAGATGACAAGTAAAAAAAGTGCAGCTCATTTACTGATAAAAATCTTACACGAGATTTATCAGCATATACTCAAATCCCATGCAAAAGAAAACTAATATTAAAAGTCACTTTTTAATCAATTTCAACATCACAGATATTTTCAACACAGTAAATGATACATTTAAAAAGCATCTTTAAGGCAACTCCATTTTGCAACATGTCATAATTTTCTAAGAACACAGTGGAACAAGTTACTTTAACTACAAAACTGCAACAGTCAACTTCCTTTCCCAGAGCAGCATCCTTCTTAACCTACAACATTGCACATTCCAAAAGTAACAGTTATTTTTTTCAATTTAAAAAAAAAAGAAAAGAAAAGAAAATGAGACAAAGAACACAATGCTAAATAAAAATATTCCCCTATAGAAATTAATTTGTGATGCAGCTGCTTTTATGTTGCCCTATTGCCGAGGGCAGAAAACCAAAGGGTAATTCCATCACTCAGTGCACAACCACTCAAAGCAATCTCCTGGCACCAGTCCAGAAAACAAAGTCAAACTGGCCCTATTGAGGATTGCTGGCCTTGCCACAAACCACCTGCCCTCCCAGAGCTCCTGCCCACCAGCCCTAGGGAGCCAGCAGGAGAGACAGCTCCCAGTGGCCCTAAGGTTCCATGGGCATGTGGGTGCCCTCAGAAGCTGTGCTCCTACTTGTGCAAACATGGTGCTGAAGAGGTCCCAAACATGGTCTCATGCCTCCCTGAAGGCTCTCACAACCGTCCCACCCCAGCTATTCCCGTTGTGAAACACTCGGGCTCCAATATTAGCAAATTACAGCATAGAAAACTAATGAACATGTAACAGTTTTGCCCTTTCACCCTAAAATAAAGGTCCTTCCTTTTTCTTTCAAGCATAACGTTTTTATACTGGAGCTTTACTCTGCAGTGTACTGAATATTACCTTTATCTAAGCATCCCAAGTATAAATTGCATTGAAATATTTACAGCACTGCAATGCCAATACTGTTGAAATACACATTTGCCTAAGCTTATCAAATATGCAGCTTGTCTTGGGGGAAAAATTACATTGTATAAAATTTGAGCAAGGAATTCTCTGTTGGTGTGGCGTTGACAAATTTATGGTTTGTACTAGGCTGTGCATTGTTTGCCAATGATCACATCGCAGAGGCTAAACAAACTGATGGATGGAAGAGACGAAATACAGAATCCAGCCTTCACAATCTGCCTGCCTGCATTTTAAAGAGCTTTTGCAGGTGGATGAAAAAAAAAAAGCTAACTTTTTTTAGCATGGCACGAGAAAACATGTAGCAAAGTATGAATCCAACTGTACACCGATCTGACTTAAATAGTGTGCCAAGCAGAAAAAAATCCAAATCATTTAATCAACTGGGGGCAACGAAAGAAAGCAAAATAACCAAGTCAAGTGAGGTCTCCTCCTCAGCAGTTATTTTGTGGCTAAAGAGACAGAACTCCATTCTGTCAAATGGACACACTGGCAACATTTGAGAGCACTAAGGAGTTACTTTAGGGCAACATCTAAACATGTTGACATTTAGTAAGTTTTCTTTTAGACTCAGGGAAACTGCCACACGATACCAATCATAAAACCTTTTTTTTATTTTTGGAAGTTGCACAGATTGCACAGTACAGATAAACAACACAGCTACAGAAAATCATATTCAGCTATGCCCCATAGCATGGAATAACCACAAATAATACATACTTATTGCTTTAACTGACATGAAAGTAATACTGTGATATATTTGCTTGCTCTCTGTTGCATTGAGCAACACCAACATAGGATCACTGCCAAAATATTTAATGCAAGAGCACATTTCTATTAAATTCATAGTTTGCCAAGATGCTGGGCAGGCAGAGTTGAGACACAGCAAGACTTTACCAGTTCATTTCTCTGGACTAAAGGAGAGGTTTAAGGGAATGCTTGCAGAATGACTAGGCTAGATAAGAAACTCCTCAGCTAATTTTGGCCAGCTCCCAAAATGAAATGGTTTAACATATAAGCTTGAATTTGGAAGTGGCTAAAAAAAAAAGTAATATGGATCATGACATTTAACATCTGACTTGTGTAAAAAATGAAAAAAAGAAGCAATTCTGTTAAGTATTTTCACTTTTAAGACAGAATATATTAACTAAGGAAAGAAGAGGACAAATAAAAGTGCTTGGACTCTCTAGCAGCATGCCTAAAGCTCAAGGTTAAAGTACAACTGACCCCACACAGAGCCATTTGAACATGTGCCAAATGCATGAAGTTCGGAAGTTTCATGCTCTGCTAAGGCAACTTTCACATCACTCACTGACTTCATCTCAGATCAAAAGCACTAAAAGAAAAACTGTGCAGAGAATTTGATTACAGATGGTTTTTACTGATGCCTTCTACTTAATCTCCTCTGGAATGCAAGGTCATAGCCCTCCCATATTTTAAAAGGGATCTATATACTATATGCACACTCAACTATTGTCACTGTATTATATTTTGCTTTCTTATCTGAGAAACACAACCTAAGGAGTTTATTGCAGCCCAGCTCCCTACCCACAAAACATGCACATGGTTGTATGGCTTCAGAGGCAATTGTACTTTCCACAGTGCTCATTGTCCTGCAAATAACAAGTATTTTGTATGTTGTAGTTAGCTGTATTACAGCCAGTAAAAGATGCAAGGGCTGGAGTGGTATCTGTGCTGTAAGGAACACCTTAACCCTCCAGGACTTGTCTGCCCAGGACAACCTTCACTCTGGAGGTACATGGTTCACTCCACTTCCTGTTTTGCCCACAGAACAAGTCTGCATTCACATCCTGACTACATGTCACAGGGCAAGTTTCAATCAACAAAATCCAAAAATTCAAGGCCTAGCCACATTGCACAGAAGACTCATTCTTCTCTTAAGTCTAAATCACCAAACTTTTACTAAGAAATGAGACTGGCTTCCTTTAACCTCACTCTTCTCACCAAGACAGTCTCCTTATTAAAAGTTTATTAAAACCCTCATGATTTGAAATCTATTTTCTTACTGTCCTTAAAATTCTTGACAACTATGAAAGCATAAAACTGAAGCTGTTCAAAACATTCAGCTTAAAAAATATACATCAAAGCAAGCATTCTTTCAAAATAAAAAGTATTTGAGAATTTGTTAAAAAAACCTTTCCTTACTGTTCACTCTCTTTTCCAGTGGTCAAGTGAAAAGGTAGTAAAGAGAGAGGAAAAGGTTTTTCTCTTTCCTGTTTTCAACCTCCACTAAGCTTAATTTCAAGTTTTCAGTAAGTGTCCTGTGTCTTCCAAACAGCACTTTCAAAAATCACAACCAGGTAAACTGTGCCACACAAATGATGGTAACTTTTTTCTTAGTGCAATGTACAGTTGTTATAATAGAAGATACAGTTCTGATGCGCTAAATAAAATTTAAATTGTAGTCAGTATAAAGCCTTTCAAATTCTCATATGACAAATCACATTGGATAAAAACAGATCAATAATCCCAGAAAAGTCAGCTACATAGCTCTTTGCTTCCTTAGTTTTTGCAGGGGTCAGGCTCTTGGACTTTGAGACCTCATGTTGTTCTATTCTTTGTTTATTTGGCCAGAACTCCCTTCTCTAAGCAATTGTTTATTTCACAGTTAGAAATATGAAGGGGTGATTAAGATATTCACATAAAGGTAAATCTTCACCTCAGGGGCCCTTCTCCATCATTTCAAACTATATGCACCCACATAAATGCACTTGTAAACACATTAAGTGTAGTAAACTGAAACAGTAGAAGTATCTTCGGGTTCAAAAGTCAGTTCCCCCAAGGATTAAGAAATGCAGACCCACAGTTAATTGTACAAACAATGAAAAGCTTGCACCATGGTCTCTTAGAGCCTTCATCAAGCACCGAGACCTCTCTACTATGCACTACAACATAGTTCAAGGAGACTGTTTCTTCATCCACAGAACTGAGAACCGAAGTACACAAGAAAGTGCACTGTGATTTATCAGAACACTAAGCATTGATTCAGTCCTCTATAGGAAGCATCTACTACAACCTAAGTACAAAACAAACATTTTTGTTAAACCTTAGAATAAGCATGAAACTGAATTTAAAGCTGCAGGTCGAGAAACACAAATCAACCCAGTAATAGGTTCAAGAAGATATGCTCCCCCCCTTTCATACAAGAGCAATGTACAAATAGAAATGTAGAGAAGGAGTCTCACTCAAAGCAGTAGTGGTTTCAGCTGTTTTACACCCTTCTTGACTTGCTCTATAGCTGAGTCACTAAACAAGAGGTTCGACTCTTCAGTACAGTCAACTCGAAAACTTCCTCTGCTACCCCATCACCTGTGAAAGGGCTCCAAAGCATGGATGCACATAGTCCTGCCCTCGGATCAGGGATTTATGGCATAACCTGGCTACACTTTCAGGCATTTCTCTAGTTTGCAGTCCCTTAGGGCTCTTCAGGTGATGCCCCACAACACCACCTCACAGGAGGAGTCAAAAGAACTTGTAGCCAATCCAAGTGAGTAAGAGTTGCTAGCTTGAATCATTTCCTTTTCTCTTATCCCAACCTAATTCCGGCTCAAGTTCCTGTCCTATAGTGTCCTTCAAACAAATAAATATGTGGGCAGAAAGGAAACAGGTAGAACAACCAGATAGCTTTCCTGGAGGAGATTTATTTCCAACATCCCAGCTTCCTCTGCCTTGCTCACCTGTTTTATGGTAAGTAAATCTGTCAACATTATTTGCATATATTACAACATCTCAAAATTGTCTCCAAAACCAGAGCAATGTAGATGAACACTTTCTTAAAATTATATAAGACCACATCTACCACTGTAATGGTGCCACCCTCAAACCCAGAGATACTGTGCACCATTCCCACTAAAACAACTTGGGATGCACACAAACAAAACAATCTAAATGCATTCCCACCAGGGAGAGACTCACATGTTCTGATACTCAATCCATAATCAACAACAAGAAAGTTTGGAGGCCTTCTCAATTCAAGTATTTAACGTAGTAGTAAATAAAAAAATAATAATAATGCACATGCAATGCATTCTAGCATGTGATTTTAAGAAATTAATTCCAAATTATTCAAGCTTTTCAAAATAACATAGTCTCTTCTTAACCTGATGCTTACATGTACAGGTGGACAATAGGAAATTAAAGCTCCTTGATTCTCAACTGCTTTGAGTCAATTAGTTCTACATAATCAGATTAACATTAGAAGGAAGATGTTCTTGGTTATCACTAATAAGTGCCTCCTTTGCAAGAAATGTTATTTGCAACCTTGTTCAGCAGCCTGAAAGCAGAGGCCAAAAATTCAACATGTATGAAAGCAGAAGTCCAGCAGTCCCTCACCCTTGGGAACAGGGTTCTCAAGGCCAGGTTTAACACATGTTTAGCAGCATTGCATGAGGCAGTTTGACAGCTATCTCTTCATGGTATTTCTCTTCTACAGATAGTGGACTTATCACCAAGGTGATAGCAAAATAGCAATTTTTTCATAAATCCTGATTTTAAATACGAAGGGGTAAAGGGAAACAGAGATGGGAGGGCACCCTAAGCAGCTCCTAAAGCTTCTCTCTTCAACAAACAGGCCAAATATATATAATAGGCTCGAGTGCCTATTATATTGTAGGTTAGGAGGTTGGGGGAGGGAGGAGAGGGGGCAGGGCAGGGGGAATGAGTGTCCAACCCAAGCCTGCAGCACAGCTGTTAAGACGCAGCAGGAGGGATCTGGATATTGTACTTACTGAATCAGCTAAAGAGGTCTAAGCAAACTGATGTTCCTAATGAGAGCTGTAGAATTCCATTCATACAATGTGTGGCAATGGGCCAAGGAAAACTTGCTAAAAATAAGAGACCTAGAAAGATTAAGAAACAAAAACA
Source organism: Manacus vitellinus (assembly GCF_001715985.3). Lineage (NCBI taxonomy): Eukaryota > Metazoa > Chordata > Aves > Passeriformes > Pipridae > Manacus > Manacus vitellinus. The sequence continues at coordinate 16,860,241 of NW_021940813.1, forward strand.
TTTCTTGCAATATAGAACTAGAAAAGGGTCAGATCATCCTGCACATGCAATTACAAAACTACACCCTCTTCTGCAAGGGCCTTCCAAGAATATAACCTTTCCAGTGTAAAAAAAAAAATGGGAAAAAATGGGGTAATTCTTGACAAAAGATTGAAAGATGAAAATTGACCATTTGGAAGTATTATAAATATGGTAGAAGACTAATTTTAAATTAATACTTGACCATCATCACTAGTCAACTTGATAAAATTTGATGCAAGAGTAAAAAGGGCAATTTGAACGAGTCTTTGTTCATCTCACCTAGATGCTAAATAAAAACACATTTCTGCATGTTTTCTCTTCGGGTTTTTTTTTGAAAACTTTAAAGATGAAAGTGATAAAACCTCAAAAATCAAGATATCTAGCACTCAGAACACCAGAAGTGTGCTTTTTAGCTACAACTGCATGGGTAGAACTTTGCAGATATTTTTTCAACATCCTTAAACCACATAGGTAAACTTCTGTTAAAGATGCTACATGAAACAATAGATAACTAAAAAGGATAGTCTCTCGTGTTTGGTTAGCCCAAGAAAAGTAGGTCCTTGCTATTCTCTGCATTAAGAATGCTTCTTTTACTGTTAGCCAGAGTCATTCTCCTCCTTCCCCTCATCTTTCCCCTTCCTGCCTCCCCACTCAAAGCCAAACTTTTGGAGTAACCAAACTTTTACAAAGAAGCTTGCCTCTTTCCCAGACAAATGACTTGGCTGAACTTAAGAATATCCTTTAGCTATTAAAAAAAATTCCACAGTAACTGCAGTTCTAAGAAAAATGCCAGAATCTGTAGTGGAAAAGCCCTACTGAATTAGCCTTCCAGAAGTCAGCAAGTCTTAAGAGTTTATTTAAACAAAATTGTCACTCAAATATCAGCAAACTGCACAGACCACACTTAAAGGGAACTGAACAACATAAATCAGGTGACTATTGCAGCTTCCCCAAAAAAATCTGAACTCTAGCTCTTTACAAAACGTCAAGACAGCTGAATCTTAGACTAGTTGTTAAAAACAGCTGCATGCATTTAATTAAGTCAAAATCAAAGCCAGATGGCACACGATGCTTTTCCAATAGACTGGATGCTGTCACAAGAGGCACTACTTAAGCATTCCTTAATGATTCCTGGCACCAGTGGCTACAAAAATCTCTTTCTACAATCTACCATACACCCCTACTTTTTTTCCCAGTCACCAAGCCTTTAAAGAGGGTGGGAAGGAGGAAAAAAGAGAGCCTCTGAGATAAATTGACTCAGTGTGTGGAATGCAAGGCAAACATTCCCGTATAAATTCAGATCTGATTTATTTTCTTTAGGAAACTTCAGCTGCAGGAGAATGCCCCAAATGTTGGTCTTTGTCTTATATCCCCTAAAGTCATCACCTGCCTTACAGGGAGAAAATGAAAATAGGTAACTATACTTCTAAAGTACTGCACAGCAGAGGATGATAACACTTTAGCCGGTAATAAATGCAAGTGAGCGGGCTAAAAAAGGCCTCAAGAATTTGGAATTATATGGCTGAAACACTAACATTTCATCTCTGGACTGCATACCCTCTCAGTGAAAAATGACAGCATAGGCTTCTGTGGTCAGCACATATGCAGTGAACTCCTCCTACTCATAAGAGAGACTAGTAAGTTATTGCCTGTTGTAGTCAAAGTTATACCGGGCTGAGCCAGAACGGACTAGCGATACCGTATTTTACTCCCAGTATTGTACACTATACATAGAATTAAACAGAGAGGGTATGAGCCATGCTGCTGGTCATGCTTCACAATGCTTGTACAAGCCAGACAGAACACCCAGCAAGGTGTGTCTCTGAGGGAATGGGGGGAAAAAAACATCAGAAGTTAACATGTATGAAAAATATACTGCTGACAAAGCACCTCTGCTTGATTTTTACTTTGAGATTTTTCTGTTCCAAAATTACTTAAGCAGCTGCCATATTGCTCCCAAAAGGATTCCTGAAGACGTTTAGAGCAAAAGGTGGGAACCATTATGTCTTTTGAAGAGACAACAAGGAAGGCTCAGAGGTCCTTCCTTGCATTCTCTCTCCATGTTTCCATCAAATCACTTGAAATGTGAACCATCGTCAGTGTGTCTCATTGTTAGAGCAATCAAGAAGAGCATACACATGGACAAAGGCAAAGGAGTATAATTTTAGGTTATTTCTAACTGAATTATCTCCTACAGAGCAATATTATGGACTACAGTTTGCTTAAGTTTTAACTGTGATTGCCACTTTCATACATATTCAATCTCACCTTTCATTTAAAAATGGAATTATGCACTTGCACTGAATATATTACTGCTTGTTCAATCTGTTAAAAACTCATTTCTAGCACTGCTGAGAACAAAACCCTGCCTCCTGAAAAGGGTAGACTGTTTAACAATTTCAGCAGAACAATTTTTCTCTCCTAGTTAGTTTAAAGCCCCATTAATCTTAATGCAAAACAAAACAGTTTCCTTTAACAGCCAAATTCTTGACCTTGAGCCGTTTCAGTGTTGAGAGTTGGGGGCTGGGGTAGAAAGGACATGGACTGACTACAACTAAAAGAGTAAAAGCACTCAAGCAGAGAAAAAAAAAAGAAAGAAAGAAAGAAAAAAACCCACAAAACAAAACCAAATTATATCTGCCACCTCCACTCCTGCCAAGGAAACCTGGACAACACCACCTCAAATTTTTTGTTACCCATTTTGAGATAAATTTTTCAATATAAGCAGTGATGAAAATTACGAGAAGACAACCAAGAAGGTACAGGCTAATGGCTTCTAAATCACCCATCCTAGCATTGACCAACTTCATTAGCCACTAGAGTATTTTCAGAAAAATCTTGCAAATAAAATCCATTCTATATAGCCAGTATTATTTTCAGTGTGAAAAAATAAGAGCTACAGATGCTTTCTTTGTGGAAACTGAAGATGTCACTTATTTAGATCCTTTAATTTTCTTGATTCAAGATGGATTTACTCAAAACAACATTCCTATATGAACCCAGCTCAGAGTTGGACAAAATAAGATCTTTAAAAATATTCTTAGGAGTCAACATTGACAGGGCTTCTTACATTACACACCCTTTACCCACAGCTTTTCCATTACTGTACTTGTTTACATTACTAAGTGCTCAGTCCTGCACAGTCCAGAGAGAAAAATCTGTGCTTTTTTTACCAGGACTTTACTGCATAAGTGACAGATCCAGGTGGCAGAACCCATTTGAGTTTCCTCCAAAACAGCATTAAATTGTCTGTGATTTATCTTAATACTTTAAGTTGTATTAAAGCACAATTTCCTCATTACATCTTGTAAGGGGCGAATTTAATCACTTGACAATATTTGCCCAGCATTAGCTGTGAGTAAGAGGGCATGTACAAATTTCCATAGGATGATTTCTAGGTCTCCCACATCAGCATCACTTTACCCTGAATAACAATTCCTCAAGGCAACTCTTGTTTGAAATGCTGCTGGAACTAAGCTCTTTAAATGGCTCAAACATTGAGGAGTCATTCTGTACCAGTGCTCACAAAGGTCTGAGAGGTCTTCTCCTACAGAGAAGGACTGGACAAAGGACAAAATCTAATTTTGCTTATGAATCCTGGAGATTCTCATTTGACTACACTTTTGGTTTAGTTGACAGTCACAGACACACTGTAAAATACAAAGACAAGGCCATCATTTGGATTATATTCAAGAACCTGATTTTCTTCCACAGGTGCAGAAGGCTGTTTGTAAAACTAGAGGTATACTGACCAGTGTAGTACAAGAAAATCCCTTGTTTCTTGCTCAACACCAAGGAATGTTTCAGATCATCTTCTGTGCTGACTCAGATGTTTTTTGGCCAAAATTATTACTGTTTAACATACAGTTCTGCATTGTTTACTTAAAGTCCCATAACAAAGTGCCCACTATTTCTACAAGAACACTTACATGAAGACACTTCTAAAGTCTGAAGAATTTATCATTCTTAACCATTTTCATTAACCAGCTAAGACTAGAGTGACAGAGACAGCTTCACAGAATGCCTCAACGGCTACTTTAGCGTTAAAACCTGAGAATAAATACGCACAAAACACCAGTCTCACAGTCTCATCACTTCATGGGAAGCAGAAGGAGTTCAGCCTTTGTTTGGCTTTCTGTGAATCCAACCCAAGTTGGTTGGATCCATATAAAGAAGGATCCATCATTCTGTGGATCTAAGAGACTTAGAAGTCATCTGCATAAAACTTTTTGTTCCCAAACCACGAAAATGGTGACCAGCATAAATACTTAATGCCAAGTAATATTTTAACCAAGTGGCCTCCTCCATCTTCCTCAACTTGCAATGGAAGAATTTGCATAACAGAGTAATTGAAAAAGCATAGCAAACACAGCAGGTGGTCCTGTCTTACAAGACTTCCACCAATGGATTTTGAAATTTTACACTTAGCCTGGTATGTACCCAAATACATTAAAGAGCCTAAAATGTTAAACATCAGAGGCAAACCAAACATTCACAAAATACAGGGCCTATTATTTTGGACAAACCTTGCTGCAATCACAGAGGAATGTTTCCTTTGGCTGCTATTATGCTCACTTCCATCTATTTATGTAGAGAAAAAAGCAAACAATATTTTCTTACCTTGTTTTTTTAATTGGCTACAGATGGTACAAAATGGTAGAATGATAAGGCTGGAGGGCAAACTTCTGTCTTTTACTGAATAGACTGAGGTACAAATTTTGCTAGTATAAGATTTCTAGTATTTGTCTCAATTATAGAGGAGAGAGGTTCAGCAACTACAGAATTCTTGAGAAGTTTCTTCTGTCATCCAAATTGGGGGAGGGGTGGATCAATATACCAAAAGATAGGGGGGTTATAATTACTCCCTTAAGATAACCCAATTTACCTCAATCACAGTAATAACAGACTGTTGCTCTATTCTTTCTTTGAAAGTACTGGCACACTGAGCTTCCTAAGTCTCTCTGCATGAAAGGGTTAAAAAGTACAGATCCTTCATCAATTAGTCTTTATTAAGACTCTCCAGAACAACCGTAAGCACAAGTCACAAACCTCTTCTCAGTTATTTAATAAAAAAATACAAAAATCTGAGCTACTATACTTTAAAAAGATCTAGAAATGCTGAGCACAAACTGAGCAGTTCACAAAATAGCCTTGTCTTGCCTATTTATCTACATTTTATTTCAAGTTTTGTTACATTACTACTTACACTCTTCATATATAACTACAACAAATCAACAGACACAGAAAACTGTAAGCAACTCAGGTTAAACCTTATGTAGCTTCCTTGCTCATGAATAGGAGCAGCATGGCACCTTATGGTTAATTAGCCCATTTACAGTAAATCAAGGCCACAGCTCAGCTAAGAAGCCAGCCTGCTGTATTTTCCAATCAGCCAGCCCACACAGTACGTTGGGAGCAAGGATATTTTCTCTAAAGTTGAGTTCATGTTCATTTTCTCATAGTTGAGTTCATGTAAGTGAACAAGGGCGTGACAAAATAACAGAAAAAGGAGATTACAACGGATGCCTCAATCTTACACTGAAGTTTCTTTTGCCAAAATGAGATTCAGAGAAGTGGGTTTTAATAAATCCTGAAACAAGATCCAGGCCTCTGGGTAAAACCTAGTCCACAACATAACCTTACATGCCCTTATTTTCCAATAATCGCAATTTTGGCAGAAGTTACTGCAAAAAACCCCTAAATTATCCAAGTACTTTTCATTTCAAAAAAGCTCCCTCACAGCTCAGAACATTTCTTGAACTAAGGGAAGCAACACTGTAACTATGGCTTTAATGCAGAACAAAAGCTGTGCTACTTTCTTGCGCCTGAGAAAAGCAAATTATGTTGGTACCCAGACAATGCCAGATAAGTGAATTATATTGCCCAAGCATTAGAGAAATGAAAGAAAACAAATACAGTCAGGTAATTCTACACCACAGACAGAAAAGGAACATACTGAAAAAACAGAGAAAGCATTATCAATATGTGCAAGTGGGTTTGGGCCCAGCGATCCTCAAATGTCAAGCTCAGAGTCAGAATATGACCTGAAAAAAGCTTTTACGACAGGACTGTCCAACAAAGCCAGGACAGGACTGGCTAGACAGAAGTCCAACAAATAGGACTGTGTTACTGAGAAACAGTTTCCTCCTAGAAAGAAGACAGGGTCTATTATCCAATTAAGCAATAATTTAAAGAATATTTACTTTATAAAAAAATAACAGGCTATGGTCTGTTATTACACAAAACTACATACACAGAAAACTTCAAACCCCAAGGTAAGGAACACTCAAATTTTGCTGGTAAATATCCCCGATCATAAAAAGCAATCATGTTTATGTCTTATAAACAAGGCATAGGAGCACTTACGGAATGAAAAATACAGCTGCTTGTAAAATCTACTTTTGGCCAGGTATCTGAGTTCAAGCACATCACTCACACTGCAAATCAGATTTTATTTCAAGTCATTCTCTAAAGAGCAACAGGACCATACAGCCTCATTTTGTATACAGCCTTTCCTGCTCACTTAAAATCACAAAGCTGCTATTCTAATGCATGTCAGGAACCGAACTAGAAACTTTTGGAGATCACGAAAGGAGCCTCAGCATTTGATCTGGGAAGCCAAAATAAATAATTTAGATCTGCATTCACAAACTGCAGGTCCTGAGTAACCATCTGTGTCTAATAAACACACTTAGCAAGATGTTGCAGTGCCACTAACAGTTAAAAGGAGCATTCTGTAAAATTTTCAAGAAAAAAAAAAAATCAGAGAAAAACCTAGAAATTCCCACATGAAAGAGTAATCTCTCACAAAAGGAAAAACCACCACAATAACCTTCAACAAATCAAGACCAGACTATGCTTTAAAGCAACTCATACTGCAGAGTATAACCCCTCATTTAAAACAACCTTGCTACCTGACAAAATGAAGGCAATATATTAAAATAATCTCGACAGTAGCCCCACAAAGATCCTGAGAAAGTTAAGCACATGAACTACTATCATTTCTACCAATTTACACACTACAGAAAAGATGGCATTAGTAAAATACAGCAGGTACACAGGATAGTGTGTTTTCTGCAGGCTTGTCTTGTATTCGAGTTTAATTCTTTACAACTCAACACAAAGAATTACTCAAACAATACACTATTTTTTTTCCCCATAAAGGGTTTCCTGCTTTTTTGACAGTGTCTCTTACCAAAACTTTTTAAAGAAATTATGCTCTCATGGCATTAAAAATAATTCCTCTCTAGAAGCCCAGGAGAAAAAAAGCTATAGAAATATAGAAATAAAAAGGCCAGTTTCACAATACTGAAAGGATACCAAAAACATCTCACTGGCATCTACACTACGGACAGTTCAATTTTTCTGGGTTTGGGGGTTTTAGTTGGAGTTTTGGTTTGTGTTGGTTTTAGTAAGTTCTTCAGGGTTTTTTGTTTTGTTTTGTTTTTTAATAATCTGCAAGAGGATGAACAATCAAAGTGTACTGATGATGTAAGAAAGTTTCATGTAATCCCACCCAAACAAGAATCCAGCAGAATTTAGAACATTAGAGAGAAGAACAAGCTGGTCAGAGATACTGACCCATCATCTGCATGACGAGAATTTAATCAGGACTGACCTGAGCTTAGAAAAGATGCAGCAAGAAGAATTATTATATATTAGTCTATAACTGTCATGAATCTACAAGATAGGGATGGCCAGTTATTTTTCAGAAATATAATAAAGTCAGTTATACAGCTGTGTAAAATAGTACCGTTTTCTTAAAAGCAGGTATGAAACATTGCTAGTAGACACTGGGGAAGCAAAAGTTTAAAAATACAGTGAGCTTAAAAAAAAAAAAAAAATAAAATCGGTCCTCCCATGAATTTGCTAATTGACTCAAACACAAGTAACTCAGACACATCTACCTTGCTGTCTAATTAAAAAAACATCAAAAGAAAAGAGGGGAAATAATAGCAATTTTTAAGTTACACTATATTTCTTCTGCTTCTTAGAACCATACCTCAGTTACTAGCTCCCAGCTGCTTCCACAAACAGGAAACTAGGTCTGATAGACTTTGTCCCTACTCAGTACAGCTGTCCTCATGTTCCTAGATACAGCAGACAAGCCCACACAGACAATATTCCTATCTCGTGATGCTAAGGAGGAAAGTAAGGGGGAGGAAGGAAGAAATCAATCCATAACACAAAGAGCACATTAAGATGGCTATACAGCAGCTACTATAAAATGCATAATGTTAGCAAGTCAAGAAAAACAAAAAATAATTCCTTTTTTGATTTGAAAGGAAAAGATGCTGTCAACAACTAGAGGTAAGGCATTTTCAGAAAGAGGTACAAGTTCATAATGTCTTTAAGCAACATTGTGATAGTCAGGAGCAGCAGATGTTTTCAAGAGTAAACAGGTTTGGGAAAACAGCACTGGAAGACTGCATCCATAGAACAGATATTCATAGGATGGCAATCTCAAATGAAAGAGCTACAAAAAACCCAGAGGTCTAACTCTGGAGACAAGAACAAGCACATTGAATGATAAAGGAAAAGAAATAAAAGCAATATACTTCTTTTATACAAATTCTTAAACTGATGACACTGTGATATTCATGGCAATATTGCATGTAGAGCAGTAAGACTATTTTGAGCATATTTACATGCCAAAGTCAACCAGAAGCTTTTGCAAAATGCAATGAATTGATAGAGATCTGTATTGCTATTTATTATACTTATTAAAAAAAGGAAATATTATTGACTGGGAAGCACAGCTAACTTATCAGGCCCTCTGGTTTGCACTGGATAGTAGATGAATCACCACTTTGTCAGTGCATACTTACAGAAGCCCAGCAGCAGCGGACTCCACCAGTGCTAATAATTGATTAAGTAGAAGAATTTCAGCTGAGAATTTTAAAGTTTAACAGGGAAATTGCAACTCCAATCCAATCTCAATCTCAGAACACCAAGGCCATGCTGGGGACAAACACAATTAGTCCAGGCACATGAACTTATCACTAAATAAAAACAGTTCATGTAAGTTTTCTCCTTACTTGCAGTGACTGCATAAATGCACACTTAAATAAAATGAACAGGAATCTTCCTGGGCAATGTAAGTTCAACTGAAATTACTGATCTTCTAAGTTTTCCAGAGCTACCCTGTAACTATTTTTTCCCCTCTGTGAACCAGCAGGATATGTTCATTTAGACCTGAAAATACTGGTTTTCCCTAAACGTATGAAATTTAAATGTGAAACAAATTAGAGAATGCACAGAAGTGCTCCTGCAATAGTCATTACACAGAAACTGCAGCAAATCAGGAAAAAATATGTCTAGACCTTGATAGAAATCTTTGATTGGCAAGACCAAGATGTTTTCCTCATCAGTGGGGACGTCCAACGCATCATTACAGTTCATGACCCGCACGTTAAGAGCTCATCACACTTGCAAATGTATTAGTCACGTTTATTTCCCACAGATCTTTCCATCTGAAACTACCAAGCAACCAGAAACTATGGCTTGATACATCTCCCACACTCAAGGAGTCACCAGCTGACTCCAGCCAGATTACAACAGAGCAGCCATACATCAGTGTGACGCAGGCTCCCATAGGAAGTTTTCCTTGTGAGAATTACAAGCACAAAACTGATACAGCCACAGAGATAACCACAAATTGCTGCTATTGTCATCTTGTATAATAAGCTCCAGTGCTGCTGCACACCCTCAGGTCTCCACCCAAAAGCAACCCCAAGCAAGAGGAGTATCTTGGAAGAAACAGTCACTGAGGCTTGTTATACCTTAGCAGCAAAGAACTTTTAACATGTGCACAGCATCATAGAATATGATATATCATATGATATGATATGGGTTGGAAGGGACCCTTAAAGATCATCTAGTTCCAATTCCCTCCCATGGGCCCAGACACCTTCCACTAGAAAAAGTTGTTCAATCCACTAGACCAGGTCGTTCACTCTTTTGTTTTCATTAAAAACAGGTTATGATTCAGAGACAGTGTGACAAACTCTATGAGAAGGAATTAAAACCACTGTACAGTAATTAGAAAACTAGGGAAATCAAATTAAGAAATAAATACAATTTGGTTTTCAACTGTAAAAATTTTAAAGAGTTTATTTTTACTGCTAAGACGGGCCCTATGAAAAGAGAATGGGCAGATTTTTCTATACCACAGAGAAGACCAGACAAAGAAAGCTTTACCTCCAAACACTACCATGACACTAAAAATAAGGTTAAGAATCACTGTCAAGAGCAGGAAATAATACAAAATACAAAACCAGAGATATGACATTAAGCATAAGAATTTAATTTTAACTTGTATCTAAGTAATCTCAGTGATTTCTTCCAGAACTACTGAAGAAGTTATTGTAGCTCAAAAAAAGAAAATATGGATAAAATATCAGGAATGACTGAAGAAATTCCAACACTATCCACTCTAATCTCAAAAATCATCTGGCATTTAGCTGGTAACTGAAAATATTGTACTATTTCAGAGTAAGAACTGACCTCATATCTTATATAAACAATCTTATGATCATGGAAAAACAGAGATTCAAAGCTGTGTTTAACTACCAACACAGACACATATTTTCATTTGAGTATCCAGCAAACACAATGCAATACAAAACAAAACCCACTTCTTCCTGTACTTAACCTCAATGGTATCAGTCAAAAGTTTCACTGTTCAGCTGCTGTATGACTAATTAACAGCTTGCTAGATTAAAGATCCTATGATTTCCTAGCATGTACTCTGCCATCATAGAACTCAAAGCTTTTTGGTTTGGAACCCCAATCCATTTCTGTTTCTTCAGAAATTGTGAATGGAAAAAATACTGAAAGGCTCTATGAGTCCACAATCCAACTTTATTTCTGATCCGCTTTCTTCCAGATACATTGACCTGAGCCAAATAACTAGTTTCACATCAAGCATGTATTTAAAAAAAAAACCACAACAAAAACCAAACCAAACCCCAACACCACTAAACAACAGAAAACATAAGACAAAGGTAGAGACATACTGCTTGAAGGTTAGGAACTATGCCCATTATTTCAAACATGAGAAGTCTTCAAGTTTGTTAGATTAAAAATCTATTGAATTTTGGTCTGTGTTTCAATTTCCTTGAGTAAAATAGATTTTGTCAGTTTTAGAGTAACTGTTATGCTGTTTTCCAGCACCATACTCAATTTTCAACATCCTTTTAATAAACTGGAAGCTTGTGTCAACTGTTGTGCACCAAATTAAAGAACCCCACCAATTTATGGTGACTATATCCTTGGCTGCAACACCCAAGAATCCACACTACCCCTTTTTTGTTGATGCCACTGCATCTTAAACTCCACATTAAAAATCTTAAGTCTCTTCTTGCCTCATGAGGAAGCCCCCATTCCCACATGCACAACTTAGACTGCATTTTCTTTACAGCAAGAAGTACCATGAACTTCAAGACTTAATTTTAATTATATAACTTTGAAACCCTTGAAGAAACTGGCATCCATCATCAGAATTTTGGTCAGTTCAGGAAATGGATCTGTGAACGTAAACCAGATAAGAACAAAATGCATTTGTACTGTCCCTTTTTTTAAAAAAAAACCAAACAACCAAACCCTCAAAACCAACACACTGGAATATGCTGGAAGTCATAAGGTGGTCCTGTTTTCCTTCCAAAACTGTAAGCTTTGAATAATACGTGCTCAAGAATGGAAAATTCTTTTTCTGTCACTGTACATTAAAGGTAGTTCTGCTTTTTAAAATGCATAACTACTACATCATGCTCCTTCTGCCTCAACTCACAGCCTAATTGGAAAGGGAAATAACTCTCAGCATACCTCAGAAAGGAGACACATTTTTCTAATGCTTTGGTACAATTTAGTCATCACCTGGACAACTGTAATCAAACACTACAAAACATCCACTAACCCTGCTAGATGCTCCTCTCTTCAAAACTAAAGCTGGGTGAGATGTCTTAGCTGCATGAACCACAGAGGCAGAAAAAAAACCAACATGCTCTCTTGCATACCAAAATTCACAGGATACTTTTTCAGGTCACAGTTTGTTGTGTGTAGTCTGGTTTAAAATTAAAAAAGCAGCCCGATTAACTTCAAACACAACTATAAAACCCACAAAAATCACTGTTCTTCCTGCAAGCTTTTGACTTCCTCTTCATTTGTATTTAAATTTATGCTACAGTAAATACAGACATCTTTTTGTTGCTCTTATGTACATATTACACCTTTCTAATAAAGTAGTATCTAAGCCATGGTTTTACAAAAATCATCTTATGTCCTCACCTTACTCTAAGATCCATGTCTGTAATTAACCACAGGTGGTATTAGCCACTTCACTAATCAAAGTTGTTCGATGCTTTCATCGTGAAATCATATTTTCCGTCAGTGGTTGATGAATTTGACATTCTTCAATTAGTTAGGCAGAAACTTTATATTGTGCATGTCAGCCTCAAACACTCAGTCTTCTTAAAAACTGAAATTGTTCACCCAAGAAACAGATGAAGAAATAAAATGAAGAAAACAAACACGTTAAATAGTCAAACTGGGAACTAAATTTGAAACGCTCTAGTGATCCCTGCTACAGCAAAATCAGACAGCATCCATTATGTGAGCGTGGTCATCTATGTGTGTGCATGCCTTATGTCACTTATTTAAACACCTAACACCTGGACATTTTCAAAGAAGTCTCAGCTTCAAGTCCTGTGAGAGATCCTCTATTCTAAACACTTTGTAGGCTTGAGGCTTTGAAGACAAAACAAGATCTGGAGCCAGGGATAGAAATAGCAGAGTGAAAAATACTGGTAAAGAAAGGTTTTGACTATTTAATTGAATCCACAATCACTCAAATGAGGACAATGATAAAGAATAAAGATTTCTGAGTAAGGAACAGGTAACACTGAAACAGGTTAAAGGAAATTCAGAAAAGTTGGGGCCCAAGTACCAGAAAGAAGAGGCAACTACAACACGCACCCTCCAGAACCTGGAGAGCAAGTTCTTGAATCCAAACATTCCTTTGGCAGGGGAAAAACCTAAACCCAGTGGGCAAGGTACCCCAGTCTAGTGTTGAGCCCCACAGGAAAATTAGTTTGGAAAATTGTAGTTCAGCTGATAAAATTATACGGACTATTGGGATACCACATTTCTTTTGCCTTCTCTTAAAAAAAATAAGTAAAAGCAAACAAACATAAAAACTATTACAAGAATGTAAAGACCAAACCACTCTAGAATGATTTAAGACTTCTGCAACTGTTATATATACAACCCTAGCCCAGACTCCTTACAACCATACATGATAACATGCCAAATGTCATGGCCAAATTGAATCATAGGATGGTTTGGGTTGAAAGGGACCTTAAAGAAGATCTCATTGCAATCCCCCTGCCATGGGCAGGGGCACCTTCTACTAGACCAGGTTTGCTCAAGGACCCACCCAATCTGGCCTTGAACACTCCAAGGGATGGGGCATCCACAGAGCTAACAGAGTTAAACAAATCAGAAAACTAAAAGAAAACTTCTCAGTGCAAAGTCCAAAAACATTTTTAAAAAGCAGTAATCATTAACAGTATGTTATTAAAAAGTATACAACTAATTTTATTTCATATCAAAAAAGATGCACAAAGTCCTCACAGAAATTTCCCCAGAATTCAAAGAGAAGAAAACTTGGTCATAAAAAATTGCAGCCACCATAAATCAAGTATACCAGAAAACTCTATGACTCTAGACAAAGAGGCACCTACACCAGATGCAGACCTAGTTACAATCTGCCATGAGTTAGTTTAGTGTTGATTCAGCAAACATGCTCTCTTGGATGGTCAAATGTCAAGTATTTTTTGGTAGCAAAAAAATTAAAACAAGCAAAATAATTTTCATTTTACTCTGATATTAGTAACAGTTATGTCCATTTTATCCTCAGAAAAGGGCTGAATACACTTTATTTTTTTTAATCACAAGATGAAGAAACAGTACAGGTCTGGATTCAAATTGCTCATTACCGAAAATTCAGAAGTTAGAAAACAGGAGATAAGCATTTACAAAATTATTTCCATACTACCATTTAATTTTCACTCAAAATCAGCTGGACTACAGCCTGTAAGTCACTGTAGAGCATGTGACCATATACCACGATGTTGCCACTCCCTGCTGCTCATCTCCACTCCCTCTAATCGGATAATTAAATTGCTCATGCAACATTTCCCCAGTCAGCTTTCAGCAAACTAAACTAGGTTGCTAAAGACTTAATGTTTGCAGCACTGGATTTAGGGCGGAGTCTTATGCTAGCCCAACACCTTTAGGTGGAAATGTAGGGTATTGTAACAATTATTGATACAACATACTGGAGCAGACAGTAGCCTCCAATTAGTGCTAGTGATGTGCTGACAAAGAAATTAAATTTTTAATTTTGTCTGCAGTTAGAAGAAAACACGCACGTGCTCCCCTGATGAAACTTGTATGCTATGTTATCACCTCAGACAACGATGAAAAGTAAACTCATCATCAGTCTTCAAGTCACTGACAGTATCTTTCTATCACAGAGCTGTAAGTGGGTCACAGTAATGAGAAATCAAAGGAAATTCAAGTAGTCAGCAAAGATGTGTTTTGGCTACAAAAATATATCTCCTTATGAAGATTTATTACTAATAAATTACAAATCACACAGATTCAAATGTCTGGTTGACCTTCAATATAAGGAGTCCACACTATGGGACTCATTACCTCCTGCTCAGGTGCCAATAGTCTATCTCACTCCATTCAGCTCTTATATTTTTCCGAGGCACTGAGCATCTGTGTATTTTGGGTAGGTAGTGGGTTTAAGTTTGTAAACAGAGATCTAATTGTACACTTCAGTACATTATTGATGATGAACACAAGCACAAAGCACTGCTTTCTATTGTGAAGAATTTACTACCAACAGTATTACACAACTACGCCCTTTTGAGACAACTCTGTGTACTCCTAGGGGTTTCATACATTTGTGTTCTGGATTTTACTAGAAAGACCATAAAGTCTTTGTCACCATAATATTTCAGCACTTCTGTATCAGGTCTGTTTCAAGAAACAACTTGTGAGAAATACTGTTGGTTCCACGCAACACGAGACGCTGAGGCAAAGGTGCCACACAACTTCACACAGGTATACAAGAAATCTGTGGCAAAACAGGTAACTAATTTACTAGACCCCCCAGTTTTCAATTCGCTGCACTTCCAATTCCTTGCTTCTGACAGGGTTTTGTACTGAAGCTTTGGAAGTTCTGACCCATTACTGCCTTCAAGGAACCAAACCACCACCAAAGAGCCCCACGCCTCTTCACACACGTATTTTACTCACCTACACGGCTGATATAACAGGTCACAGCTACAATATTTGTTAAGATGATGATTTCCTTAATCAGACAGAAGAAATTCAGTTGAGCAACAAAAAACTTGTCTTACACCCCTCCCTAATATGAGATTGAGTAATCACAGAAACTCCTCAGGTCTCCAAGGTGTCAGGAAAGGCACAGCCCTGCTCTTGATAGCAATCTTCCCCAGCAGTGAAAAAAAACAAGTTCCCAGAAGGTAAAGACTGTAGGAAAAAGTTATTTTACTGTAGTATTTGCTTTATAAGCAGGAGAGCAAATTGTTGGGTTTTATCTTTTACGAAACAGGAGAAAGAAAAAAGAACAAGAAATATAAAAGTTCCTGCACATATTAAGAAGACATAGTGAAAAAGGGGAAAAAACCTACCTTAGAGCCTAAATGTTGTGTTCTAACATTTTTCTGGAAGTAGAAACAGAATTATGACATAAGCGCAGGGTTCAAGAAAATCCAGTATTTATCACATCTTACAGCCTCAGAACAAGACAGTGGTTTTTAATATTTTATATTTAGAAATAAAGGCACTTGACCAAAATAGTCATGTAAGAAACAGATTACAAACTGTTTATAAAAGCTGATTTTTAAAGTATACAGTAGTCTTAACTCTTCTAAACATTAATTATATTTAACAGATAAATAAAGCTTCAAGTTTTCCGTGTTATCTTAAAACTCTTTCCACCCAACAAAACACTACTTTACGTCAACACGGTATGTTTGCATCTTTTATTTAAATGAATGGCTGTGAAATGGATGTTTTGCTATTCCATTAAAAAAAAAAAAAGACGACAACTGCAAATGCACCTGATGAAAATCTAATGTCCCCCTCTCTTCTGGATCAACAAAATATGTATTTGTAGAGGAAATAAAGCAATTTACTATACTCTAATTATTGTGTTATGCAGAATCCAAATACTCATCCGGAGTTGGATAATTCACTACATCAGATATCGGCCAGCTAAACACCCACAAACCCATTTTTGCATGTAATTTGTTTAAGAAAATTAACACAGTGATGACTAACTGACACTGTGTAGGAAGCATTTCACTTCTTTTACCATTAGATCATGTTTCTATGATACTATCCCAAAATACTATAGTATTTTACTGAAAAATACACAGCTTCCAAATAAAGTACTATTACCCCCCAACAGTAACCTTTTACAGTATTCACTGAGCCAAATCAGAGGTTTATTTCCTAAAGAATGCTGACTAGTTCATACATATTTGGAAAACTGGGAGACATTGCTTTGTTTAATAGTTTATGTTGGAAGCCTTCAAAGCACGCTTTATCTCAAGAGAGAGAAAAATTTCAAAATAATCTGTTTGCATAGCTTCATGAAGGGATTTTAAGAACAATCATATATTTTACTGAAGAGGAAAAGTACTGAAACTGCCACTTTGAGTACAGCATAGGTACCTGTGCATCACTTCTGAACAAATTACTGTATTATCATGCTCCCCACTGGCAGATCCCTCCCTCCTTCAGCTATCCAGACTCAACTGCACATCCATTACCGAGAAAATATAATAGGATTGAGGATGAAAAACTTGTTATTCTAAAATGAAGTGTCTGGCCATTTTAAAAGGCTCTGGATTTTGTTTCAAGTAAGTTTCACTAACACTTGGATCTTTTTCCATCAAAAGAAAAACAACACAAAACAAAGCACAGCTTAGAAGGAAGCTCGTGTGTTTCCATTAAAAAAACCCAAAACTCTGCCTTAGTTTCATTAGTTTATGCAACCATTTCAACAAAACCAAACTGAATTCATCTTTACACATCAGCAAAAGCATTCTTAGACTCTGTCACACTGCTCAGAGATAACTACCTCTGCTATTACCAGAACCTTAAACACCCTGTTGTTGTACTTGACACAAATGCACAAAGGTCTAAAGTTCTGCAAGTAAAGAAACGGTCTCAGAAACACGATGGACAGAACAGCAAAGAGCCTGGAGCAAAGAAAGCATCCAATAAGGTCACCTACAATAACAATAAGAACACCCTTGATCATGATCCATCTCCCTTCTAGAAGGACATTCAGCTAGAAAAATGACTGCAAGAATGGATGAAACTGCACTGTTAGTAGTATCCAAAGGGATACAACACTGCAGTTGAGTTCTCATATGTTGCCTATTTCCAGCTTTCAGTCACTGAGATTATTCTTTGCCCTTTGTACCACCCTTGAAAAACAGGCCACTCTACATCCTTCAAAAACCCCATTACTAAGTACAGTTCTTCAGAAAATCTGTATCTCAGAAACATGACACATATTTCCCAACTCATATATCAGTTGATAGATGTGGCTAAGTAAGAGGAATTTACACATTTCAAAGAACCTAACAATTCAGAAATGGAGCGATTTAAATGGGGAGAGAGCAGGGCTGGTTGCAGAGGGGAAGCCTTCCTTTCCATATGGGGTGAGGCAGGAGAAGTACAGGGACACAGGATGTGAGGCGTTCCTCTCAGTGCCAACACGACTGAACTTTTGACTAAACAGTTCAAAGCTTTCAGCTGATGTTGGTGTTTCATCAGGGTTCAGAAGAACTTTGAAATAACCACCTCTTTTCTTTCATCAAACACTGAACTCCATCTGTTTCTACTTTAAGACTCAACCCAAGAATTGTGTACCTGACAAAAGCTATTCAGTTTCTCTAATCTACAATTTGCTACATTTCCAGCATTTACCAAGCAGTCGGCTCTCTCTGCCTGGGGGAGTTGAGCACACCTCAATGACTGTCAGGTACATGCAAAGGCCAATAAAGACCCCACAACAACTTGTCATATTGCAGATGCCATTCTGTTATCTTTGAGATAAGAGATCTGTGCTTCACAAGAATGCCCTGAATTAATTAAAACTGTGTATTAATTTATAGGTAGGAGAAGGAAGTTCTCTCCTAACAAATGTTTTTGGTCCTTGGTAGATTACAACTCTACCCCGATTAGCTAGATAAATCAAACTGAAAAGCTATGTTCATAAACAATCACAGAAATAAAGAATTTTTGAACATTTTAGGTATAGCCACACATACAGCAAATACAGAGACAATAATTTTGCTCAATATTTCATCTTACTACAGTAGATGTAGGCATATAGGTATGTGTTGAGGAACCACAGGTATCCTCACTTTCTCACATGCTTCACATGAATGGTACACACCTTCAGAGAGCAACTCCGAGCACTTAAGTCCTGTCTAATTTAAACACTACAAACCACTTTCCAAAAGTATCAACTTCCATTAAACATTCAGCTTAAGCCTCTGTGAACACCACCGAAAGTCTGCTGCTTGGCAAAGCATATATGGAGAACACAAACACATCCCCAAGTCCATCAAGTTGAATTTTCAAAACTGGTTCCAATTCAAAACTTTGTAGCCTTTTCCTATCACCAAATGAATGCTTTCAAACACAACACATTCAGTTCCCAATTCCATAAACCTTACATTCCATCTTGTTTGTATATGACCATATCTGTGAAGTTACAAAAATTACAGCTCCTAATAATTCACCACGGAGAGATGATAATATTCTCGGGGGTTGGGGATGAGGAGAGCACAACAACATACCTCCTACATAACTTTTAAGAAACTTAAAATATTATGCTATGTGGAATTAGAAATTGCCCTAGTTTGTTTCTTATCTTAATGATAAGCAAACACATACCTCCCAATTAAAAAAAAACACCAACAAAACCCTCAAAATTGAAAGTCCAGAATTATGTTAAGTTTACAGAGAGGGATCAATAAGCACATATTAACAAAACCTTCAATTGACCTTATATCATATAGGTTCAAAACAGACAGTAGAAAACAAGTCCATGTAAATTAAATGGATGAAGCCTCAGTATAACTAAATCAATTTTTAGTTAACTCTCTGTGAAACTCTTCAGGCACTGTAACACTTAAACCACCAGCAAGTAAAAAATCTGCTTAATGGCTAGGACCTGTCTCAAACTTCTGTAACAAGCTGACCCACAGAACTAGATCCATATACATACTAGATATTCTATACACAGATTACAAATGCATAGGAAGACTAAACACAAATGGCTTTTCTCGAGAAAAAAGCTCACATATGTGATATAAATTTGGTTTGGTTACTGCTAAACAGTTGTTTCCTCTAATCTATACATGACCACCTTTCACTTCCCATTTACCTTATTCTTTCCACATTACCCTATTTTAAATATTCATTAAGCAGGAGAACACATAATGAATCAAGGCCCGCAAAAAAAGTATGTACAGTCTATTGAGTAATTGAGTAAAGCATATGTAGCATGTGCATAAATACTACACACAACCACACTGTTTTTTCCTCTTAAAAAGGAAAACAAACAAAACCACAAGCATGATGGATACCTAGGTAATAAATGGCATTACTGGCAACAGCAAGCAGTAACAGGAGGTCTCTTGCAGATCTTTTATTTTTAGGCTAATGCCTACGGTAGGACACAAAATTCATACTGGAAAATATGAACTAGCATATAAATTAACTAAGAACTAGAGAAGTTTAAATTGTTCTTTAAATAGACCAAATTGATGAACATTCAAACAGTCAATCCCGCTGTCTAACTCCTATTGCAGTAACTATTCCCACAAAACACATCAATTCCTCTGTCAGACTCCAGACATGAATGCTTTTGTTTGTGTTTTCTCTTAAACTAAAAAATCACGATAAATTTGACAGGTTTTGCCCAAAGAGCTAAAAGGAAGAAATGCAGAGGAGATAAAAACAAACAATTTAAAAGCAATCAGTATTTCCAAAAGTTAGAAGTTCACTTGTTGTAAGGAAGTTTCTTAGTTCTGGTTTTAAACACAAGCATACTGACTCCTTGGAAGATTTTTGTACTGAAATGTAGTGTGAAAAGCACAAAGAAGACTGCAGTTTCAGTACTGCAAGCACACACCCCCCTATTTCTTAAACCACGCTCACACTGTTGACTGCTAAGCACGGAACTCAACTGACTTGAAACTTCTCCAGTCATGAGCCTTTAACCCATCCTTTCATTTCAACTCCTTACACGGTTTTTAGATCACATGTAACAATATCCAAGATAGCTTTTAAATGCAATTTCCAATATTGGTGGCATTTCAACTGCTAAAGATCTCAAAAAAACCCCCAAAACTCAAACCCAACCTCTTAAGCTTCATACTTCCACAGCCAAACCATTTACACCACATATGAGGGTGGTGGGCTCCATTCTGCCAGTAAATTAACAGTCATAATAAAGAGGTCATTCAACAACCATTAAAACACAAACTGAGAGCATTCCCTTAACCAGTCAGCTTACCAAAGTAAAAAGCAGTAAGATCTTCCTCCATCAAAACAAACAAATTCCTCTCTTCCAATAATAGAGACCTGGGATATAACAATCAGATCACTCAGAACAGTTTCTGTAGCATTGAAAAAAGCCCAATTTTTAACATATTTGTCAAGGGAAAAAAGATAAATAGCTACATGATAATATTTCAAGCCTAAAACGTTCAAACGTTCACTCTAAGGTATACACATTTTCTAATGTTTCTCAGCTATCAAATTTAAGAACACAAAGACATACAACTCAGACCATAAACCCTCTGGTAAGATAAGAAGTTGAATAAAGGTTTCAAAAGAAACACATAACATGAGTTGATACATTCTTTTAAAGTTGTTCATTAAGATACCTGTTCAAATTCTGAGTCATACTGGTCAGTAATTTTGTTTGGGTTTGACGACCAAGAGCAGATGGATAGTAAATAGAATAAATACTCCTTAATGCATTATTTTTCCAGAACTGAAGGAACTGAATGAAATTTGCCAGGTTACAGAGATCTAGATTAGAATTCTTTCTTGACCACAGAACAATGGCTCCTGATAACTTATAAATCAGCTGTTTACACGAATGACTGCACTTATGTTGAAGCAGTCAGTAATTTCATGGGATTACTCCTAAATGCTGGCTGTCTCGACATCAAGCTTTACAGCCAAGTTTAAGAATTGTTAATGTCTACAAGCAAGGCAGCTCATCTAACTTGAGGGAGGCAACTAGTATTTATGTTTGAAAATGTCTTTTTTTGATTCATTTGTATATAGCACCATTAAAGCTTTTTACCCCCTCTAAATATTGTTGCAGTATAGTGATGTAGGTAATTGTTTTTAGTTAGATGTTTAAGGCCAAAGAATAAAGAATTACCTAACGAAAACAACAATCACTTCACTTACTATTGAAATAACAACTTAATAAAAGTCACATGGAGAAGTCTGGCAGCCAATTAATAGAGAAGCATCTCTTGATACAATTTAAGTAATTGTTGGGTTAAACGAATTACAGTTCACACTTAACCACACACGGGAGCACATTAGGAAAGTGCAACGGAATAAAGAAAACAAAAGTTCAGGGTCTGTCTGATACTCCTTTTTAAAAGACAGTACCTCCAGCTGGGGCATGAATTCAGCACTGATTCAGGAGACAAGAGCTCTATCTCCTAAATCATCAACAAAACTTCTTGCAACAGTCCAGGTTTCACTTGGAAATCTTGCAGAAATACCAGCCAAGCCCAGCCTTGATTAGACTGCAATGAGATCATTGCTTGAGGAGGTATAGCTGTAGGGTCTTGTAAAGCAGATACTAAAGAGAAATTTATTTAAATGATACATCAATCTATCTTGAAATGCATAAACTAGAATGTTTTCATATGTATTAAGTAATATGGATAAAGCTGACTGCAGAACAACTTCAGAGTTCCTAAAGATATTGTTAGTACAGGAAGTGAAATGACTTTCTGTCCACCGCCCACAATCAATACTATGATTGACACTATAAGTTGGGCACCTCAGATAAGAGCCCTTTTAAAGTAAAAGTAGTCAAGATAATGCAGCTATGGGAGATTTTCAAAAGATTCACACTCGAGCACTTTGACTTTTCACTATTTCCAGTAAGATCTCCCTCTTCAGAGGTTTTTTCTTTAAAAAGCAGAAAACACAAACTGAGCCTTGTGAGACTTCTAATTAAAGTCCTCAAAGTTCTCACTTCACTTTCTGTTGAAATACACATGTAGCTATAAAAGCAAGTCCTTTCTTTCAAGATGTCAAATTAGGCAAGAACAAGCTGCCTTTGGGCAATTTTTTTTTTGGAATGTTATCAGATACACATGCAGAGATCAGGAAAAACGTAAAGCATTTTTAAAGGGACATTAAAAAATAATAGTACGCAACAAAGTGACAACGCTAAAAGACCTTTTTCTTAAATATTAGTAGCACCATTTGTACGTGGGTGGGGCAAGTTTTAGAAGACCAGCTATGTTTAAAGATCGAGCAAGCTGTATCATGTACCGTTTTTCTCTGTGCCTATTGCAGCAATAACAAAAAGGGAAAAAAAATCAAATAAAAAGGCTTGCGCCCGGCAGATGAACTCTGTGTTCTGCCTACCCCGCTCAGGACTCTTTCTAGAAGTCTTGTTTCAGTTACAGAACGAAATGCTACCACGAAACAGGGAAGCCGCCAGGGCTGGGCCCACTGCTGGGCACCAGCAGCATGACTGTGCACTGACCTTTCCCAGGGCAAAGCGCTTCCCTCACAACATCAATCATGGAATGGTTTGGGTTGGAAGGGACTTTCAAAGGTCATCCAGTGCAGCCTCCCTGCAACGAGCAGGGACAAAATTCCAGCAGCTGAGCACACGCTTATCCCCCTGCTAAGGCTGGACACATTTTCTCCTCTTTAGCATGCCTTCCCCTCTCTGGTAATCTGGTGGATCAAATGACAACTCTTGTTTTAATTGACTAGATTTCCAGCTAACAAATTCCCAAATAGTATTTGCAGCTCTTCTTGCCCTGGACTCTCCCTATGATATCCGTAATAAAAAACTTCCTTTCCTGTCAGCAAGTGAAATAGCCACACAACCACAGAAACTAACACCCGAGATGTGTGTTGCACAGAAAGTGCTTGCTCCCGAATTTTTCAGTTACAGTATTTTATGATGCCACTTTTCTGGCAGTTGTGTCATATATGCTAAGGAAAGCACGAAATATTTACACCACAGACTTCCCAGCCTTTACAAAAAGGGGCAACTTTCTTCAAAGGTTGATCTTGCTTTTGAGACCGTAAGAAAGGAGACAGGCAGAATTTTAGAAATCCCCCTTAAGCAGCTGCTATCGGAGACACCATTCACACCTTGTCACATTCCTCTCCTCAAAAAGTGGCAGTTGGCACCATCCACCCTCACTTCCCTGGAGATGCTCTGGACTAGAGTGAGACAGAGCTTCAGAACCAGCTAATGCTTAAGCTCGGTTTGAATCCACAAAACCAGGTTTTCCACAGGTATCCTTAAGCATTCAGTGCAGTGGGTTTTCCTGGATCCCCCACTGACCAGCCACCAGCCTACCTGAGAAGGGAGGGGAGACAGAGAGAGAAGTGTAGGTGAAATGGCATCTCCTCATCCATAGCAGCCCAATGATCCCCACTCAGGAAGGGTGTAACTCAAGTCCAAGGCTTTCTTCAGCTGAGAAGAGGAAAACTTTACATCTCATGCAAGGAGTGCCTGTTTTAACCACCCAGCATTAAATTATTCTTTCCAGTAGCTTTCCACCACTAGAAGCAGAAAAACCACCACTACAGAAAATACACAACCAAACACCATGATGGGTGGGCCAAATCAAGATGGAAAATTTTGCAGCTAAATAACTGTAGTCCCAGGGACACGAGTTCCTGGCTCTGGTTTCAAAAACAGTACTATACACTCGTATCCAATGATGACAAATGAAAATTTAAACCCAAGGACCCAGGTTGTTTCTTATCCCTAAGTCTGTATGGATGGACCCAGATTTCTCTTCCATGCTGTGTGGTTCCATCTCATTATTCCCTTGCAACAGACCCAGTTCACAAGGTTCCCAGCCCTAGACACTTCTCTCCACATACCACAGCCACATCCTCATGCCACAAATACTTGAGCCTGTTACTTAATACCTAGGTAACATTATGAATAAGTATCACTGATCAGTCTGTAGATGTAGCACTTATTAGCCACTAGCAGAAAGGTGGAATTATTTGAATTGGCACTTAATAGCTAGTACATACACAGTAAAGTAGCTCTTTTCTCCTTTCCTCAAATCCTCCCAGGTTTGCTATTGTGTAAACTCAGGGTACTGGTAAGAGGCCAACAGACTGGCAGTCATTTTTCAGCATATACATATTCTGACACTGACTGTTGTCTCTTGAAAAACAGCAGTAGGGAAGAGATCTAGAAACAGATGGTTTCAAAAGTCCTAACTTGTAAAGTCCGTATCGCAGTTGTTTCAAGAGTGAGAGAACCAACCAGGCAACTCACAATGAAACCAACCGAAAAATAAGATCAGAAGAATTTCTGCTGTGGATAAAACAGGACTTCTTGACCTCTGACACCCTCTGGCACTTTTAAAATGGAAACAGGCAGAGTCCAGAGGACTTGTAGACAAAAGCATATATATCTTTCCTACAGATCCTGAGCAAAATGTGCTTTGCTAATGAGGATTTTTCTTTCACAAATCTATGTGGATCTATTTTAATATGCTTTCACTGTGCAACATGAAAGCTGTCTTAACAGCAAAACAACAGTTACTGAGGATGGGGGTTCTTAAATCAAAACATACCCAGGTGAAAAACATTTCTAGAAAATGTGATGTATTTCTCTAACTCACGTCCAATACACTGAGATTAAAGCTGTGAGTATACAAGAACTTTAAAAAAAAAAAAAAAAGGCAATCAGAAAGTGTATATATACCCAAGAACGTCCCCCTCCCTTGTCTTTGGAGAATGAATTTGGTCACTAGCCACAACACCTTTCTGTTTAAAGAAGGAGGGAGATACAAAAGGCTATCCTAATTACTTAGAATTTGCAAGTGCAACATCAGCAGAGAAAACTCAGCCTCGGAGCCGGGAGTTTCAGTCTCCATACCCTCCTGCGCCAGGAGCCCGAAGGGAAAAGAGGGAGGGAACAGCCCAGCACAGGGTTTCGGGTCCCGCAGCCAGTTACCAGCGCCCGCGACGACGGCACCAGCTGTTTAATGGGCAGCAAGAGCGGCCAGAAGCGGCAGGTTGCCGGCGCTCAGCAACCTGTTGCCCCCGGAGCTGCCGGGATGCGCCCCATCCCCACCGGTCCCCGCTCCCCGGATACCCAGGGCGGCCCGGGGGCAGGGCCGGGAGGGGCCCGGCCCAGCGGCACCTGCGCTGGGCGCGCTGCCCCGCGGTACCTGCGCCAGGGGCCGGGCCGGGCCCGCTGCCCCCGCCGGGTTGTCATCGCCGCGGGCACGGCAACATGGAGCCGCCGGGACCACCTCCCCGCGCCCGCCGGCGCCGCTCACCTTGGTGATGATGAGGGGCTCCCGTGCTCCCGTCCGCCCTTCAGCGTGAAGCCCCACGGAGCCCACCGGTCAGCTGCACCTCCACCAGCTTGTAGCCCTCGGCTGCCCGCTGCTCCACCATCACCATCACGGGCCCCGGCTCCACCAGCACGGCGCCGAGCCGCGGGTCGCCGCGGCCAGCCGCTCCCGCCCGGGCCCGCAGCCCCACGTCCTCCATGGAGCGCCGTTTGCGGCCGGGGCTGGGCTCTTCTCTGCCGGCCCGCTCCCCGGTGCGCGCCTGCCGGCGGCCCCCGCCGAGCCACCTACCCGCCTCGCAGCGCCGGCCGGCCCGGCCCCATCGGCGGCGAGCGAGAGCTGCTCCGCCCGCCCCCCTCCTCCTCCTCCTCCTCCTCCTCCCCGCAGCCCGCGGTATTGTCTCACGCCGAGGCCAGAGCCCGGCGGCGGGGGGGCGGCGCTCCAACTTGTGGGCAACTTGGCGGCGGGGCAAACGCCGCCGAGCAGCGCGGTGTGCCGGGCGGGGAGAGGCGCCTTCGCCTCCCTCTCGTCCCGAAAAGAGGGCGAAACCCGCGTTCCGTCTAGTCGCCCCTCCCCGGGAGCGGCAGCCCCACGGCGCGATCCCCAGGCCGAGGAGGAGCAGATGCAGGGCGAGGGGGGAGCAATCTCGGACCGACCGGCAGACAAAGGCGGCGGTGACAAGGTCCGTGAGCCCCGAGCCGCCCCGGAGGCCGTGCCCGGGGCCACCCCCGCCACACGCAGGGGCGGCCGCGCCTCCCCCACACCCCTCTTCCCAAACAAAAGCGGCGAGCAGGTGGAGGGCGGGGAAGAGGGCAGCCGGCGCCTGTGGCCGCCCCCTCCAGGCAGGGACGCTCCGCCTTCGCGGTGCCAGGCGGCGGGAGGCCGGGGTAGGGAGCAGAGAGGGGGACGGCTCTTCCCGTCTCGCCGCGGTGCTCGGGGAGGGTTGAGCGGGGGGAAGCCGGGCAGCGCTGGGGGCAGTCAGAGAGCAGCTAAGGGAGGGAGGCGCTTTCTGCCCGCCCCTGCCGGCCACACCCCCCGCCCCGCGCTGCCTCCACCACCTGTGGGGCGGAGGGGCCCCGCGGTCGCGGGTCGGACTCTCCCTTCGAGCCCCTCTAGCGACAGCCCCGCACCACCGCCTGGCCCAGGCCTCCGGGGTCAGGACCGCGGCCGAGACGGGCTTGGTGCCGGGTTGGAGCGGTGGGAAAGACAGGTGAAGCCTACAGCAAAGGCAGCCAACGGGGAAGAGGTTAGGAGTCCGAGACTCAAAAAAGTTTTGATGGTAGAGTGCGAGGCAGATACTGGAAGTGCTAATCTTCACACCAGTCTTATTTTATGGATAGGAAATAAGGTTTAGGGTTGCCTGATACCAACACTGAGTTAGAGGTGGGGCTGGGAGTAAAATGCTTATTTCTTTCAATCCTCTCAGCTCATTTGCGTCACTTAATAGGAGGCTTCAGTGCCTTAAATCAGGACCAGACTTGGCCTGGAGTACTTGTGTGCCAGCACACAATCCTCCGGCATTTCATGACCAAGTATATGAAGTACTGCTTGATCTAAGACATAGGGAAATCTCTATTTTAGTTTCTGAAAGACTAGTGAACCTCAAGGGACTTTCTCCTGTGCCAAGCTGTCTCATAGAGATTCCTGGTATATGCAGTGGGATTTCAAGGTTTTGTACATTGATGTGACACTTCACATATTTTGCTTTTGGAAAGTGACCATTATGCCATTCTAATTATGTAGTGTGATCCCCTAACTCCTGTTTCAACTGGTTTGTTCCTCCTGAAACTCTCCTGTCTTGCACCAAAGCAATTTGTTTCTACAATACTTCCAACATTACCTACAGGGTGTTTCTCTAATACTTAAAGAGAGTATTAGATCTCCTGGTTTCAGGATTGAGAGCATCTGAATCATCAATCACAGCAGCAGATTGGAGGACATTTAGAAACAAGAAAAATACACCACTGGTATGATTAAGGGGTAGAAGGAACAGTGGAGAGGGCACCTACACATCCTTCTATGAATCCTGCTAAACACAAACCTTTTACCAAAACCAGATATTGCATCAAGTTATTTGAGGCCTCTAATGACTTGCAGATCCTCAGTCAGATTTCTTCTTTAATTATTTTCTGTCATGTAGACAAGTAGAAATACAAGTGGTTTACTCAATGGCCTGTCTCCAGTTGTTCTTAGAATCTGAGACAAAGTCTACAGTTATGTTTGTGTAAGACATACCAGTTTGTCTGCACAGCAATGTATACTCAGTAACCTATAGCTGGAAGTTTTAAAGAGCTGCAGTATACAATTTGGTTTTTGTAAGCATGGTAATAGAAGAAAGACCCAGAATAACAATTTGAACTTTAGCGTATTGCCAAGTATGCTGATTGAAATGAAATGGAAATAAAATAGCTTACATCACTAATGAGAAGAGCAAACTCTGCTTCCAAAAACGCTTTCCCTGTTCGTGTCCCCTTTTTCAACTTCAAAACATTAATTCTTCTTCATTTTGAACATTTTGTTGTACATAAGAAATTCAAGATTTACATTACTGTTTGGCTTTTAGATTTGGTCTTATAAGTTCAGTATTGGAGAACAATGAAGAAATCTGAGCACAGATTTTAAAAATGGAAAATCTAGAGCCAGGAATCATCATGCTTTTAAAACTGTCAAACTGATACTGTAATTACACCAGTGGAAGATGAGGACATGTAGCTCTTGGGAAAGCAGTTGCCTAAAGAAAGAATATCTGAAAGCTTTCGCACTCACGGTTAAGAGAGACCTCAGAACAAGTTTCTAGCTAAGTTTCAGGCCTGCTTACACCCTGATAGTCTGACACAATCATCAAGCAGATCCTCAGCTTGTGACTGACAGTTCAGAAATCAGACTTCTTTATCTTGAATGACACCTTTTTTTACCTTTTCTCTTTTGATGTTACCAATGGAAAATGAAGAGACCACTATGTAAAATTCCTCATTCACGTAAGTTTGACACGTCAAAGCAAGACAGGAATTCTCTTTTGTCGTATTGGTCAAATTTCTCTCCATATCTTTTATATCCTGCCTCTCTGTGAGACTTGAAGCTTGTTCAGAACCCAGCTGGAGCCTTGTACTTTTGCTCTTCTTATAATATTGCGATAATTTTATTAATGGAATTTCTGCAGCTTCACCAGCCTTCACAAGGTTTCAAATAAAGAACAAAGGATTTAGTGAATGTGCTCTAAAATATTACTTTTCATTTGTGTGATAAGAGAACCAATGATAACTGTATTTGTTTAACAAAAACCTCAGTGACCAAATCCTCAGCTTGTCAAATGTTTTCTGAGTACACAGAAGTTTGCAATAGAAGGTAGAAATGCAAGATACATCAGGATGCCATGAATATATCAGAGGAAGTAACACACTTTTTCACATTAAGGACAGAAAATGATGCAGCAGTGACCAATGTGGTATAAAAGGGATCCCCTTCTGTAAAAACATGCCAAAGATACTTCACAGTGATACACAAAAGTTACCCAAATGCCTTCTCCTGCCATGGAAAAGGAGATATCAGACTTTATTAAGGGATGGTTCCCACATACCCAGTTTGTGAATCCCTGCCTTGTAAAAACTGAGTTCTTTTCAGAGTTCTTCGTCTGTCTTCCTACCTTGGTACTTGAAGCTTGATTAACAACTTCAAGTGAAATTTTGTTCCACAGAACTTACCCGGCCTCCATTCTTTCTGTTGCTCATATTGCATACCTTCTCTCTACTTAGTCATTGGTATTACCAAAACTGTGAATAAATTACTTTATGGCAGGATTTTATTTAAACAGTGTCAGGCACAGTGTAATGTTGAGGTACAGCCTGCTTCACCCTTGTGGCTGTACACCACATATCTTTTCCTTGAGGCACTTTGCACTGAATTGCACAGGATACCTGCCGGATGGCTCTGGAATAGGCTTTTTTACTTGAAACCATTCACTGTGTTGGACCTCTCAGTGTCAGCAGGGCTTTTTTTTTTTCCCAGCAGCTGAGAAATTTGAGAGAAGGAGAGGCTTTTGACTCATAGTTACGGAGTAAAGAACTGAGGTGAGGTAAGCCTTTACAACCTCCCACTCTTTGTTACTACTCCTTTCCTGGAGCTAACCGCCAAACATCAACAGGTTGGTGAAGAGACAAAGTGCCTCTGCCTCATCCATATGAAATTAAAAATTGATGCCCTGGAGCATGCATAGTTCATGGACAATTTAAGTTAAGATGCTGAAACTGAACAGCTGATCCACTGCCCATGTTCTGCTCTATCAGCTCCAGCACAGGAATAGAGCAGACTTGTACACATCCTTAGTGGTATCTGCCAAAATAACCTATCTATTTTATAACTGTACCAAGGCATCATCCTCTATGTAACCAGCTGACATAGTTGCTGAAGGCATATTGTTTTAGTTGCCAGTGCTCTCTACAGTGTGTGATCTCTACAATGAAGAAGAAAAAATTAAAAAGAAATATTTTCTGAAGGCTACAGTTTTGTGACAATACTGTGAATCCAGTGAGATTACTGCCAGAACTCAGGAGAGAAATTAGTCACAAAGTAGGAGTTATGGACTTGCATATCTTATTCCCAGATAGCTCACTGGCACAGCAATCTAATATTACTGTGAAAAGCTATAGGGCATGCATGCACATGTAGGTGGAGCAAAAGTTAATCCTATAAAGTGTTTATGGTACAATTAGCAAAGCATACAGTGAAATATAGAATCATAGAATGGTTTGGGTTGGAAGGGACCTTAAAAGATCATTTAGTCCAATGTCCCATTGGCAGGGACATTTTTCACTAGGTCAACTTGCTTAAAGCCCCATCTAACCTGGCCTTGAAGACTTCCAATGATGGGGCATCCACAGCTTTTCTGTACAACCTGTTCCAGTGTCTCACCACCCTCAGAGTAAAGAATTTCTTTGTAATATTTAATACTTCTTCCTTGCCTGTCCCTTCTGATCTGCTTATAGCCATTGATGGCAGCCCTCCAGTCATGCAATTCATATCACCATGTTTCATTGATAGTGATTAGACTGTAGCTTTCTAGCTGCACAGTGGCTTCCAGCTCCTTCCTGTTTCAAACCCTAATGTCTTTGAAAATTATCATCACAAAGACCAAAACAACTGAAATAGTGATAAGAAGTTCCTGTAACAGAAGTGGATGGATTTTTTGATCAAGTAGTTCAAGGTTTGGCAAGCTGCTGACAGTCCATTGTGTAGTCTGAAAGTCCTGAGAACCTGGAGAAACAGGTTGGGTAGCAGCCCAACGACAGACATCCTGGCATATCTGGAAACCAAAAGGCTTTCCTTTGGAAACCTGCCATGCTGCTTCTGATGAATTCAGCCTAATCACACTCTTCTGCAAAACACTTTGATTTCAACAAATTACCTACTTTACCAGAATGAAAAATAACATGTTGAAAAGCTCCAGCAGGATGTCTCCTCTATGATTTAGGCACTTTAAAAACCTTTCCCAAGTGTATCTTGTTTCTCCTGTATTGCAAATAAGGCTTCATCAGCACCTAATTAGTGCTGGAAAAAGCCTTAGAAGTTCTCAACCTTTCAGATATATATAACTCAAATATATATTGAGTTCTTCAGTTCTTTATGACCAAAAAAAAAAAAAATAATCCTCTGTGGTTTTTACCTAGGGTTTTTTATAAAGCTGAAATTTGTGAAAGAATAGCACTTCATATGATGCCCTGATATTTCTATCTCCCATGATGATTTCAATTCAAACTTTGTTCAATTCTTACTTATTTCCACAGCACATATGCTTTGTACTTCAGAGCAATTTTATGAGGGTGAGAGCATGCACTGTGGAACAAACTACAGCTATGACTGACAAAGAGAAAAAATACAATGGTTTACCAACAATAATATTCTTGGCTCAGATCTTGAGACCTATTAGACCTGTAGACAAGAAAAAAGCGATGAGTCCAACACAGACTTCTGTAATCTGTTGTCCACTTCAGGATTTATTATTTTCACAATGTTGCATGAAAACAAGATTGAAAGTCAAAAAAAAGGTTGATAGCAACTCCTTATGTGGTTGCAGAGTCAGAAGATAACATACAGGCTAACAAGAGAAGGTGAATAGGTAACTAGTTTTCCCCAGGGTTGTGGTTTTCAACTTGTAGTCAAGTCCAGGCACCTGTTAAGTCCTGTTTTGGGTCATTGTCCCTCTGGTATCTGTACACTTGTTCCTTTTCCAGTTCCTATGCTAGGGCCTTTTATCAAATTGTATCACAACATCTCAGATGACTACTTTACAAAGGAACCCAAAAGCTGGGGTTGTGAGAGCACACAGGTTGAAGCACCAGTACATGACTGTCCACACTGTTTCAGCAGCAGCAGGCTAACTAGGCAATGCTTGAACACAGTTTGGGGGATAATGTGGTCCAGTGACTGTTACTACAAGATAGTATGGATGAAGCCACTCTTTTTAGTTGTGGAAGAGAGTCCAGCAGTATATGGATATACATATACATGTACATATATATGTATATATATTCACTATATAGCTGTATTTGATCATATCTATGTGCACTGCAGCTTCATTAACCTAGGATTTTTTTTCTTCATGAAGTTCCATCATTTCAGCGAAGCATCATTTGTAATATTTATTCTTGCTGCTGTGTTTCTGATTATGGGACATTAGGGAGTGTTTTTCATTGTCTATCTTCTTTGATAACACGTTACATGATAACATTCTCTGTACAAACTGTGCTCTGCCACTTACCCTGGTGCTGTAAAACAGTGGCTGGACCATTTTAATTACATGAGGGACATAGCCTCAAAGGCTAACAAAAGTCTCTAATGCATTTAAACTCTGATATCATAGCCTGTTACATCTAAATTCTGTACTTGATGAAGATGGTCACTGGAGCAGGCATGGTCAGGGAAAATGCTGAAGGGAAGGTTTCAAATGCTCTTTTGCAGAGAACGCTGTGAAGGCTTTTAAAAGGGTAGATAAATAGCAAAAGGCCAGAGTATGCATGAGAGCAGACAAAAGCCTTGTAATCTGTTATTTTTCACTTGGACTTTGTCTTCATTTGCTGCTAGCCCCAAGCAGACCTTCCTTTTTCTGCCTATCAGCCATGTATAAATAAATGTCCCAGTGCTTTCTATAAACAGACAGCATTTCTTCATTACAAATGACCTTTCTACTCTCTGCTTGGTTACACAGAAAATGAACCATGTCCAGGTGAAGGTCATACGATGTAGCACCTGTGAGAGCCCATCTAAGCATGCATAAGGCATGAAGTAAATGTTCTTTATTTTTTACAGTGCCATAGCATTTTGCCCTAAAGCATCAGATATGCTCAACAGGCTATGGTCCAGCAGTGCCAGACTTATTGTATTGCATGAATGTGGTGATATTAGGGCAGATGTAAGGCTGTTTTGAGCATGCCCAGAAGTCCAGGGGACAGAAGTTCTTTCTGTGTGTGTCACATCCCCACAGAGTGCTAGGCCTCTTTATACTAAATGTGTAGGTGTGGTCTCCTCTCAGTTCTGCTACCAGAACAGTTAGCGGTTGATAGGATATTTGAGGGAATCCTACCAAGCCATACAAACGAGAAGTGCAACATTCAGGTTAGCTTTTCCTGTCTTGTGTTTGGCTTAGAAAGAATAAGGCTGTGGAAGGTACTGCTTCCTTAGCCTGAATTTTGAGTAAAGCAGACTCATGCAAGTGAAGCATTGTTAGTATTGAAGCTCACACAGAGGATTACTTTCAGAAGATTGCATTTTCTGAAGCAGTTTTAGGACCAAACGATTTCTTGGAGTTGTGCTCCCAGGAAGTTGACTAACAGGAGTAGCTGATGTAGCCAAGCTGTGATATAAATATATAGTGTAGCCATGTTGCTCACCTGAAGGGTGTATCTGGTAAACTACATTGGATGCTCATTACTTTGTCCACCCTGGAACGCGAAGTCCATGCCTGACAATGAAATCATGATCTTTAATCGTGATTTCAAAGAAAAGTCAAAAGAGTGGATCCCAACTCCTTCCGCACTGTAATGTTTCTGCTTTTATTACTGCATTTCCTCTTGATTCCCTGAAGCAGCTAAGCCATACTTTTGAGCTATCTGCTCATTTCAGAAACTACAAGACAACAATCTGTGGAACAGAAGGTTGCAACTTTCCTTCACCCAGTCCCAAGTTGCTGCAGGGCTGACTGCTGACCATGCAGCCACTGCAGAGGAAAAAACCCAGTGATGCTCATGAGATTTCAAGGGGGGGATATTGGCTGGTGTCTGTGGTCTGGACCTGGACTGTGTACTTTGTCAGAATTCCCTTTGATACATGGTTACAGCATTCAACAAGACCATCTAATTGGCCATGGTACATTGACGTTTTTAGCAATTTAATTAATAGAGTCTTGGAGAGTTCTTGCATTGTAAGAGCTGTGAAGTTAGTGCTGTAATATATTTCAATTTGGTTACATAGACTGATCTGAGAACTGAGGTTTTAGTGCTAATGGGCTCTGAAAACATAACTGCTGGGTGTTGGGAGATGTAATCTAAAAAGATTGCACAGTATAGTAATCATAACAAGGATATAAGAGTATCCTACATAATTTCTCTTGAGGGAACCAACTAATGTAACCTCTCAAAGACAATGCAGAAGTGGTGGGGCCCAGGATTCCTTTGGAAGATACTGAGGGCAGGATAAACATTCAACATCTTGTAGATCAGGGTACCATCTGCATGCTCATGAACATTAATATCCAATTTTCAGTATCACAGTGTGTGAGAGATAATATTACTTCATTCACAGTCTTTTTCATTATTCAGCTCCTATTCAAATTCTGTCTCATGTGGTCTCTGTAGGTGCAGGACAAGGTCTCTTTATTACACATGTGCTGAAACAGAGGAATATTTTTATTCTGTGAAATATTGTAACAATGACAGTGATTAAGAGTGGAATTTGTCCAGAAATGTGGCCACAAAAATTTTTCTTAATACGGGTTGGAAGACTGTAATATTCTCAGCATTGGCATGGAGAATCTGGGATTCTGTTCTTCCAATCCCTAAGCAAAAATAATTTTCTTGAGTTTTATGGATACATTTTTCTACTCAGTTATTTTGTACTTCATCTGTTTAAATTTTGTTTACTAATTTAAATGCATTGGAGGCACAGTTTCAATAACTAATATTTGTATGTTTCTTCACAAAAGCCAGGTAAGGTAACATTTCCCTGGAGAAGGTATATAATAAATCAATAAAATCTGTGTAACATGATTGCATCAGTCAAATACACACAATTATTGAGCTGTTCAAATGCACACTCATTTTATGTATTTATATTTTTATTCTTAGAGAAAACAAAAAGAACTTCAACATTATTATTTTTATGCAAATGAGATATTAATTATCATACTTTCAAAATTAATATTCACCATCTTTAAATGTAAAATAATAATCTACAATTCTATAATTATATTTTAATCACTGAAGGATGGGAATTTATGCATGTTTTTCTTTCAGTTCTTTTTAATGGAGTCTGTAGCTGTTATAATAATGACAGACATTACACTTTGAATATCACTGTTGTTCCAATATCCCTTCCTAATTTTACATAAAACTTGAAATAGAAATAACGGGGTATGAATTTCCCCATTAATTTCAGTTATACATTAAGTGAAAAACAGTTTTAAAATTACTTTTAAAAATCAATACTGCTGATTATGGAAAGGACATATAGTTTCTTCCAAATTAAATCTAATTGCAGGAAGTCTATGTAGATAAAATGAAGAATGGTGCTAAAGCATATAGAAGATTTGTATGTCAAGGCTTTTAAGAACATATTTCAGGATCTGTTGGGGAGATCATAACTGCATCCATTTAGCTTGAAGACAGACCTAGCTTTCTTCAGTTTGGGAAATGTTACGTCAGGTGATGTGTAAAAGACAATGAGATCATGAACCATTGATGAATATAGCTTTTACATTTGTAAAGTAGCTAAGATCTTCATTGGGAGCTGTTAATTCATGCATTGAACTATACATATAAACAAAAATAAACTATCCTCTGTCTCTATAGCCACAAATTTCCTTGTCCTTTCTAAACCAGTGCTGTAGTCCCAGATTTAATTAAAACAGTGATTGAGATATGTATAGCTGCACACTCAAACATAAGCCATAAACACACAGAAACATTAACGACAGAAATGCATGCCTGTCCTTGCTTTCCCTTAGAAGCCAGTGTTTCATCTTAATGATGAACATGGACAGGGATGAAACATTATGTCCTGGATCCAAGGAGAGAGTGAGTAGGTTATTTCTAAAAGTATGGAGTACACTCATGTTCTCCTTGCAAAGAGCACAGTATTGTTCTCATTCTTGAGCACACTCTTGCCAATGTCCAAAACCAGGACTGGAATTTTTAGTGTTGTACTTATGCTGTGAGTGTGATTGAATGGTATTTGCAATTCCAGGGGTTTGTTGGTTTGTTTGGGGTTTTGTTTGTTTTGGTTTTTTTTTTAATGTTTCTTGTATGTGTGCTAATGGCTGTTTCCAAGCTATACCATTTGCTTAGCTGAGATCCTGCCTTGGTGCAGAAATGAGGCAATACCATATTCATGGGTCTGTTTCGTACCACTGGCAGAAGTGGGAACTGTGTCAATAATTTCAGAGAGAATCAGGACCTGTAGAATGATGTAAGTTTTATTGAATAATATATAATGGTCCTCAACAAGGCAAAATAATGATTCTCTTACTTTCTTTCACTACTTTTCTGTTTCCTTTGCCCCCAGCTTTTATCCTCTTATTTTCATAACCACAAGAAGAAAGTTTAATCTCAAGTGTAGGACTGCAAAACCAGCTTTGAATTTCTTTGACTGTTCTAACTTTTTATACTTCAACACCAGCAAGAAGAACCAGAGACTAGCTAGATCTTACCAGCTGAGAAAATGGGTGGGTCATTAGTTTGGCAGATCCATCTCCCATTCAGCCTCAAATGTTGGCATGTTTGACACCTCTACTTGTATCATGGCAAGTATCCATTAATCTATGAGTCACTTTGATTTCTATTTTGCATTAGGTATGCTAGAGGTCATATGCTTTGCTCCCAATAAAAACCACTTACTCCCTCTCTAAGTAACTGTGTAATCAAATCCTGAGAGATTAGAGGAGGCAAGGGACCCAGAAGAAGAGGTTAAAAACCAATCCTTCACTCAGAGAAGTAAAGCAATAAAAGTAGGGTGCACAGCTGGCAAAACTATGGAGAGTAATGAAGAGAATGATAAAAAAATTAGTCTCCAGAGTACTAGAGTACAGTTGAGGAATGAGAGTA
This sequence comes from Manacus vitellinus, assembly GCF_001715985.3. Classification (NCBI taxonomy): domain Eukaryota; kingdom Metazoa; phylum Chordata; class Aves; order Passeriformes; family Pipridae; genus Manacus; species Manacus vitellinus. Next base: position 16,897,256 of record NW_021940813.1, read on the forward strand.
GTTTCAAAGTGGCTGAAAAAAAGGCAGGGAGAAAAAATAATAAGTGGTAAATCCATGTGGGCAAACTAGAAGATCACAGTCAAGATCAATGAAAACAAATGATAAGCAAAAAAAGCAAAACACACAAAACATTCTGATCTGTAAGCCAGAACAAACAATCAGGATAACAACTTGACATGCTTTTCAGATTTTTGAAGGAAGGAAAATAGCAACAGAAATAGTGAGGGGAACAATTGTAGAACCTGATAGTGGAAATGAAAGGCTTCTATTCAACAGTTTCCATTTCTGTCTAATAATTTAAAGTTTTGCTGTTTTAAGTATAAACCAAGCAATGTAATTTACCTTCAAATGAGAGCAAACATAATTTATTCTAATTTATATGTATTTGAATTGTATATATGGTATATAATGGCTTTATTTTAACTAATAATCTGTCTCTGTGTCTCTTTAGTAGCCAGGTAGATTTCAAAGCAGTATCTTGACAGAAATGTGGCAACCTCATGCATCGCTGCGCTAGCAGGGGTGGAATAAAGCCCCAAACTTGTACTGACAACAGAGCCTTGTATTGACAACCTGGAGCAGGACAATCTGATTTTGCAACCTTGCTGTCTCCTTGCTACTATGTATACATAGTAGCAACAAAAAATAGGATTGCAACATTCAGGTCACTCATTTGTCCTCATCCATGGAGAAGGGAAATCTCTTTATGCTGTAAAGGAGCAAAAACACCCAGCAAAAACATTCAGCTCAGCTGCCTGGGTTGCACAGTCTTTGATGATGTGGATGCCCGAGTTCCCAGTATGGTCACTGGAGCCTACTCAGCTCACCCTGTGCATTTATTTTCAGAAGAGCTAAACAGCTCTCTAGACAAAGTCTAGACTGTAAGCTTGGCTGCCTAAGACCTCAGTTGACTACAATGGGAGTTCAGACACCTTGCTGATGAATGGACATCCGTGTGTAGGAGTTTGAATTTGCAAGCTAACATCCTGCTCTTTGAGTGTCGTAGCCGGGGCAGAGCACTGGGGAGTCTCCTGGAACAGGCTGGGTGGACACACATCAGGTCTGGCAGCTTCAGCTCCAGCTGCCACCCAAGCCCTGTTCCCTCTGTCTGGCATCGGGAGGCTGCACAGCCCTCAGCAGCAGTCAGCAGGCTGATGAGCTTGGGGGAGTTTGTTCTTTTGCTCAGATCAAGTGTAAAAGGTATTTTCCCTAATGAAGAACGCAGCAGGTACCATTTTACCCAGGTCTAGTGGCTGTTTTCTCTACTAAGGGCAGACACACTGGCTGAAATCTCTGTGTTTATAAGCCCTATACACAAAACATCCCACCGTCATTCACTAGTCCTTCATAATTTTTGCTGAATAATAAGCTGGACCAGTGGGGAAAAAAAAGAAATAAAAGGTTAGGTAAATTGTTCTTATAGGGACTAATTATAAAATCCATGACTATGTCATTAAACAAGCCGTTGACTTCAAGTCCGTTGGCAGTGCTCCCTCCTGTATATTCTGAATGAGCTCCTATAAACAAGTTTTCTGGAAGAGTGAGGGCTGATATAGGGAGTATCAGCTTAGCTAAGTGAAGCTTAGCTAAGAGGGGAGAATTACTTTTTGTGTTTATAATTGTGAGTATTTGCTGCTATGTTTAGCAGGACCCATCTTAAAAGATATTGTCTAGCTTATAAAGTAAAAACAAATGTTGAAGATCAAAATCCTGTTTTCATATAAAACCCTTACCAAATTAAAAAAGGAAAAAAAAAAAGAAAAGAGAAAAATATTATTGAGAAATTCTAAGTCCTGGAATTTTCCATGTCGAGCTGATCCAATGCAGACAGTACAGACTAAAGAGAGGATTTTTTGTGCTTGTGGTTTAAATAGGATGAGGTTAATATTTTTTCCCAATTGCAATCTCTTTCTGTAGTGACAGGGTATGTTTCTAATTTTATTTATGGAGGTGGGTGGGTTGGATCACTGAAACGAAGATTTTGGTTTGGATGTGGATTTGTATACCTATTCCTCCCTGTAAAGACCAGGGCTGCTTGTATCCAGACTCATCTTTTCAATTAATTTGCAGTAATTAAAGGGTGCTGTGTGGGATGGGGCTAAAGAGAAACACAATTAAAATCTAATGCTTTTACTTTGGTATCTGCATCCTTATTTATTTTAAACTATCTTCAATGCTCTGACGAATTTAAGTCTTCCTGTATCACATACTGTGCAAACAGAAATATGTGAGTGAACTGTTGCCAATGGCTCTGAGCAAGCATGGGGCATGTTTCAGATTACACTGTGTTTTCTTGTTTGGATCTGATCTCCTTGCTAGGAGAGGCTGAGAGAGGCAGCTTGGGGGGATTTACTTCTAGCAGCAGCAGCAGCACATGATCCATCAATCGCGTGATTCTCACCACTAAGGACTAATGGGGAGGGTGAAGAAAAAGTAAATGCTGCCTTGGGGAAGCAACAGTATTTTCTTCTGCTCCTGGGGCCCCTCCACCAGCTGGACATTTCATGGCTTCTCCAAGGTTAGAAACCTACTGCTGCCCTAACAGGGATGCAGCTACACAGCTAGTGATGAACTTCCAGCCTGAAGTCTTCTGCGGAGTTTGCATTGGCAGTGCCTCCATCAGTCTGATGCTGACCATCCTGCAGCTTCTGCCAAAGAAAGGGCAGAGCCCACGGAAGATGCCCAAAGCCTCCTCCTCTTCCACCATCCTTCTCCTTATCTCCATTTGTGACATCCTTGGAGGCTTAGGTAAGTGCCCACTTGATGTCCCTTGCCATTGCTGTAGCAGGTTCTTGTTGCCCTGAGGTACCATAGACAAATGAAACTGGTGATTGGATAGCAGAGATTTCTGAGAAAAACATGCTCTATGTGTTCACAGAAAGATTTAGGCTAGGTGAGATCAGAAAATAATAGGCCTTTGGGGAGAAAGTTCTTGTTCAGTAGTTATACTTTAGAAGTGAAAGCACTTGACAAATCTACACCAAAATCTATGCTTTAACACAAATTAAAATCCAGAATAGTGGCTGGTCCTCTGAGTAAGGCATAAAAGTGGAGGTGGTGCAGCACATTGAAAACTAAGCTGACATCAAACAATCCTTACAACTGCATTTGAAAACCACTGTCCTCTATGTCTTTAAATCCTCTCAGACCAAGAGTGCCTCTTGTCATGTGCCAGCCGCTTCTCTGGGCACATCACATTGACAGCAAGTGAGTTTGAATTGCAGCTGGACACAGGCTTTTGAAATGCAAGTGAAGCTCCCTTATCAAGGATAACCTGCTGTCCAGCCCCTGGGTGATAGGTTGGAGGAGTAGAACAGCAGAGAATAAAACAAAATACATGAGTCAAAATGAAACTAATGTGTCTTAAGCTGTCCCATCAATCATTTACTACCAATTGGTTACAAATTACCATGACACATGAAAATACAGGACAAGTTTGTTTCTACAGTAGCATTTTTTCCTTCACATTAGGTAATAGAAGTAGTGCTGTTTTGTCTCTCTTGCTGCTCCGAGTGGGGGTTGTGTGTGTGCGTGTCTGTGTGTTTCAGGTCTTTTCCCCTTTCATACCTCTTATACTGTTCTCTCACAGTGCCTAGTAAGTACCAATACTAAAACAAACATTATAGGGGGAAATAAAGAAAGAGGGATATGGAAAATACATATGTACATTCGCCTGGAAAAGGTCCTTTTAGTCAGATGAGGCCAGCAAAATTGGGTTTTTCCCTTTCTCTTTTACTGACAAACTCAAACTAGTTATCCAGTATTGTTTTTGTATTAGATTCACTTTGGTGGGTGGGGAATAGTTCATTCTTGGTGGGAAATCTGGTGGGTTTGTTATATTTTGGTGCTTTATTTCAAGCAAACCCAGAAAACCTCACTAACAAACTCTAAGTTTATTTTTAAAAAGGGTAGTGTTCTCTCCTAATTCTGAAGCCCTGTTTTGGTTCAGTCCTGTGACAGAGAGGAGAACAGTTGCTTGTAAAAATGAAGGCAGCAAAAAGTGGGAAATAACTTTTTTCTGCAATGAGGGATTATAGAGAAGTGAATATCAGTGTATGAATATATGCTGGTAAAATTGTAATAGTTAGTGACTGTTTTATGTCAATCTGTTAACTGCTACCCAGTTTATTTTAAGGAAGTGTGTGAGACCATCTGTAAGTAAGTGAGATTTTAATCTACATAACATTGCAAGTTCCAGCAGCTTCCAACTCTTGGGGCTACTTTTCCCTGAATGATTACACTGACATTTAAATAACACAGTTGTCCCTACTGTGCTCCTCTGCAGCCGTCGCCTTCTGGGAGACGCACAAAATCTGGGCTGCGATGTGAAATATGTGGCCAGGGGAAAGCATGTGATTCAAATCACACCAGCAGATTCAAAGCATTAATACTTTTTTTTTCCTTAGGTATGATCTTTAGGTCAAGTGTATGGCTAGGCTTCCCAGGCTTCATAGCTAACATTTCTGTGGCGAACAGGACTGATGTGTGGCCTTCCACTTTCTGCGTGGGGAGCGCGGTAGGTACAGAGGTCATCCCCCCTTTCTCCTCCTCCCTATTAACAGTCCCTCCTCGTGGGGAGTCTGAAAGGCAAACTACTGTGTCCAAAAGGAAATGTGGCTGTGAGTCAGAGCCTGGATATGGTGGTTTCAGCCTCTGCCACACCCCTGCAAGTACGTTCTTGCCTTCCTCTGAGAGTCTGTGTCAGGACGGGCAGGGTGCTACACGATGCTGCGTGGTGCCTGTGAGGATGTAGGGCAGCACAGGTCTAAGGGATCCCAAGAGTTTTTTAGTATTCACTCATTGCAGGATTGCCAGGGTAGTGGAGGTCATACCTGTACTAAAGTCAGGAATATAGAGCCATAAGGGTATAAGCAATCCTGAAAGGGCTGTGAACCACTGCTGGCACTAATACCCCAGTGGCTCTGTTGCACTGGTAGCATGAGATTATTTTCCCACTTTCTCTGTCAGAAACTACAGCCTGTGTGGTGGCAGTGGGGACCTCCTGAAACCAGCAACTTGGGTAGCTCAAATTAGCCTTTGTGGCATGAGCATGTGTGTTTTAGACACAGAGGAACTTAAAGATAAATATACTCAAAACTGGAAAGCTGCTGGCAGAAGGTCTGTCTCTGCCATGTAGGATTACACCTCAGATTGCTGCTTATATGGGCATTCAGTGAATGCATCTGGACAAGTCGAGTTAAGTATCTTCTGGATTAAAACACAAGAATAAGAAAATGTAAATGCATTCCAAAAGTACAGATTAAAACTCAGTTCCAAATTTTACTATCATAATACTGAGACATATAATTTGAGTTTACTATACAAGAATAAAGGTAACATTTTTTACCAAAACACGGAGAATGACAGATAAGATAGATCATCACTTTACCCAAATTCAACAGATAGGGTGCCCAGTGAATGAATGCATGAGCAGTAATAGTATTAGATTTGCAATTCAAAGTGTACAATGTAGAAGGGGATATGCTGCATGTAAAGAAAATTATTCAGTACTTTTTAAATAGAACAATATGTGCCAGCTTGAACTCACTATGCCTTGTATGCCTATATAATGGCAATTTCAAACATGACAGTTTTATGCCACGTACACAAATATAAATTGTATGCACCTATTGATTCTCAATTCTGTCATACATCCTTAAGTTTTGCTTATTAGATGCAAATGCTCATTTTTTTCCTTCAAGGAAGAGGAAACCAACAACTTCAATATCTTGTAGCAAGAATGTCCTATTCAAAACATGTGTTTCCTCATATTTTAAATTTCACTTTCTTGCCCTTAAGACAAAAAATAGTATTTTTCAATGGTGACAAGATACTGAATGCAGACTGCTTGTTTTTCATTTGAATCTCAGGTTAGATGGTGAGTAGCATAGCGGTCTACCATAATTTTTATTTTCCCCTTCTTGGACTCTAGTAAAATGCTGTAATTTGAGTCACTTTAAATTTAGATTTAATTATATTGGAATGAAAACTAACCCTCCTTCCATTCACTTTCCCATACATATTCTCATGTGAGTTAATAAAATGTTTCCAATTCTATTTTATTTTTCTTTTAGCCCCACTGTTTTATTTTACTTAACCACAAGCCAGTACAAACTCCAAATAGTGAGGCTGTTACACATCTTCTTTAAATGGTTTGCAGAGGGGTTCTCTCTCAGGCACTGTAGCAAAATGTGTCATTTTGCTAAAAAGTAAAATAGCATATGAAAATTTTTGTTATATCTGATTTGTATTGGTTTTGGAGACAGTCTTGTCTATGTTGGATTTTTTGAAATCCTCGCAGTTTATTTTTGTATATGTGTGTGTACATATAGTAAATTGTGCATTTTTCAACTGCAGCAAATATGTAAACATACAGATGAAGTTACATGCTCAGTGCCATGGGTAAAGTGCATTAGAAGGAAGACTGGAATTTTTTTTTTTTTTGCTCCTGTGCACTAGGAAAATGTCATGGTGTTTGAATTAAATGCTGAATAATTCGTGCCACGAATGACTAGAGGTAGGGTCTACACCCATGGTGAAAGGAAATATTTCCCTGCTTGATTTGCCTTTCAGAGGATGGAATGGTTGATCTCTATTCACTGACATTTGGCTCAATAAAAAGCATGTTGGTTTCCAGATGTAAAATGATGCCGCTATGGAGCTGTGATAAAGGATATTCAGATAAGAACTGAAAGATGTCTTGGAGGGAAGGTAATCTGAATATTAAACAGTTCCAGACTATTACAAAGAGCCAACTCCTATGGGGAAGAAATGTGGAATTTATAAACAGCGGCAAAGAAAGGTCACTTATCTTATACAAACTCATGGGTAAAATTCATAAGGTCAGCTCAAGAATGCTGTTGAATTTAACTTGACTTGAACCTGTTTCCTTTGTATTTTTATTGAAGAAATCAGTCAGGGAATTCAGTATGGATATTTTTCCAGAGGGTGAGTGATTTTCTCATTAGTGACCTTTTTTTTCTTGATAACCGTTCCTTGAATCAGGTCCTTGTGCACTGAGAAAATACCTCTCACGTGCAGAACCCAGAATGCATAGGCACACTGTGGTTATAACTGACCTCAGTTATATTTTCATGTCTCAGCTACTGAGAAACACTTAAGATTTTAACCTAAAATTAAAACATCCTCCCTATAAATTTCTCTGGGCTTCACTTATGACACTGAGGTTAGGAATGGAGAGGTAAATAACAGGTTTTCTAAACTACAAAATAAGCTGTGAAAGCAAACACTGCTCAATTTACCTGTGACTTGACCCATAGGCTACAACAATGCTGTTCCTGTGATTTTGAGTAAGATTTCATACTTTATAATCTTGTCTGGAAAATACACACATTTGAAGAACAACTCATCAGGCCAAAGTCCCTCCCCTGCCCCAGTGGTACTCGAGAAGCAGCTGTGACATTTGGCATTTTTTCCCCTCCAGATGTGGATCCAGCTGTTATATAGTGCTGGCTTCTGGTGGTTGTTTTGCTATGCTGTTGATTCTTACTTGGTGGTGAGAAGATCAGCAGGACTGAGGTACCAGAGCTAAAGCTCTGAATTTGTTATTTTCCTTCCAACACTGTATGTCTGTGTTTGCAGCTATCTAAGGGTATAAGTGAAGTTTGTACAACTATCTGATGTTCATATGGTTACCAGGTAACGATAGAGATGAGTGATGTTCTAAGTACTTAAATTGCCAGAGTAATGCTCAGATGTTTATTTACATCCAACCTAAATTTAAATGTAACTGAACTCATTTGACCTTTGGAAAAATATGGAGCAAATTGTGGTCTATAAATTTTGTGGCAGTGAGATGACTATTTGGTCCCTGTTCTGTACCTGAAATTGATTCTTGCAGAAAAAAAAGTGTTATCTTGAAAATGAAAAATTGAGAGGGGGAAAGTGCTGAATTTCATATAGTTCATTTCCCATTTTTTTAATTTTTCTCGGACTTTCTATTTTATCCACTTCTCAGGGTGGTCATTATTTCCCTTCTGATCACACTTGTAAAGTTCTGAGGAACTTTACAATATATTTTTCTGCAATGCCTATGACAGAAGAACTTGAACCCTTTGGAAAGTACCATGCTTTAATGCCAGACAGAAAATATATGATGTCTCTAAGTTGGTTATTTAAAGAACAAAATAACCTTCAGTTGCTACTGCTAAATGTTGGATTATGTGCTTCTGTTCCCAGAGGATACTTAGCAGTCGGGTACAGAAGATATGGTTCTTATGACAAATGTTACCAAAATGGGGCTTTTTGAGTTAATTTCACACTGTTGAGGATAAACCTGATTTTTTAAAGTCCTATAGTTCTAGTCTGAAACATCTGGGACCTACTTCCTTCCCCCTTCCCTGTTACGCAAAAAAATCATGTGTATTTGTGCTTGATTCTAAGATCAGAGTAAACAGCAAAAGACTTTCTACACATACAGATCTGAATCTCCCTAAGACAGGAGCAGTATCCAACTCTGAAAATTAAACATAGTTCTCTTCAAATTACATGTGTTTTATTTGACTGTTCAACTCCATTCCTAAATTTTAATCTGCTAATTTGCTCTCTGCAGGAGAAATGAAAGATGCAGGGGTTCCTTATGGATAAAGGGAAGGGAAGAAGTCCTGACCCTCCACCCTACAGGCTGGAGGGGACAGGACCTTTATGTGCAAGCCTGAACAACTTTGCTTTGCTCATTTTTTTTCTGGAGGAGCCCCCCCCCCCGCTACACCTGCTTTCCTTAGTTTAATGTACTGCCAGTGTTGTTCTGCATGATTTCCTATCTGTAAAGCTCTTTTTCAGTGAGGGTCCTATTTTTACCTTGCAACATGGATCGTGTAAGGTCTGATATCTTTAATTGTGCCTGTCCTGTTTGGTGCTTGCAGTACAATTGTGCTGTACCACATGATGACGTGGGGCCTTGCAGTGCTGCTCTGCGTGGAGGGGATTGCACTGCTTTATTACCCTTCTATCTCCAGGTAAGCAGAACTCTGGGAACAGACTGCAAAATTGTAACACTCTCTGGTCATTTGAATGTCGTTTGGTCAGCTTTAGGGGCAGACATCCAAAACCTGGGCTTTTTGATCTCTGACGAGCATGTCCCACTGAGTCAATGAGTATGCTGGAAATACTTCCCTGGGTTTCAGGGGACCCAGAAGAAAAATGCCAGGCAATACAGGTACTTGGGCATGCTTCAGGGCTGTGATACAGCTTCTGCTGTGAGCCTACTGCTCTCCCACTCCTGGTTTTAGCTTTCCTTTAAATTTGAGAAAAAATGCACAGACAGTGCATGTTATAAATCAGCTTTATGTCCAATATGAACTGATGGTGAAGGTCTATGAATTATAAGGTTTGCATCTGTTTGCTTCATTCCTTTTTATTTTTTTTTAAGTTAAAGGTGATATAGAATAGCCAGAACTGTCAGCTGTGGGGAAAAAATGCATAAGCTTTTAATGATTTCTTCTCAGCTGTGAAAATGGCTTGGAACATGCAATCCCACATTACGTCACAACCTATGCCCCACTCCTGCTAGTGCTGGTGGTCAACCCAATCCTGTTTAGGAGGACAGTATCAGCAGGTATGTTCCTACTGGCCAACATCAATCAATATGTGTTATTTAGCAACAAAGCAATACTGTAGAAAGTCATGTCTTTGTATTCCGTGATGTGGGACAGCTTCTCAATAAATCATAAAGATACAGCAAAGGGTGGGAAGGAGCTGCCTATTGAAATGAAGATACCATCTTGATGGGGAATTTGCCCTAGAGACACAGTCTGATGACATACTCAACCTGTTCTGTTATAAACACCTGCTGTAGATTGGTGAAAGTATTTCTGTGTTACTTGATTTAAAGCATCTGAGACGATGTATAGTGGATGCTAAACTCTGCTGTAGCTTTGGTACCAATCTGGACTTTGGAATGTAATTTATTCTGGTTTAAAGATAACATTGGCGAGATCTGAGAGTTGATTTAACTTCTTGGCAGCCCTTGAGCTAAAAATGTAATAAAATGTGATCAGAATTTTGTCACTTCTGATTCTGAGATTATGAAACAAATGGGAATTGTACACAACTCAGATGGGATCTTGAAGTTCCAGTTTAATTTATTATCCAGTGCTTGGAAGAAATGAGACTGAATAAAAGCTACAGATTCAATGCATTCTTTGCATGTAATATGATAGTTCTAGATATTTGCGGTATCTGAATATATCTACACATTTATTATACAAAAACAGCAGGAAAAGATCTAGTCTTCTCAGTTTAGTCTTCATCCCATCTATCCTGTGTCTCTCAGTAATCCTAATTTTCAAAGGAACAGTTGTTCTTTTAAGAAGTTGTTCCTGTAAAAACTTGCCCTTTTTATGGGAAAATACATAGAGTGTATTGGTTTGTGTGTTTGTATATTCCTTGTGATATCTGAACAGCATGTGGCATAACTATTTTTTTGTGACATTTCATCTTCAAGTTTCAGAGGTGTAGATAATGCTTTATCAATGACACGGTGAAAAATGATGGGCATAATAGGATAGAATCTATTCTATTTTAGTCTGAACATCACATAGTAAGTGTGTAATTATACCACACATCATATAGAGGTTGTGTGCACTACCTTTTGTTGTAAAATAAAAGTATATTGACTATACTGTTTAATATATTCAGGGGGATTGAGAGAAGAAAAACCAACTCGTGGGACATCACTCGTTTTATGAATCCAAATGTGTGTAATTATTTTCCTTTAGGATTAGGCTGTATGTGAGATTCCTTTATAATGGTCCTTCCAGCTTCTGAACTGCTGCTGGAGACAGCAGTTCCCTCTTTACAGGCATCTGTCTTCTGGATTCTTGTGCCTAAACTAACAAGATACATGTCTATTAATGAACATAATTGTATGCTTTCCAGTTGCCTCCTTACTGAAAGGAAGACAAGGGATTTACACGGAGAATGAAAGACGTCTGGGAACAGAGATCCAGATGCGCTTTTTCAAAATTATGCTGGTATTTGTTATTTGGTAAGAGGTGTATTGTTTTGCTTTAAACTGCCTTTTTCCCAGCTGGAGAGGGTATGGGACAAGAGTAAAACCTGATCATTTGCTTCATTTTTTTGTCTTTATGCTTGGAAGGGAAGGTGTATAAGGAAGAAGCAGTTCTAAACTAGTTCACAACGGCAATGAATCATTCCTGTAACATCACAAAGCTGTGAGGAAATGATAAAATGTTTAACCATCAGAAAAACAAAAGCACCAAGAAACAATAGCAAAAAACTCCCAATAGGTTGGGCATAGACTGAAGCTGTGTGGTACAGCAGCCTCCCAGCACTGAGGGCTGATAGATGGCTTTCTGTAATCCAGATTTCTCAGAGCCTCTTGTCGCCAAACACATCACTGAAAACCTACAATAAATATGCTTCTAAGACTGGCTTCATGGCTCTGACTATGATTATGTAATGCTGCAACCTCTGTATTCTGCAGTTCCCAAATGCCTGAAAAGAACTTGCATATCTACTGGAAATACAAGGTTATATGCCAAAAATCTCCATATGATTGTGTGTGAAATTTCTGATTGTTTAATTTTATTTTTTTTTTTAGTATTCCATCTTGCTTCATGAAAATGGTACTTCAAGGTAGGATAGGAAAGAGGCAGTAGGACAGGGAGGAGAGGAGTGAGGCAGCAGGAAATGGTCCTGGAGTAGTGAAATGACTTGGCCAAACTTACAGTCTCTACAACTAAACTTTTTTATACACAGGTGTATTAATGCATGTTACATTGCTTTAAAAGGCTGAGCAGGAAGAGACGCTGCCTTTTTTATCTTCTCTTGGCTGCTGGAGTGCTCTGAGGGGACATGATTATCTTTTCTTAGGGAATAACTGAGTCTACTTGGCTTGGGAGTGAAGTTTCCAATGTGAAGGGTGGGGTAGCCAGCAGAGAAAGGAGACAGAGACAGCAGCAAAGGATCCTGCAGCATGGCTTCCTGGAAATTGCTGAAATAATGAGGAGCAGAGATTTAGTCAAGCTTCCAGGGCTGTGGAAAGAAAGAGCCCAGAGGCACCACAGAAGTGCATTGCAACTTAAGGAATGGTGGCCAGCTTGATGATCTGGGAGCAAGCATGAAAGAAAAGGCCAATTTCCTATGGACACTCTGGGGACATTTGTTTATTTCCATTATGTCTCATTCTGGCTTTTCCTATTGAAAAAAACCCCAAACAAAATCACAGCTCTGATTTAGGATTTTGTTCTCATAAAACATAAGCTTTAGAGTGTAAAAACCTCTCTCAAAGGTTACTGGAGGGAAAGACTGAGGCAGTCCTCTCTCAGAAGCTTAGGGAAGATTTCCTTCCGTCCCAGAAGTCAAATCTGATATGACTTAGTCAAAGACAGCAGGATGGGGCAACACAGGGTAGAAGAGATGCCTACAGATTTGGGAGGGAAGAGCAGGAGGTTTTACACTGGGATAAAAATATAATTGGAGGAAGCACATGCATAAAACCCTTTGGAAAGTATGATATGGATGCTGATGATTTCCTTTCTGAAGCTGCAGTAGAACTAAAAAAGAAATGCTGGTCTAACTGTTTAGAAGTCATAGGAAATTACAGCCACTTGCTATAACCTTTATTTAGTGTAGAACACACTCAGTTTCTTTCACATAATAAGGCTTGATTATCCTCATCCTTATTTGGAAACAAGTATTACCTTTATTCAAAAAAATTAATAGCATTTTCAAGGGTTTTAAAGTCAACTTTGGTATTGCTTTGTAGTTTTTTTATGGACATTTTGAAAGTTTACTGTAATCTAACCCTGAAATTCAAACTCCAGCTGGAATTCCTAAGGCCTTTTACAACAACATGTGCATATATTTGGTTTCCTTATCTGTGAGCACAACTCTTTCAAGGCATCAGCGAAAAAAGTCAGCATGAATGATGTTCCCATTATGGATCACAGTTGCTTTTCATCTCAGTTTTATTCTGTAATTTACTGTCATTGTTCTGCAGCAAGTTCAAATTATCAGGTTCTGTTTGTTTGGTTTTTTTTTTTCTTATTTTGACTTCTTTGTCCAGGCCTGGGCTAGTAGGTAGGTGTCTGGTTTTTGATCATGGTCTCAGAAAGCTACTAGTTCCTTTAGATTGAGATTTAACAAGTCCAGCTGTGTTGAACTTGATGATCTTAGGAATCTTTTCCAACCTTGATGATTCTGTGATTAAAAAAATCTTACTGTCCTTATTAGTGATCTTAATTTGTATAATTTGAAGGTAAAGCATATTTTACATGTACATAGATATATTTAACTGTCTTTTTCTTCTTTGCTCCTCCAATAGCTGGTCATCCAATATTATCAATGAGACCCTTTTGTTCTATCTCGAAATGCAGCCAGATATCAATGAAATGCCCCTGAAAAACATCAGAAGTGCTGCACTGATCACATGGATTATAATGGTAGGTCAGAAGTGACATTGCTTAGTCTTAGAAATCACTGTTATAAGACTGGTGGAACAGTATAGTATGTGGTTTATAATTTTGGGGGATATAAACACTCTGAAAATCAAGGAAGAAAATCATTAAGTAAGAGAAAGGAATGAGCAGTCACTTGGGAGCGCATTTCTCATAGAAACTTTGACAAAGGTGTACTAGGGACCAGCTTTTTCTCCCATTTGCTGGAGTATGCATTCTCTTTGTGAGTAATCACTACCCATTTTAGGATCCAGAACAGACCACTACAATGATTTCTAGCCTAACCTTGCTAATCTCTGCAATAATGCAAGCTGCAAAGTTTTAGCTCACGATTCCTGAAGGTTTCCCCATTAAATGAGCATTTTATGGTAATTCTCTGTTTGCAACTAAGGTGGTTTTTTTTTAATTTTAAAGAATAATTACATCTTATATCTTGACATTCTGGTCATTATTTGGGGACAAATAGATGAAAAATCTTGGAAACAAGGCACCAAAAATAGCTGTAAGATGCTGCTCTGTTACTGTACCTTACCCTCTTTTCTCCTGTTAGAATATTTGATTTTTCAGAGGTGATGTTGCATGTTCCTTTTCCAAGAAAATTTATTCTGGAGCTGCTAAATAGCTGTAAGGCCTGAGCATCCTTTGTATAGTTAAGCCCTTGAGCAGTTTGATATTGAAGGATTAAGTGATGCAACTGATGTAATACAGTGTCCTCTTCTGAGAAGGAGTGAAAACATTCATGTGACAGGGACCTTGCTCTTGCTCACCTAGAGAGCAAGAGGTCAAGTCTAGGAACTGAACTATTTTTTTAATTGGCTGTAAAAATAATTTCCTCTTTTCCTGTGAGAAAGATGGAAGCAGCTAAAGCCATTAACTTGCTAAGCATCCCATGGCACTGGGAACAGGCAAAGTTTTTTGGAGATCGCTCAGAGTTTTCTTTTTTAGTACCTCTCCCCATTTTACTGTCCTGCTTTGATGGACATTTTCACTGGCTCAAGAGTCTAAAGGAATTCCAGACAGATCAATTCCTGCTGATTTAAAATGCTTGTCTGTATATGCTAGTGCCTATGCTTATGTATTTGACTTGGTTTCTAATGAAAAATATATTTGCTTTCATGAATAAAAAAGTCTAGAGTTTGTGGGGAAAGTTAAAAATGCACCAGGGGATTGACTGGCTAAAATTCATGCTAAAAAGTCATTTGGTGCTTAGGTTCTCTGGGATGGCCTCAGCCATTTTGGAACAACAGATCACAGTATTTTACTCTGATTTGTTTGTGTCTGCAATGGCCAAAACATACATTTTTATTTGCATGCAAATAGCATATTTTAAAGCAATTGTTCATTGGAAGGGAAGTTGTTAATACATACAAAGCATTTTACTGGAGCTCAAAATGAAGCCTTGCTGGTGTAATTCCTGTTGTACTTCTCTTTCCTAGGGGGTTCTTAATCCGATGCAAGGCTTTCTTTTCACATTAGCTTTTTATGGGTGGACAGGATGGAGAGTGGACCTGAAATGGCGAAAAAGAGAAATCCCCTGGGAATCTATGTCCTCGTCAACTGCGGGGGAAAATGCCTATCCCTCTCCAGTGAACTACCAGAGCAACGTCCATGATTCAAAGAAGATATCGACAACTGACAGCCAGCAGACTGATGAGGCTATAAGCATGTTGTCTGAAGGTAACACTAGCAGTGATGAGAGATTAACCAGAAGCTCTCCCATCTACCAGGGCTGGTAGTTTTAGGTGCAGAGCTGGATCTAACTTTTCACATTGTCAATACTTATAAAACCACATTAATGTGTGAATCATTGTGTACTCTGGAATTAGGTTTGTGCTCAGTGGCTTGATGTCATTTCCTATAACTTGAGAGAGTGTGTGAAAGAGCATGTGAGACAGAGAGATATGGTTTATATCTTTATTTGCCTTCTAGGAGACATGTAAACAGGTATAAAGGCTTGATCCTTTTTCAGTAGGAGCATATCTCTGCAAAGATATATGTTTCTGACAATTAATTTTCATCCATTTTGTTTTAATCTCTCTTGTAACCTCCATACAGTAGAAGACTCTTTTGTTTAAATAAATGGACTATTAATATGTTGGGTTTTTAAATGTGTTGCCTTGCTTGCCTTGCTCAGCATAAAATTCCTCACCCAGAATTACAGGTCTAGGATTTCTGAGGCACCATTTCCAGCCTTGACAGTTTGGTAAAGCATTAGTGACAGCAAACTCTGACTTAAGGACAAATATTTCCTGTTTGTGTAGACTCTCACTGACATAGTCTTCTTTTAGCTTGTTTATGTGAATTTTTGGTGTGGTTTTATCTAGGGACCTAAAAAGCTTTTTTTAAAAAAAAATTGAGCCCAGCATAGGCTTCACAAACACTTCAGAATAATGGTTTCAGTTCACTCCTGGTTCAAGCAAAAATAACCCTTCAAACTATTTTTTAGTATGGATTCAGCTTGATCCTTATGTCTACTTACCAAACAGGATGATGACTGTTGGGGCAGGTGCATTAAGAGATAACATTTGCATAAAACATTTCGATGCTCTGAGTGCTCATAATAGAACAAACAGAATAGTCCTTTTTCTGAGATGGGCTCTATTTTATATCTTCATCTGCTGAATGAATAGATATTAAATCCATTCTCCTTATTTTCTCAGATACATACCTCTTTTGCTACAGTGCCCTAAATACCTATATCCAAACAACACCCTAGATTGGTTGAAAGTTAAGAAAAAATTATGACCATATCTACTCTAGGCTTCTGACTTCATTTCAAAAGTAAAAGTGATATGATTGAAGTTGGGTTGTTCTGGATGCTGTTTACAACAGTTTGACTGATGGCAGGATGAAGCCCCTTGAGCCCAGAGAACAGGCCTCCCTTGCTTCAGCACGTGACCAGGGCTGAGCTTTAAGCCCTGCTCACATCCACTTTGGCTGAACTTCACTGGCTGTTCCCACCTTCCTTTTCCAACCCAGTTCAGTTTAAGCTGTTGGAAAAAAGAAAAAAATAGAAAAAAAAGTTAAAGACAGCTGAAAAGTTAATGCAATAACGACATGAAGCTTAAGCTCCTGTGTTAATTACTCAGGGGAGTCCCAGGATGGTTAGCCATTCAGGATCAACAGAACCACTACTGGAAAATATTGATTGGCTAATTTAAATAAATTGGCGTCTTGAGCTAATTGTTTGATACAAGGGCATTAAACAATGAGTGGACAACTATTTAGGCAGATCACTACAGAGCTGTGTTTGGTTTTTAGCAAGTCTTTTGCATTGTACCCCATAGAAACCTTTGTGGCTTTATGACTTTATATTGCTGTTCTTGTTGTCAGGACTACTGGCAGATCACCAGACCCTTTCATTTTATCATAGTCATTTGTTACCTATTTAAGTATAAAGAGAAAACATGCAGACTTAGGAGCAGATTATATTGATTCTTTTGAAACAGAGAGCATTTTTCAGTGCAATACTCATCACAATTGAGGTCAAAAGAGCAGGAAAAATGTGGAGGTGGAATTGCTTAGTAAACCTTTTGAGATGCTATGGTGTGAGCCAAGCTGCAAAACCATAAACCAAAATTAACAGTCTGGCTTCACAGGAATAATTATGTGGCACGAAAGCACTTGGGAGCTGATAGGCTGTACTAAGAGGCCCTGTGAGATGACTGAATGACTAATCTCTCCCTCTCTTCACTGCTCCAGGGCACATTTGGGACGGGGACAGATGGGGTGTCCCAGTCTTGGTGCCTGCAAGGCCATGAGCAGCCCCTGAGCAGTGCCAGGTGGCTGCTGACATTGAAGCACCCCTGTGATGGGACAGCCTTCTGCAAGGGCCATGCTTTGCTCCTCTCCTTTTCTTGTTCTTTCAAGGTTGTCCTTGGGGTGAGTGTAGTGTGTCAATCTAGTGGGATTTCATCAGGAAAAGTTAGGACTCATTTGAGAGCTTAAGAAAGACAACTGACCTCATTGTGATGCACTGAGAAATTAATATGGAGCATTGCAGAGCAAACTGACAGTGTTTTTTGACTTAGAAAAGAAGTAGGTGTGAGGAGAGTTTCCTTACCTGCTGTTCCCAGCCTCCAGTGGATGTACAGGAGGCATTCCTTCACAGCTTAAAACGGGGTGATAATTGGTTCTATTCATGTGTAACCATGACCACATTTGATTTCACCTCACACAAACCTTGTTCTTGCCTCATCATTCAAGAAATCAGGCAAAGCATTGCCTTCTTCAAGTATTGCAGTGGATGCCTCTCTCTTCCCACCAGCAACATGCTTTTGAGGTACATCTGATTGCCCCCACTGCCTGTGCCTGCTGCATGCACACGACAGGGCAGCCACAGGCTACCACAGATGGCTACATTTTGAGGGAAACTAATTGTGTGCTCCAAGGATCAACAAGGGCAAGCTTAGACACCATGTCCTGGACAGCACAGCTGTAACACCAACCTAAACACTGCCTTATTAAATGTGCCATCCACTGTCCACTGAGAGGAACCTTGTGCTTGTCAGCACACAGAAAAACATCCTGGCTTTCATTTCAATGATGATTTTTATCTGCTTAGTTATGATGCAGGCTGCTCTGGTGAATGTGGAAAGTGCTTGTGTCTGGCCTGAATTTGTTTTCTAAGTGCTTGTCTCTGGCCAGATTTGTTTTCTAAGGTGTGTTTCAAACATGGCTTGGGTTAACAAGGGAGAGCTCTTGTCAATACTGAAGTCCACAGATGCAGTCATAGTCTATGGTTTTCATTTTACACTGTCTCTGGGAGGGGCTCGCTTCCACAGTCACACAGCTCTTTCATTCATGAGCAGGAAGCAGCTGTTTCTCTGGAATAGCAAGGTGTGACTCAGAGGAGAAATAAACAGAAATAAAACAAGACCAGATACTGTCTAACAAAATATACGTAGCTGAAGTTTTGTTTCAAGACTACAGCAGTTGTCAATTTTAGCTTCTTGTATTTTGGCCATATTAAAGTACAACAAGACCTTTCTGAATTTATTAAAAGGAAAAAATGTAAATGAAAAAAAAAGTAGTTGAATCTAATATATAATATTACTGAAATATAATTACCGTAGTGGAATCTCATACAGAGGATATCTATACATACAGGGCAGAATTGCCTCTATTTAACACCCTTGTCAACTCCCAGCCTGCTTATCAATTCCAGCCATACACAATAAGTGTTCTCTGTATTCACCAAAACTTATTTTTAAGCACTCAAAGATAAAATGAAAACTTGTGGAAAAAGTGCCTTCTCATATCCTGTTCTTAAACACTCCTATTTGTTTCTGTTGGTGGAAGAGGACATATGGAACTGTATTTGACCTGCCAGCCTCATACATTTAATTACTCTTTTATTTGACCAGATGTTCAGGCTAATTGCAAAGCTGAAATATGAGCACTAATAAAATAATAAACAACTTGAATAGGCAGATTTCTTGCATACCAAAGCTCTGTGTTTATGAGGTCCACCATATGTCTGAATACCAAAATCCTAACTACAACTCTCATTAAGCCCTTCTGCTGGTCTTATAGATCAAATGCATGGAGACAGTTAGAAAGTGAAAAATTAAATGTGATCCCCCCCTGCCCTGTATATCCATACTTGACTTGTACTTCGGTAATTGCCTCTGTGTATTTGTGATGAATCTGATCTCCAAAAATTTTCTTAACTTTTATGGAATCCTCAAGTTTAGAGTAATCCTAGATGAAAATCACTAAAACGTGGTAGTTAACATAAGATGGGGCAGATGGTGTCTGGATCATTCATTCTTTAAGGGACAGACATGCATATGTGTGGACATTGAAGCTGGCAGCTGAAGGAGGTGCAAGTCTTATAGAAAGTAAAATAGGGAGCACAGTCAGGTTCAGGAATCCAGGGATGAATCTTTTTTCCTGATTTATGTTCCTTAGGGTATGCCGTGAGCTGTATGGAAATTTGACTCTCCCACTGCAGCTCTCTAAGCAAACTCTTAAGCATTCAGAGGGCTAAACTCACCACGGGTTTTGTAGGTAAAATTTTCAAAAGGCTGAGAAAATTTGAGCACACACCTATCAGGGAAACTATCCAGTGATGAAAGTGATGGGAAGACTTTCTGCTGCTCCTGCACCTCTTGGTTGCTGGGGCTCATCACATTTTGGGGTGGCAAGAAACTTTTTAATCTTTCAGGCTTCTCCATAGGGGACTTTGTCACTTTGCAAAGCCAGCGCCTAGAGCTGAGGAAGCTGCCAAGGTGGCAACACATACTGTCCTGGGCTCTGTCCTGTTGTGTGTGGCAGTACAGAGGGGACTGGGGGTCTCTTCGTGCCCTGGTGTTGTACTGGGATGAAGTTCAGGCAGCCTCTTGCCCTACTTCTGTCGGTAGGACACCAGGTCTTAAGAGGTGGATTGAGATATGATCCTCTGGTGAGTGGGGGAATGACAAGTCTGTTAATAAAGACAACCTTTGTCCATGAAGCCTTGTCCTACCCTAGTTTTTCACCAGCTTTCCTCTGCCTCCCTCTGAACACTTTCACACTGCATAGCTGAGAGGGACTCAGAGGGTAACTGGAGGCCTTGGATCCTTGTCCTCCAGCTGCCTCCACAGAGGTACCCACCTACTCCTGCATCTGTGAGCCTCCAGAAAAGTCTTGAAAATATGTAGAACCAAACACCACCTCTTTTATCATGCTTCTTGAAACAGGTACTTTTTAAAGGCACAGGTTTTAAAACAAAGCAGTGGGGCTAGTTTTGCGCGATGTAAGGATCAAGCTGTGATGGTGGGGTTGTCCTGGCAGCACCCTCACCACTCAGGGGCACCAAGGCTCAGGAAGCATAAAAACACTAGCAGCCATTCATTGATGCTGTAGCCACGTGATAACATCTGCTCCTGGTTTGCCTGCTACAGCAGATCTTGAATTTCCGGGAGGAAAAGAGGGGGGAAAAAAAGCAAAAACGCAACTCCCTCCTTAGGCTGAGCACCACCTTTTATGTGGCAATGAAACATCCTCCTCCTGGTCATGCGCCACCATGTGACAAGGAGCAGAGTATTCTTCTCACCAGCCCTTTCCTCAAGGCACCAGATGACTTGCCAAGGATCAGAAGCATTCCCGCAGCCACAGTAAGTACCCTGTGTAACAACTCAGCTCTGCTAAAGCCCCACGTCAGGCAGTCAGCCATCCCCTAGGAATGCAATTACACCCAGAACAATGCAGTGGAGGCTAGATAAGGCAGCTTTTTCCTTAGTTCCCAAGGATTTTACAGTCTGAAAGCTGGTATACCCAGATTCCTTCAATATAATGTTTAACGTAAAATGAAAAAAAAAATCACATCTACATTAGCAAAATACTTTTTGCTAAAGACAAAAGACTTTTTAATAAATACCTTTAAGTGTAATAGAGGCCTTTTTGCCAGGTTTGCTGGGCTCTGATGCTAGTGAGCTCCATGACTTCACTGGAAATAAGGCTGATGTTGAATAGCTGGAAACCTGTGAAAGGCGTGAGCAGGTAAGCTGAAGACACAAAGGCAGTCACAAGGCTCCACAGGGAGAATTATTCCTCTCTTCTAGAGGAATGTGGTTTTGGGGTTTTTTTCATGGCACCATCTTCAAGTATTAGTTTTATTGGTACATTACTGGTAGACAAAAATGGCATGTATTGTTTTAATTTATTTCATGAATATATCACACTGTAGATACCCACTTCATGGATTCATTTTATTCCAGATGAGAGTCTGGTCATACCTGTGAAACTGTGAGGTGGCCTCTTGCCTTTCTTCTGCAGACACTTGTGAAACAAACTGATAAATATTCAGTTACACAAAAACTCATATGTCAGTGCACACATACATTGCAACACATTCATCGCAACACACACACACACACATGCACACAAGTACTCCTTAGGTTTTAGAAGCACAGAAACACAGTTTCTGATGATGGGTAAACTATAAATTAATTGGTTTTGTTTTAGAACATTTTTTTGGTTTTTCTTCTCCAAATGTTATTGCCTTTTATTAAAAACCAACAACAAGAACCCCAGAAGATACTACTTGAAATGATGAACAAATATGCTGTTTATGAAAACTTAGATTTTCATAAAAATAGAATTTTAACATTCAGTTCACTGCTGCTCCAAAAACACTATCAAAAATTCCACCATCATTTTCTCATTAAATTGCTCTTGCTTTGCCGCCTTAGAATTTTTTTCAGGGCCAATTTCCAGTGACAGTGGGGTGTTTTTGGTTTATTTCAACTGACTCAAGCAATAATTTATTACATGGGCCTCCAAGAGGCTACTGTAGAATATTTGCTTGGGAAAAGCAAGTCCAAAGACTAAGTCCATCTTTGAAAAAAATCCATTGAGAATGCCATTCTAAAAATTGGCAGATGGGGTTATATTTTTTTAAATTGCTTTGATAAGTATTCCTTGATCAGGTCATGAGACCTGGACCTTTAATAGGGATATAAAAAAAATAAAGGGAGTCTCTGTGGGCTGACTGAACTACAGGCTCTCTGCCTGTGTCATCCTCTGTGGAAGAAGGTGGGTGCATGATTAGACATGGTCATTTCATTGCGCACGAATTTCTCATGATTCTCCCCAAACTAGCCTCTGGGAAAGAAGCTGACAAGCAACCGTTGTCCAGGGCTTTAAAGATGGCAACACCACACTGAGGACTTTTCCCATCATATCTCTTCTTCTTGGGAATCTAGGTTTCCATTCACCCTACGTGCCTGTCATGTGAAAAGGGGAGATTATCTCAAACTTTTAATGTTTAATTAGTCTGTCAATGCCCTTGAAGGGCTCACATGAACGGGTTATGGTTTATTAATAAAATCGTGACAGGTTAAGATTTGAGGACTGCCTGTGATAGCATTTTACTGCAAAAATGTATCAAAGCAATATAGTAATTCAAAGCAGTACACTAACAAGCTCTAATTCCTAACAAAAGTTACCCTGAGATGATCATCCAGCATGCACAGAGCACAGTTCTTGCCCAATAGGCATCGGAGGGGGAGAGGTTCAGCCTGTCGACTGACCCCAGAATTTAATCTGGAGTCTTCCCTGAGTTCTCCCCATTCATAACTTACTTTTATACTATTCTTTTATGTTTAGGTGGTGTTTGAGTGGCTTTAGTAACACACATTACTCACTGGGGGGTGGTCTTACCTTGGAGGTAAGTATTTCAGTATAGTACCCGAGATAACCTTGTGACAGGTACATGTGTCAGTCCAAGGAAAGTGATTTTGCCACAACTGCTAATTCAAGGACATCTTCCTTTATCTCCCTTGTTTTTCAGCTGCTGTGTGGCTTATCAGCAAGGAAGTACTGTTGACTTCCCTCCTCTGCAAGAGTTTTGAGAGAGCCTGACTG
This sequence comes from Manacus vitellinus, assembly GCF_001715985.3. NCBI lineage: Eukaryota > Metazoa > Chordata > Aves > Passeriformes > Pipridae > Manacus > Manacus vitellinus. The sequence continues at coordinate 16,920,049 of NW_021940813.1, forward strand.
TGGTGTATGCACTCCACTCCACTCTCCATTTGTTTAGTCTCCCTTAGATTGTATTGTGTGTGGGAGGTCAGGTATGCTGACTGCATTCCACCCAGGAAGTAGCAACTGTATTTTTCTCCATAACTTCCATACTGTTATCTTTTTACCCTCAGTCATCTTCCCACAGTGCCCTCGCTGACAGTACTCTCTGCATTTTCAGTCCAGTTGGCAGGACACCGTGGCTGTAAGGGTACAGGAAATCTCAAAAACCCTTCTAAGACCTTAAGACCTTTCTGTTTTTCCCTTAAAGAAAATATTCAGATTTTTTCAGGAACTGCAACACAGCATGTGGAGATGCAATGTTCACTTGACACCACGAATTTTTCAGAAGCCTGGAGAGATAATTCTCAGTTTTGGAACCGCAGTGCTTCCCAACTAAATCCATTTTTGTTTGTTGTGCACTTCTGAGTGTGGTGAGTTACTGTAGTGAAGGACGAGGGTGCCAAACATTGTCCCAGTATTTAATGGGAAGGATTTGGAAAGTCATGAGAAGAATATTTTTTTGATCTTTTGTATTGAGATAGATACTAATTAATTACACAGTGAAGCCAAGGCTGCTTCTGTGAAGGTAAAAGATGTTACATCTTGCAGCCATAAAGGAGGATATAGCTGCTTTCCTGCAGTTATTAGGTTTTGTATTCTTTTGGCTTTGTGAATATATTCAAAAGGAAATGGAAAAAAACTATCTCTAAGGAAACAAAGATCTTCCTTCCTATTGGGAAAGGAGTCAGCAAGAATGATAAATTTCTTGCCAAGTGAGTAATTTCTTCACTTAAGAGACTTCAAAGCTTTAAAAATTACTTTTTATACCACAGAGCTTAGATATAAAATTGCATGTGCTCTTAAAGGACAAAGCTGATCTCACCCTTGACTGGAAATGATACATAGAAAAATGGCAGAAAAATGAGTGGTTTTGAATGAGATGCTGATATTACATCTTCCCAGAATAGTTCTAAAAAGTACCCTTTAATTGACAGAACTGAGGAGCAAGTGTTTAGGACTGCTTAATGCTTCCAGTGTTAGTTGTCACATAATTTTCAGGCTAAGTAAATATATATAGGATAAATAAAGGAAAACTAAACTACAATTTTAGTTTGACAGTGACATATTTTCTCGAAACACTCCTGCAAATGACATGACTAAAAATAGGATCATCGTATAGCATTTAAGAAGCAGGTAAAGTGAGAGCTTTTACACAGCACTACCTATCAAGCTCCAGCCCTCCTCTGGCTGCCGTCTTACCTCTCATGTTCTCTATTTTGAGTAGCTGTTATGAAGACTGCTGGTGGTCTTGTGAGAGCTGAACAAACATATTTGTCCTAATGGTACATTACTGCTGTGCAGACTTCAGAACATGAACTGACACAAGTGTCATGAAAGGGCATTACTTTCTCTTTTTTGAGTATTTGATCATGTGGTAAGGTACTCATCATCAGCACACCAGTTTGTCTAGCACCTGTGTCTTCTCAAATGTTATATATTAATCTTAACTTAATGCTCTAGATCCTTAAACACCTAAAAACTAGATGATGTGACACACAGGAGTGTTTCTTCTGACTGCTAATTCCTTTTGAAGGCTTTTGACAATCTCCCAGCCTTAGCTTAGGTTCAACCTGTTACGTGGTCACAAAGTAAAAATCCCATTTCATATTGAATCCCCCATTAAGTACCATGGATGCCATTTTGTCGAATAAAACCCAACTAAAAACTACACAGCATCCAGTCTGTTAAAGCTAAACAACCCCCTCCCCTTGTATCCTTTGAGGTGTCAGTGCCTTGAGCCCCAAGCAGAGGAGCCCATGGGAGAGTACAACTGTGACATCTTTGCATGAGTTCAAATACTCTGCAGTTCTTAAAAACCCTCCAACTGATCAAGCAAAGTTGAATTTTAGCCTTGTTATCTTAAAGAAAAATTAAAAATTTACCTTGATCAGAACTACAGTCCAATTTATTTTATATGAAGAAACTTCCTTTTCAGGTAACTTTTTTTAAGGAAACTTTTTAACCCAATCTTACTCAAATTGGCTCCTTAGCAGCTTCATAGATTTTCAATAAACATATGATGTGAGCAGCCACAAAGATGACCTGGTTGAAAGGGAAAAAAATACTCAATAGGAGAAGTCTGCTGAAATTCTGAGAGAGAAACTGCCTGCCAGCCCGGGAGCTGTGACCAGAAGCATCCTTGAGCAGCACAGCCAGCACCTCTGAAGTGCAGCTGGGCACCTAGAAACCAAAGGCATCCTGAGATGCTCTCAGAAAGTGCAAAACTAAGATACTGTAATGGTAACATCATCTGATAAGCTGAAAAATGGTCTGGAAAAAGGGAAAACAGAATGAGAAAGCATTAGTATTGGTAACTGCCATTGGCTTTCTAACTGCAAGAACAGGAAAAGTTCCAAAATGGAACAGAAATCATAATCTGTTGGCTGTCCCAGGTGGAAACCAGAATTAACTGCTTCTGTTGGCTGCTTGAAGTGGTAGTGTCCTACACCCTCTTATATCTGTCTCTATGATTTAGAAATTACTTTCTATCCAAATCAGCTCCTCTCTTCCCGCACTGCACATACTTGCTCCTTTCCTGAACAGGTCTGTGTGAGCTTGTTCTACAAGACCTTGGACCCTTGTTGGGGACACCTTGCTGACTCTAAACTCTGTGACATGGATCATCTTTGCAGGGAGACTCTGCCTGTTGTTCTATTGTTCCCCCACTAAGCCCATGTCCAGGGTTGGTCTGGTTTGTCCTCCCACCTCTGGGATGGCTGTGCCCCTTCTGAGATTTAATAAGCTTGGGATCACATCTATACATGTAAGTAACCTGTCATAACTGCATCTGCTGTTATATTATTGATAAGTTTCCTTTACTAGTGATAACTTTATAGATAAAATATTATATTCACACACATATACACTTTATTGCTGCTACTGTTGGGTGCTGCTATAACTGAGTGTTGCTATCAGTTAATTGCTGCTGTATCACTGATTGTTGCTATACCAATGCTTGCAGATAATACTTTGTAATAGCTTGATATACATATAGCTGTACTTGCTAATGGTGAGTTTTAAAGAAAATTAGAGGCTAAAGTCTCCATGCCCTGTGTATTACAAAAGCTATGTATGCACAGCTGTGATTTTTATACACCCACAGGTCAGGTAACCCTTTAGATCACACCACCACATCACAACTTAAGTCCCCCAAACCCAGCTCTGAAGTACAGGATGCGAAATAGCCAGAAAAGAATAAGAAACAACACGCACAGAATTCTCTAATATCAAAATATAGCAATTTATTCAAGACACTGAATATGATCTGTTGATTCTCTCCTTAAAACAAATGAGCTACAATACACAAGGTGAATTTGAAGAAAGTGTGGGTGGGGGAAAAACAAAATAAGGGTTGATGTTGTTTCAACAGAACCTGGGAAACGCTGAAATGAGAACCAAGTCTGGCTGCAAGTCTGACACAGACAATAAAAACTGCAGAAGCCAGAATTCAGAATTTCAGTGAGTGGCTGAAAGAACATTCTGCAATTGACAAAGAACCATATATTTTAAAAAGGCAGTAAGAGGAAAAAAACGGAGGAAAAATTAAAAAGGGAAAAAGAAAAAGAACCCCAAAAACAAAGCAGACCCTTACATTTGACAAAGTGCACTTCACTTGGCTCTAAAATTAGCTATTTTTTAATTTTTTTTAAAAACAAATTAAAAGGAAATTTCTAAGATGTAGCATGGGGTTAATGTGTGTATAACCCTGTAAGTCAGGCCCTTTATTGCCCCATAAGGGACCCAGTGTTTTCTACATAAAAGATTCAGTATCCTTCTAACCCACAGAGTGGAGTGGTTTTTCAGAAACTGGTTTTTTTTTCAATTCCAGGCCAGTTCCAGACAGCCAGCAATGATAAAAATCCAGCAAGTCTCTGGATGGTTTCACAATCCTGTGTGGTCACTTGGGTTTTTCCATTTCTCTTCTGTTACAAAGAACTATAAACAAAATTATAAAAAGAAATTTTATGAAAAAAACTAACTCCCCCAGCCTGTTGCTTCGTGCAGTTCTGTTTTAGGGGAGCTGCAGGAAGGCTCTGCTGGCTGGAGAATGCTGCTGCTCCGCTGTTGTCGAGAAAAGTGAGAGCTCCTACGAGCACAGTTCTGTGGGTCTAGGCTGAGATGAACTAACTACCGGCTGGAAAAGCCTCTCTCTCCACAAGTCCTGTGTCCTAAAGAAACCATCTCCTTAGGCTAGGATTAACCTTTATAACTACACCTTCTGTCTCCCTTAATAGCTGACAATGATCTACTACAGAACCTTTGAGGATTTTCCAATCTTTTGGGTCTGGGGAGGGGAAGGAAGGTGAATTTTTTCAGCTCCTCAAATGTGCTGCTTTTATATCTGATGGTCCGTATAGAAAACTTACAGCAGCAGCCTCTCTCACACGTGGGCTTTGCAAACCAACTGATATTCAAATTTTGTTTCTCTTGGCTTCTTACCTCCATGTAGGCAGGCAGAGGAAAAGTGGTGTTCTGACAAATTCAAAAAAACAGAAAAAGAAAAAAGCAAGAGGTGGCATGGACACTGCACTGTCATCTATAGTAGCTATCCCAGGAAAAAGCACAGCCTGGGAAACACAGACTATGTAGCCAGTCAGTCATACAGCGTTGCTGAACTCAGATTGAGAAAACTCATCTCTTCAAATCCTGAGGTCTTGCCTATTCTGGTGTCACTCAGGGGACAGAGGCAAGGCCAGAGTCCCATCAGTGCTGCCCTCCACTGCTCTGCTGCCCACAGAACTGCAATTTCTGCCTGTTATTCTCAAAAATGCTACCAAAAAGCAGCTTAGGAAGTTAGTTAACCGTGTACATGCAATGACTGTAATCAAATCATTGACCCAACTGTGCTTTATAAAATCACATTATGCCCTTGTATTCAAATTCAAGCCTCTCTTTGAGCAAGTAGTCTTTTTTTAAAAAAGAGTAATGATTTTAAATTCATAGGTACATGTGGTTATTATAAAACAGTGCAAAACTGCCACATGATGATCTACAGCCCATGTCCTTGGAGCAGAAAATTAAAACCAACACATAAATGCATTTAACACCAAAAATAATCCTTGACACCTTCTAGCATCCAATTATTTGAGATAAATTACAAACAAGCCTGACATTAATAACCAAAATTCCACATAACTGCTTTTGCCTCAGGATTGAGAAACACTTTTAGCAGTTATTTCTTTCTGCTCTTTTCTCCTTTCCAAAGGTGTATTTTTAAGAAACATTGCTGAAGCTGGCAGTGACCAGTTCCACTGGAAGGACTAAGATCCTGTACAGATGCAAGCATAAAGAGAAGAAAACTCAGGAGAAAAAGTGGTGTACAGATTCCACGATGATGCTGTGGTGCTCATCAGGTCTTACACCACTACTTCAGCCCTAGGGTTCTGAATTTGCTCAGATGAAATCACCACTTTAGCGGCTGTGATCAAATCCAAGGGGAGATGCTGTGTTACATCAGCTTTGGGCAAGAAGGTACTACATATGTTAATCTCTCTCCTACAGATCCTAGCCTAGTCTGTGGGCTAGAGAGGACACCTGTTTGACTCAGCCACTTCTGAGGATCTAAGTAACATCTGCCACCACCCCAAGGTTGCCTTATAGTTACAGCACTTTCAGTAAACTCTGCCTATGTGCCCTTCTTTGCATCCATCATTTCCTCTTAGAGTAATGTAGTCTTCAGTTGGCATCTGTGCAGGTGTCAGGGCTACAGTAAAGATATCTAGTCCAAAGTGGATAGGTGGTGCTTTGGAACTCTCCATTGTCATTCTGATCATTTTACCCACCTTAACTTTATAGTGGTATGTATGTTGAGATACAATTTATATATCTTTTATGATGATGTCACCTAGTGAAGTATTCAAAGTTGTCTTCTGAGTACCACACTGAGGACTCAAGGCTAAACCTGCCTGGGCAGACAGCAAGCCTCCAAGTGCAGACCCAGAGCTCTCCTAGCAGGATGCGGCATGTGCAGGGCTGAGGGTGACAGCAGCACCACATACCACCAGATGCAATGGAAGAGCCTGCTTCCTGGTGTTTGTGGTCCATGGATGGACAGGAGCCTGGCCAAGAGCCCATTCTTCAACAGTGACAGATGCAGTCAATATATTTCAGTTCATCTGGTCTCATCAAGTCAGTGGTAAAACCCCACTGACTTACTGGAATAAAAACAGCTGAGTGGAATGAATAGTGGAAGACAGCACTGCTCAGTAAGGCAGCCAAATCCATGTTCTGTCGAAATTTGAACTATCTCTAGAGGGAAGAAGATACACAAGCATTTTCTCCTGGCTACCAAAAACAAACAAAAATATAGACTAGAGAAGAAAATGAATGCTGTATTTATAGTCTCAAACTTATGAATCTCTTTGAATAAGTGTACCTCATCAAACAGTCATAAAAAATGAAATGAGACTATATGAATGGCTGGATGCTGGAAGAGAGCCCTTAGAAAAGGACTGGTATTTATTGTATCAAATGACATTTTTTCTTACAGCACTTTCTGAGAAAGAGGAGAAAAAGGATACTGCACCTTTCATGTTACCTGGACTCTGTGTCATTCTTTTTGCTTGAATTACACAACTGGTCTACATTTTGTGGTAATTTTAGGCTTTTAAAACAGTTTAACATAAAAAATATTTTTTTTCCAAAAATACACTGGGTTCTTTCTGTTAAAAGTCATCTTTCTCCTGTAAAAATCTTCCCCAGCACTGCATTCTTATATAAAGCACTTATTACACAATTTGCTGAAAGTGCCCTTGAGACGTTAAGATCTGAAGCATGGAGGATTTTTTTTTTCTTTTAAATGGAGAAAAAGAAAGGAAAAGGAAGAGATAGAAGAGAGGAGAAGCAGTCTGTCAAAAATTTTCATTGTCACGTCCACCTGGTTGCATCTACTATGGGCATACAGGGAAAAAAGAAAAAAATAAAAAAAGGGCAAGAAGAAAGAGGAGGAAAAAAAAAAGGAAGGAGAAGTTGGGAGTGGAAGGGAGAAATAAAAGGAAAACAAAAGTTTCATCCTAAGCCTGGGATCCTCCAGGCTGTAATATTCCAGCTGATAGAAAAAACACGGAACAAAAAAAGTAGTCTAGAAAATAGAAAGTGTTGTGATTACAAAGTTGAGCATTTCATCAGTACAAACTGGTCTTTGAACGTCCTTTGGGAGAGCAACTGTAGTGTCCAAATTGGAAGGAAAAAATACAACACCGCATGGAGGAGGATTTTTTTTCCCTTTTGGTTTATCACAGCATTTTTCTTTTTTTTCTTTTCTTTTCTTTTTTTTTTTTTTTTAATTATTAATTTTTTTTGGCACAGCTTTTTTTATTCCCAGCCATCAGAGCAAGTTCTCAGATGCAAACCAAACAGTGCAATGCCTAGCTGGTGGCTTCATGCTTCCAAGGCTGAATGTTCCAGGTGGAAACCATTCCCTCCCCCTCTGAAGTGACTGCGTTTTAACTCCTTGATGAAGGTTACGGACAAAATACTAGTCACCTGCGGCCAGGGAGAGTTGGTTTCACGGTACACTCTAACTTTGTTCAAGTTCGTACAGTTCTGGAGCTGTTAAGAATAGTTTTGAAGAGTGCTTCTCCCCACACATTCACTGCTGGTCCATTTGAAATTTCTTCTAAAACATTTCACTTCTACTTCCGCAGATCTAGAACACAAACCTGCAGGGAAAAGACCCAGCATTAAGAACCATTTCTGAAGGTGATGTGGCAGTCCCCCTACACAGGCCGATCATCCAGCTGAACATCACACTCCCCAGCTTCGAGACAGCCTGTCTCAAGCACTGGTTTGCATGCACACAAATAAAGGAACAAACCCACAAGGGAGAAAACCCAAATGAAACACACACATTTAACAGGGTTTCCCTTGGGTTACAAACATTTTGGTGGTACATCCCAGATAACACTATGGTATGATACTATTCAGTTACCTAAATACAATTCTACTTCTGAGATAGGTCCAAAATAAATGCAGGCTTGGCAGGCATGACAGTGGACACGTGACCATTTGGAGCAGCTGCTGGAAGCCAGGCATGGCACCGTCTCAGATGGCACAACTAAGCTCAAGCAACTGAATCGTGATCGAGGTGTGCCCCTTGTTAATACCAGTTGAAAAATACTGCTCCAAAGTAGTTATGCCAGCCAGCCATGTGTGTCCTTCGTAAGCTGATCATGATACAACTACAATTTTTTAAAAGTAACATTCACAGCGAAAACAGTAACGAATAATCAGTATTTCCATGGCAATATTTCTCCTTTACCACGTGATGAAATCTTTGGGAATCATTCCTTTAGCTACTCTTATTCAAGAGTAAACTTCTGTGGGATCAAACTTGGAAGGCTCCAGGAAAACCGTTTGTTAGAGAGTTGACTGCTGTGGTATGATCTTCATTAAAAACTGACAATGACAGAAACAACGCTACTGTTGTTCTTGTTAAATATGCATTTAAAAGTCATTCTCATTTTCAGCAATATTCACCTATTCCATAATCATTCGTCATTTACAATAGAAACATAACCTTCTAGCATTCAAAACCTTTCAAAGCAGGAGCGTTTTCAATATACTCCACAGAGCTACTTATTTATGTCTTGAGCTGCCTTCACCTTTAGCTCTGGCCACAAGAGGTGACACGGCATGCATGTATTTTGTTGGTGCTCCCCAGAAAAGAAATCTCCACTCAACCTTTACAATGTTTAAAGATCCTTACCGATCCGTCTGATGCGCTTGCTCCCACTTTGTCTCCTCTAGCATTCCAGCAGACTTCAAAGATGCCCCCGGTGCCTCTGTAGCTATGTACTAGAGTTCCACTCTACAAGGCAAAACAGCATGCAGACATTTGATACAGCAGTTCCCCTTCTTTTTCTCTGTCGTGTGGCACTACGTTAAAAAGCAAGTGAGGGGGAGCTATTCCCATCACCCAGCTGTGGCTGTCTCCATAAGGTGCTGAAATTAGGAAACTGGTCTTTGAAAATGAAGAGCAACAGGCTCCTCCAGAAACAGTAGGAGTGTTTTTGTCAACTCTGTAACAGTAAAGGCCTGGGGAGTTAGGCTGTAAGGTCTTCTCTAAAGTTTGTTGCTATTTCAGGTTGTGAGGCATCAGTATCCACAATTAAATCTGTGGAATTATGATGTCCCACTTTTCTCCAGAATATCATCAGTCCCCAGCTTGTACACCCTTTGTATCTATCACTTCCTCTTCAGAAAGTCTAAGCCAGGAGCATCAGACTCACACCTAAACTCAGCTTGTAACTACATAAAAGTATCCCCTATTGCTAAGAACCAATCCACACCTCTGCTTCACAAAGCTGATGACCCAACACAATGTACCTTTTCATGCATGCTAGGTACTTCAGCATACACAGAACACTGAGCAGAAATGTACTGGACAGTCACCTCACTGCACCTGAGTGACTCAATTGCTATGGATTTGTATCAGCCAACACAATCAGGTTGACCTTGGCTGGCAGGTCATATGTGGCAGAAGTACACAACATTTTCCATTTAAGCTTTTGCTATTAATGTGTCACCTAAACCAGCATGCGCTTCACATGAACAAAACAGTACCTGAGTATTCCATATATGGACACATTTGTCAAAGGACCCACTGGCTAGATATTTTCCATCAGGACTAAAAGCTACACTGTAGACGGGCTCTTGATGTTTTGTTAATGTATGGATGCAGACTCCTCGGTCAACGTCCCACAGCCGAACAGTGGAATCAAACGAAGCACTGCAACAAGCATTCAAACACAAGCATGTAATAATTTGGGTGTTAATCCATTTGTAGTGTGATACTGTAAACGTTATAAAAGAATACCACAGTTTTTTTGGCTAAGCAAGACAGTGTTTCAAACAGAAAAGCTAATATGTACCACAGCCTTTATGGTTTTTATGTTAAGAACTATAGCTATAGAACTGAATTCTTGTATGAAGACCCTTTGGGCTTATCTATGTGTGCTGTATACAGCCCTAAGAGGGCCAAGCTCCCTCCTTTTGAGATTCTACCTGCTATTATTCAGGAAGGTCGAATATATATTATCATTAATAGGATAAAGGGTTCCAAACAGGTCTTATTCCTAATGTGAATTCACACTGTTTAATGAATTAACATTCTGTAATTCTCTAGAACTGTGGTTCCTTTTGCTTTGTTTCAGGGTTGCTTTTTGCTACACTCCATGTAAATCCCAAACTACGGGCTTAGAGAAAGGCAAAGGAAATAACTGGTATTAAAAATAATATTAAAAGAATAACTCTGAGAAAGTGAAGTTTTTCACCGTCCACTCCCAGACTAAAGAGTAAAATAAATAAACCAGTTTTGACACAACTCCTCTCCAAACTCCATACCCCATGAACTAATTTGACAATCCCATAGTACTACCATCAACTGTCATTCTATAAGCAAATATATTTCCTAAACTCAAAGAATAATTTTGCACAGATTTTCTAGTGGATCTTTAAAGATTATCCAAGCTTTTCTCTGTTAGCTAAGAAGGCTACAAAAACTGTCTGTATCTGCCCAGGTGAGTTTTTAACCTGACCCTGGTTAAGAACCATTCCAGCTGGCTGAATAGGTGTCATCTGCCTCAGTACTTTCACTCATAACAACCCCATGCTGAATGTGAAGGCGCAATGTCAAATTTACAACCCTGTAACCAAGGCAGCTGAAAAGTTAAATATCACATGACTCAATTTTCCTTCTTTTCCCCCCTTCCTTTTTCAAATATGAATCCTTTCCCTTTGTATCCATCCCTCTGAGTTACAGATACTTTTTAGTAGAATTGCCTTCAGGAAGACTGATGGTGACGTGACAGTAGGGTTACATGTCAGAAAGACGATCCTTCTTGGCAGACAAGAGAAAGAGGTACGTTTTTTACCTTGCTAACATGATGTTGGAGTTTGGGTTGCTGGTGCCTGGTCCCGTAGGGCTCCATTTGATAGTATAAATCTCTTTGCTGTGAGCCTGAAGATCATGTACACAGGTATCTTGCTTCATACTCCAAATCTAAGTCAGAGTAATAATGAAGGGGATAAACAGCAGTGTTACTAATCTCTTCTCAGCTGAGTTATTTCAGTCCTATGTTATTCTCACCATTTGTTTATTTAAGATCTTGACCACATACATACACATAAACATAATTTATTAATGCAGTAATTTGGCACACACATTAAAATAACTCCAATAGGGGAAGGAGTCACATATCTAATAGTATTTATTCAATAGGTGAGAAGAATTAAATAGTTGCTGTACTACCCATAGCCCATAAGTGTATTTTCATAAAGAAGTTAAAGGTAATCTATTTAGAGAAGTTTAACTTGAAGTTTAAGTCACACAGTCATTTTAAAAAATGAGAAGAAGATTGCAGTAACTGCTTAGAACCTAGCAATTTTCTCTTATGCAAGTAAAATTTTCCTTTCCCTCTTGAACTCCATTTGTCTTCCTCATGCTTTTAACAGTGCAGAAGATGGAAGATGATCAGCTATTTATGCAGTGTTATATGGTCAAATACTTCAGCATGAGATGAAGAATATGCTCAACAGAGATGACAGGTAATTTAGTCCATCTTTTCTTAAGCTAACTGAGAAAATAAGATGAAGCTAATTCACAGCAGGGAAAATAACTCAAATTTAGTCACTCAGTTTCACAGAGATACCAAAAAGGTAGCAATGGTTTAACTCAGTTGTTGTAAGTCTGCACTATGAGAGGAATGATGAGCTCTTATGATGAATTCCCATCAGTGGACCTGAGACTGCTTTTGGAAATGCTACATAAAGCTCAGCCATGTTCTGTGGCTAACAGGCAGTATGTTCCAAGAAGTTAGAGGAAAATATAAAGAACTCCAAAAATAGAGAAGAAAAAGAAGTCTGGGAGGACTGATTTACGAAGGAAAAGGAAGAAGAATAATTTCCTGAATTTGGAGCATTTGCAGTCTCCATCACTGAAGGTTTTTAAAAACAGGTGAGGTCAGGGATAGCAAACCACTAGTTCTTGTGCCAAATTCAGTGGTCAGGAATTTGAACTGGTACCAACACCACCGAGCCACAGTGGTTTTTAAAACACAGCACACAACTGGGCACCAAAAAGTTGTGCTACCACTGGGTCAGGACGTTTAAGAGAGCAAGAACAGTTACAGCAATACTGCTTTGTGGCAGCATAACAGACGAGGTGCTCCCTTTTCAGCCCCATTTTCTGTAAATTTCCAATTCTGTGAGTAGTTTGCAATAATACATTTAGAATCCAGAATAATGAAAACCTCAGTGGGTATACGTGGCAAAGCCAGAGCAGAACAGCAGAAGTCAGGCTGCTTATGAAGAGGAAACATTTGTAACACTGACATTCACTTAGCTCTCATCTGCAAGTTCTGCTGCTCTCTCAGTTTCATGCTAGAAATGTCCCACGCTTCAGCTGTGTCAATCAGCAAGGGAAAGAGGTGTGAGTCTTAATTAACACAACCACACTATGAGGAAATTATTACTGGTACAATTCTATCCACAAAACCAAATCTTTCCTGGGATATTTGCTTTGTTCAAGGAACCAGCATAAATCAACAGTCCAGCAGGAGGGCTTTGCTTTTAGAACATACAGCTATTCCCACACAGATATAGCCTTCATTTGATGTCGCTGGGAAAAGAGAATGAGAGAGAGGGCTTTGGGCTGGAAAAGCTCTATTGTGGAAAGCATTTCTGCAAACCAGATATTAGCAATACTGTGCTGATACAGTACCAGGTGTGCTGGTAAAGCAGCTTATGCTGCCTGCGAGCCAGAATATATATTCATTCCACCCAACTTCAGGCCCCTAGCAGAGGCATGTACATCAGCAGCACAGCTACCACACACTTCCTATACAGGGAATGGATAAAGACAGGCATCTTCAGAGAGGAATTCAGATTTTTGATGGGCTCTGAATACATATGTTGTGTTCCATTGCTTAGTCCAAGACTATTAAAAAGAGAAAAAGAATACTCATATGGCTCTAATGAAGTTATTTCAGAAAAAAAAAAGACACCAAAGGGAAAGAAAACGATTTTTATATTCTTTTTCAAAGTGCAACCAATCGACTGCTTCTTATCAGGCTTGTGCTTCTGTTGACAGGTATGCAGGTGTATATATATCTGTGTATATTTAAGTATGACTTTTCTGTGACAATGACATATCAGTCATGCAACACTTATTTGGATAGTATGTCTCAATTTTTCCAGTGCCTGCTTCTCTGTGCTCTATCTTTCAGATTAACTTGTAAGAAATATGGGACAAAATGGAAACTACTGTTCATGCAGAGTTTTAAGTGGTACAGCACTATCGTTCTGGAGAAGATGAAAAAATAGACATAATTTTTGTCCTTACTTTCTGAACAGCAGGAATGGAAATTATATTACCTTTAATGTCATATCATCGGAGCAAGATGCTAGTAGCATGCCAGATGGGTCCCATTTGATTGCATTAACTTCGTTCTGAAATAAAGAGTGAATTTTTAAAGTAAACATTCCAGTCACTGCACTGTATTGGGCACTCAGCAGAGGGCACTCAAGGTTTATGTATGGAGCAAGTTAACCCACAAATTACAGTCCTGGGTGCTTTTAGGGGTGAACAAAAGCAGTGCTGCCTTCCCAACACACTGTTTAAGTGGCATTTTGGAGTGGAACCATTTTATACTTGTGAACAATACAATCAGTCTTCTGATGTGTGTTCTGGCATAAAGTCTCTCATATCCTTTCTTCATATGCTGGGATTTAAATAAACCCTCAAACAAGACAGATTGATACAGCATTAGCTTCTTTTTAAAATGGAGGCATTTATTTCATCAATATTCTGACAAGTGTTCAATAGAAAACACTGATACTGGTGGGGTGTAAAGTTTTGTGGAGTTTATAATTCTTAGTATTGCAGCTCTACAACAGTGTTGGTCTCTTTAAAGAGACATATATACGTGTAAATGAATGCAAAATGGTACATTTTATATAATCATAAAAAGCACCAGCATGTTGCTAGGAATGTACAACCAGTCACGAAATATCAGTTTAACCACAGACTAGGAAAAAGGTCTCCAAATGCAGTTTTTCCTCAATGGGAAGACAGCAGGTTCTGGAAGTTAACATCTAAATTACAGGTTGGTAGATGATAGCAGTTTTTCTCACAAATGAAAGCTAGAAAAAGTAGCCTTTGATGGTTATTAAATACCACCAGGAAAAGAGGGGGGAAATACATCTCAAATACATCTTATTAGATTAAATTGATTCTAAAATTGAACAATGGCTGGGGGTAAATTGTTTTCTCCTTATTTACAGCTCTCATTAACTAAAGAAAATTAAGCTAGTGAAAAACAAAATCTTATTTATTAACATGCCTTTAGTCTGCAGCTCATGCTACATATAAACACTCTCACTGTTTAAGCCGCAGGTTTTGCCTCCTACAGTGATTTAGAACATTTTATCCCTTCTCACAGACTGTGAATCATTCCCAAGGAATATGTTTTTAGGGAAGCAATGGGGTGTAACACCTTTAGTGCTAGAACACACCCTGCAAACACATCTGCCATCCTTGTAATATGCTGCTAACGTTTTGGTCTTAAACTTACTGTGTGTCCTTGAAAGGTTTTAACGGGACGATCACAGCCAAGTCTGCATACATGAATGCACATGTCAGTGCTGCAGGAGGCAAAAGTAGTGTTGTTCTGCCAGTCTACGTCCAGAGCAGGAGCTGTGAAGTACAAACAACAGAAGGAACATCAAGGAACATGGCAAAGAAACAGCTACCCCAAATCATTTTTCTCCTGTCACCTCTATGGATCAAACAGACTACAGGCTAGTTCTTGGCCTGTCACCTGCTGCCTGTTATAGGGCTGATTAGGAACTGTCTGAAGGGCACAAATTAATTTTTCTACTGCAGTGGATAATCTGGATGCCTTGCATGGCGTCTGTTGATGAGAATCTTTTGGGTTGTTACATAAGAGGGGGTAAAACACGACCTCCACCCTCTCTGCTCCCAGCTACATATGTCTCTTGGGCCATTTCTAGCATTCAACCCTCTGTAAGCCAGTTCAGTGAAGAAACTGAAAGAAAACTAATCCAAAAAAACCCATGAATAATTCCATCTGGGTTAGAAACTATGTTCCTGTGAATGCCAGACACAACACACTGGGAAGGTAAAGACACAGGTGGCATCTCCCTTTGCACCAGCTTTATGCAACCACCCATACAAACCTATCGCTCTGTGCAGGCACCCGGATTAATAACACTGACATTCAGTTTAATTTGGTTTGGGACTGATTTTAGACAGGTACCATTGATCAAGCTGATCTGAAATGAGAGGAAGAGTTTCTGTAGAGGGTTTGGCATTAACTAGTACTGAACTAATGAAACTTTGTAAAGATAGCACATGAACGTGCAACTAGTGCCTGTGTGCAACATACACACTTTGCAAAAAGTATGGGAAAAATACCCCAAACAACTTTTACAGCATGTCACTGCAGACTAAAAGCATGCGCAGGAGCCGGAGGGTGCTCCTGACAAACAGCTTGCTTGTGTTTCTTTGCTGCTTGGGTTTTTTCCCTCAGGAAAGAGTTTAGCTGCCCTCCAGAGGATGACATAAGACTTGCTAAAATACAGAAATCTTCATTCTCAGCACAGTATAGTGAGAAGAGTGTGTCAAAAAGAGACCAGCATATAGTAAAGAAAGCTGAACCTCTTTCTGGCAAAGATACAATGCAAATTTATCATTAAAATGAAACCAAGAAATTCCTTATTCAAATATGTTCAGAAAGATACTTTGGTAATACAGAGGTGAAAGGATATCTGGTCTTCCAAGCCTGTTAGATTTAAATATGTTTTTCCTGTTGTAATTTTTATGAACTGCAGAATGAAACAAGATCCCCATCACCTTCTGAATCATCAGGTAGCTCCCTAAATGAGAATGGAGGGCTGAAATTGTTTCACATACAAGTATTTTTTACAGTATTAATGAAAAAGCTCAATAATTCTGTATGACAGATAAGGAATTACTACATTGCAGAAATATAAAGGAAATTTCTTTAAGAAAGGCAGACTACTTTTGAGTTTTCCAATGAACATGAATGAGGGTCATGAAACAAAAGATTTTGTTTCTTTAACTGCCTCTTTGTCTTTCTTTTTACGTTGCAAGCTTTGCATTATTAATTCAGAGTAAACAAAAATCTATCATCATTAATAACAATATGCCTTCAGGGCTAATATCTAGTATGATATGTATGAATCAAAAAGTAATTTTCAGAGAGCTACTGGCACCTAAAGCTACGGATTTACATTGCAGCATGATTTGAAACATAAAGTGCTGATAATTAACACTGATTCATTTATTTGTGTACTCAATCATATGTTTACTGGAGAAGTAACTACATAAAGTGGTCTGAAAGAAAACAACCAAACGTGATTCTTGATGCAAGTAATCAAATTGCCAGAGTGTTCCCAAAAGCACAAGATACTAGCCAACTGCATAAAACCAATTAGAATATCATCTAATAAAAGCAGCAACAAATCTGTAAGAAACACAGCTAAAATAAAAACCAACAATAAAAGTGTTAAAATAATTATCCATTAATTTAGGCTTTTTCTGAACAAATTTAGGTGTGATTCAGAGCACTTAGATCACAGAATCATAAAAAGGTCTGGGTTGGAAGGGGCCTTAAAGATCATCTAGTTCCAACCTCCCTGCCACGGGCAGGGACCTTTCACCAGGCCAGGTTGCTCAGAGCTCCACCCAACCTGGCCTTGATGGAAAGGGGCATCCCACCCAGGGATGGGGGCACATCCACAGCTTCTCTGGGCAAACTGTTCAGGTGCTTCACTACCTCCCCAGTACAGAATTTCTTCCTAATATCTAATCTAAACCTAACCTCTTTCAGTTTGAAACCATTCACCCCTTGTCCTGTAACTACACACTTAGATATCTAAAACTGGGTCGTACAAATAGCTCTCTTGGTAGCAATCAACCAGTTTTTGTTCCTGCATGCATAGACATCAGTCCACATCTATCACCAGATGTCAAAATTGGATTATTTTGCTCCATTTTAAAGAAATAAGTTTTGTGAATACATATTTTGATCAAATGCCCCACGATGACTCATAGTTTTGCAAAGAATAATGAAACCCTAGAAACTACTTATCTGCATAATTATGTATTTTGACTATAAAACCTTAAAAGTTACATGGGAATACTAATGCACCAATGATATGGAGGCCTTCAAGACCTAGAAAAAGGAGTTTTTCTTATGTATTTTAAGATGACAGTTTTGTTCATGTAGTTGTAAACTAATTTAATTGTTGTGAAGCAGCAGGAAGTAAAAAAACTTACGTTATTTCCAGGCCAACTTTCTCCAAACTTCAAAGAAGTATGTATTAAAGGAAGTGTACTCTGCCTAGACTAGACTTTAATTGTTAAAATGCCATCTTTAACCCTTATGTAGACAAGGTTTTCAGATTCCAGATATGGGAAGGAATTTGCTGTTAGTTTGTTCTGGTGAGCAAGTGATTCAAAGATGACAAGGTGAAGTCTTTGTGGCTTTAGACTTGTGAGGACAAAGATTCCATCATGTGAGGACAGACTCTGGCTGATTTTAAGAGGGTTGTGTAGGACATATGCTTTTGGCTTATCAACAACTTCCTGAACAACTAATTGCTTTACTTCCCTATGAAAACGTATTTGAAGTACTGAAAAAAAAATTAAAAATATTAGCTTCTCCACATCTACACTTCAGTTGTGTCTTATGGTCCAAAGACAAGCAAGCATGTACAGTAAGAATTTTTTAAATAAGTCTATTACTGCAGATGGACATGGCCATATTGCACCGGAAGATGTAGAGAAGTTTTCAACTTGCTAAAAGGGGAATGGAGGGATATGTCCTTGATGCACATCACGGCTAAGACAGCTTATATGTCAGTGAATGTGATTCTGAAGGGGCAACCAAGTTCTGGATCCACAACTATTTAGATTAATAGATGGGGATCAGAGGATTAAGAGTCTCATTAACTAAACCGCTCTACAGTGCAAAGTTTGCTGTTATGGAACAGTTATGATAGATAAATAAATGCCACTGTGAGAAAATCTGTCAGCAGACACCAACTCCTCTAAACTGACAGTTGCATTAATAAGCGAGGAGATGAGTGACAAAAATGCAGAGTATGGATTTGCTGTGTACATGGCCATACTTTTGGTCTTCTGTTGAATAATCATTCTGACGTGCATATTATTAACATCTGTGAAACTGCGAGAATAAGAACTAGAAATTGAGCTGAAAAGCATGGGCAAATCAATGTTTTAGAATTAGCAGCAAATATGTGTTTTTAAACACCACTAAGCACCTTGTGAAAGCCTGCTGTGTTTAAAGATGGATTAGTTGCAGCAAACACACAGGAAGATGAACATTTCTAGTATCATCACCTGGAATGTCTTGGTGGTTTTAAACCTGATTTGACTATACCCCTTAAAAATCTTCACTATGACAACTTAGCCAGTTTGGATCACAAATCCAGCCATCATCTTACAAGTCTGGTCTCAGGTGAATTTCAGATTGCATCACTGATTGCCTGATAGTCAAGATCTGTAGTATCTGTGTCATCTCCTGTCTTTTTGCAGCAGATTGTATCTACAAACGACCATCCAAGTAAGGTTTTGGTGCTGCAAGGTTTTGAAATTCAAGGTTGGTAACTGACTTCTGATAATCAGAGAGAGCAAATATTGAAAAATTTCAAGTCAAAATTAAAAGCTAAGAAATTCCTGAGGATCTTAGTGCAGTGGTGAATGCAAGCTACATGACAGATCTGCCTGCTTCTCCCTCAAGTCAGCTTCATTAGAAACAGGAACAGAAAGAACAGAAAAGAGCCCAGGAACCTCCACTGAAAATTTTCTCCATAAATCACCACTTGGTACTATTCAAGCACATATGATAACGACAGAATTGTTCAGTTAGGTAGACATGGCTGGTGTATAAATCCTTTCTTAGAATCAGTTTGATTTTCAAATCTGATTCTCACAGAACTGCATCTTTCTGAAATGAGAATAAACTCGCAAGCCATGATACTCAGGATAGTTAAAGCACAAAAAATTTGACTGAAACTTTTCTCTGGCAGATACATTTTTACAAAAGGATAAAGTACACTGAGAAAATTAAAAACTGCATTTCATTTTCCTAAAAAGAGTTATGCAAAAAATTACCTGAATGGAAAGGAAATTGCTGTTTAGCTTCTCCTGTGTGAGCATCCCAAATTATTGTTGTCTGTATCCAAAGAAAAGGGGGAAAAAAAATTAGTGACTGTTCAGCTCAGATTAAAAAAAACAGAAAGCACCTTCACTGAGGGGCAATTCTAAAAGATGCCCCTGATAAAATTAGTGACTGCAGAGCACCTTGTGTGCTAAACAGCTGAAAACCCAGAAATCGCTTCCATGTATTACAGAATAATAGTGTAAGTGTAGATAAAGAAGTAACATGCCTACAGAGGAAGCAACAGAACTATGAAGAATGGGTATATTCTCTTTGAATAATGCTAGAAGACAAAACTACGCATTTTTAATAAGCATTTTGTTAAGGTTGTTTCAGTTGTCTTCTTTAAAGAATACTTTTTCCCCTTTCCAAAGATGCAAGTTGCATTCTACTCTGAAACTATGCTGAAATACATTTCTAACAATCAAACCAACAGGTGAAATGTTTATCTATCAGCAGAGTACATATCACTTCTTGCCACTGAGGCGGGACTAGAGTGTAACTGGCTTACTACAGGTTTTAACCCATACTCACAGCACACATAAGCATGTCCCCTGTAGATCTCAATAACATCTTCTGAGCAAACTGTCAATTTATTGGGAGTATATACTTCCAGAAACTAAATTAAGGATGCATCATCCTGCTGAGAATGGATCATCTAAAGAATTGCTGCTTTTACTGAGAATGTAAGTTTGCCAGAGTAATGGAACTACCATTGGAAGATGAGTGTAGCTGAACATATACTGAGTATAAGCCACTATTAAAGGGAAGGATGTGAAAATACATGGATTCATCTAGCCTACAAATCAAATGTACAAGCCTCAGCTAATTTCCATAGACTCCCTCTGCCAGGTGCTGGAAAGAAGCACTGTCAGTGCATCTCACCGAAACACAGGCCATGCAGCACATCACTTGGAAGTGTAGTTTTTCTCTCTGAATTTTATAAAGGAAGCCAAGGATGACACATGCATCTAATTTTTAGACATCGAAAGTTAGGTAAGATGAATGCTGCATACTTTCCAGTTTCAGTTTTAATGGATGTGTGCTCATCATCATCAGTCATCTGTTCATTTTAATCTCTAATGTGCACTTAGCTGTAACTACTATGTTTTGCTTGATTTTGAGTTCAGAACTACCATTTTTTTGCATATTTGCTTAGGAAGCCAAATATATTTTATTCAAATAAAAGTGTTTCAATAATTAGATGAGCTCAAAGGTGCAATATTTTTAAGATCACTTCCTTTCTGTCAATAATTAGTTGATAAAACTACAAAAGTAAGTACTGGAAGCAGTTCATTTCTTAACTGTGACACACTTAAGATACAATTTTACACATTTTTTTTTCAAGGTAAAATATTTTCCATAAAAATAGTACACATTTATGCAGCCTCAAAATGTAATCAACATGCACTAAAACATATTAAAGAAATGTAAACTTTCCAGGATGTCTGGAGAAGAAGAAAATAATCTTAAGGAATTCAACAGCATAAGCTCACTGATCAGCATATTTATATGTTACAATAATGTATTTTTAAAACTCACTTTATCAACACCAGCACTTAAAATATAATTCCCCTTTTTGTTCCATTTCAGGGCAAATATTGGACCTTTATGTTGACCTAAGGTGCTTGCAAGGTTACCTGGAATAAAGAAAAGGTTATTATTACAATTTGCTTACAAATTAGTCATATTACAGTTCACTGCTGCTTGATGTTTAAGAAAATAAATGTTGTTTTACTTACCATCTTCTGTCCATATTCTTGCAAAACCATCATACGAGCCTGTAGCCAATAGTGTTCCATCACTCTGTTGGGATATATATAAATGGCAAAGGTCAACACAAGATGAAATCTACTTCAACAAAACCTTTTCCTTCTTTTTTAAGGTTTGCTACTTGTGAGTTATGGGAATTCTGAGTCCACTCATTGAGACAAATGATTTAAAGTATGCAGACAGCACAGAGGAAATAAACCCCTCTAACATACAGTGAAATACTGGGCTATACCATCAGATATGAGTCATTTAATCAAAAAGATCAGAAAAAGAAAACAAGATATAACAAGTTCTGTGGGTTTCTTCCAGGTAACAAACAGATACTATTTCTTAGACATAAAGAGCCCATAAGACATCAACAGGTCACCTAAAACCAGACTAAATGCCAGTTCAGTGAAATTCAGGCACCTATACTTGAAAAAAGGACCTAAACTCGTAAGCCACCTCAACTCACAGTTTACACCTTGAATGCTATCTACCACCAAGAAACTTTCTACTTGTCTGAACACACACTCCCACATGTGCTCAGGGGCACAGTACCATGATGGACAGCTCGAGAAAAGTTGGATTCATGGGGCCCAATTTAGAGAAAAAAAAGACCATGGATCAGCGAATTACACATATTCTTCTGGAAGGAACCCTTCACAGAAGGGTATCTTCTGTGCAACCAATGATGCTGCAGTGACTGGGCCACAATGAAAATAATGAAAATGGAACTTGACTCTTCCATCTGGTAAGACGAGTACTGTTGGAGCTGGGCATTTAGTCTTTCAGCTTTTCAGCACCGGGATTAAGAGTGAGACTCATCCCATTTATCTCCAGGTATCCAGAAGTCAGGAGTTAGTTTAAAAGTGCAATCTAGTCTCCCTGTATAACTAACAGCATCATATAACTGCACCTCTGGAGTGTAATTCATGATTCCATTTGCTTCAGATTATGCCCAGACCAGCACAAAGGCATGTCTTGCTGTTTCTGCTGACTTAAAGTGAGTCTAGATGACTAGTTTAGATGGTTAAATCTATGGGAGATGAATCCAGTCTTTGGTACCATGATCTGAATATGATCTGTAGAAATAACCTTTCTTACTATAACATAAATCACATAAATCAGACAAGAACTGATTCGATATCACAAGTGTGAAAATTTCACAGGGAAATATGATTAATATTGTGGTTCTAAATAAACAACAAAGGCAGATGTCATTTCTAGCTTCATGAATAGAAAATTAGGAAAAAGCATAAAATAATCCTTTGAAACATATGCCCACTCCAATCCTCCAAAACCAGTGAGTCAGAGCAGTTGCAGATTTAATTAAAATGTATAATGATGATGGGGGAAAACAACAAAACCTAAGACAACCTAATCTCACTGTGATATACTCTTATCTGGATCACTGATGAGAACAAAGGTGTTAAGGGCAAAAAGGAAAGGAAAGCTCAGGGACTAGATATAGAGCTAATCCAAATGTGTTCATGGTAATTAACATTATTTGGAAAACTCAAAGTACATTGGAAGCATTCAAGTGTTTGAATTAGGAACATTTCCTTACTTTGAGTACTAGCACAATGCAAGTAAAATACTGTGATCAATGAAGTCTGGAAACGTAAGGAACTACTACAGGAAATACTAGACAATGCCTTATATGTTTTGGACAACTTTTCTCATAACTGTTCTGCATCCATTGCATGTTTTCCTCTTTCAATTACTCTTTTTCTACTCCTAAATTCAGTTTTTTCAAACTATTTTTCTTTACCGTGATATCCATAGGAAACAAGTGATAAACATTCTTGAGTTTTATTTGTTTTGTTAGCCTACCTCTACTTTTTGTAGTATTCACCAAGTTCTTTCATTGTGCAAATATAAAATACATAGAGGAAAACTACCTTGTGCAGTGGCCTTATCTTTTACTTTTGTGAAGCACCTAGCTCACCTGAAGGACAATAATATTGCAGTGAAGATTAATGAAATCTTGGTCTCTGGCCAGCAACTGAGACTGTACAAAACTGCTGAGAATCCTTTCTGGTTCTTAATTTTTAATCTGTTTTCCTATGAAAACAAGACTAATGTGATCACTCTGTCTGTACTAATATCAGCAAAACAGACAGAATGTAAATGATCTCAAGATTAATTAAAGTTCCTGTAGGGTCTTGTAAGCTCTTTTTACAATGCTTGGTGGCAGAAAGGAGACATGAAGCAGCCTTAAAGCTGCCCAGGGACACTGCCCAGACACTGGGGATTCTTAAAAATACATGTCCTCTCTGCTCACTTCAGTATTCTCTGTGCAGGAGCATGTTACCTAAGAGAAGAGGTTTTGCAGGATGAAAGTAAAAGGGATTAGGTAAGACAATTTCACTCAGAAGGTGAGTGGGTAAAGATAGAACAACTACACATGCTCCTACCAAGATAAAGAAAGTAATGTGAATATGTTTTGCTGTGCACAGCATAATTCAAATAAAAGAGAGCCTTGAGAGTCCAACCTCAGAAAAACCTTCACTGGTGCTTTTATCTCCTTACATGCTAAAATAAAGTAACTCTGAAATGCAAATACATTATTAATTAGGCTTCATTATTACACAGGTTGCTTGCTTAATCTTCGTTCTTAAAGTTAACTTCAGTTTATTTTTACCCATGCTCTTAAAATAGAGATACAAATATATAATTGTTAAGCTTGAAGATGGCAACAATCCTGGAAAATTACAGCCTGTAGGGGAAAGTTCAGCTATTATGAGTATTTGAAACTGGAGGTCAGTAGGTTAGGACAGAGCTTCTGGTCACCTCAGATATAAAAGATTCAGAGTAGCAGCTGTAATTGCCTCTGAATTAAATTTAGACAGTTAAAAACCATGCACAGTCTTAGAAGTTAGCTTACATTCCAGTCCAGTGAAGTCACATCCTTATTGCTGGGGACATCGTGTCCTCCTTCTCTTATGCAGTGCCTCAGAACTAGCTGAGTGGAACCGCTGTTGCTGTTTTCATTGAGATTCCATATTCTGGCTGTTGAGTCTCCGGATCTATAAAAGCAATTGTGGAGAGCTGAAAACTCCTCTTCGTGTCGACCCATCAAACTGTAAAAACTGCTATTTCTGTTTTCACTGAGAGAATATTACGGCCTTGTAAGAGACTGGAGGAATGGCTGACTGGCTCAAAACTACCAGGAAGTGGAGGGGGAGCAGGGTGAGCTCTGGGTAGGTGGGAGGGTGTGCCACCAGTTCCACACTCTAATGGGAGCGGCTGACCGTGTGCCTTAAAGTTTGCCAAGTTAAGGTTTGAGAAGTGCCTTACTTTGTCTGGATGTTTTAAAGATTGCTAAGTTAAAGTTTGCCAAATGCCTTGTTCTATCAGAATGTTCTAAATTTTGCAAGTAAAAGTCTTTGAACGTCCTGAGAATTCTGTTGTTTCTCCCGTGCAGTGCCAAGAGCAAATCCAACTACCTTTCTCTAAACCTACCGAGCAGACCGAGGCATCATAAGCCTTTAAAAAGTAATTTTTTCTTTCCAAATCCTTCTGCACTCCATATAATCTTTAAAAAATGCTAACACACATTTAAATTATGTCTATCATCTGAATCCACGTAATAATTTGGTTTATTCAAAGAAGTTTTACCCAAAACACATACACATTCTACACTTTGCACTTCATGCCTTAAAGTTAGTATCACCATAACTGAGATAGTCTGGGGCAAGACATTATTACAAACATAACACTGAAGAGAGACAACAGAGACAGACACACACAGGCTGTGCCACGTGCCTCCTATAAAAAGTGTGCACATGAGCTCCAAAAGGCTTGCTGAGTCCCTGGTGTTCTCGGAGTTGCTGCAGGCTCTGAGCACAGGGTGACAGGACCCGCAGGATCAGCACCTGCAGAGCTGTGCACTGTCACCTTGGCAGCAGCCTCGGGGAAGTGGACCTCTAGCAGTGTGATAAAGGTGCTGCAGTGTCAGCTCCCTGGTCCTGCCTGGGTTCCTCTGACAGCTACTGTGCAGGAGCAGGAGGGGAACTTAAGGCTGCCTTTAATTTGTCCATGGCCCGTTCATTATGTACTTCTGTTCAGACAGACCAGAACACAGCCTTTGACAGAAGACGTCTTGTAAAACAGCCTCTCTGCATTAAATCAAGCTACAAAACCTAAAGATTAGGAAAGTAGAAAGACAATTTAAATTATTTTTTAAAATCTTAATTTCATTTTCTACGTTCATGTCTACAGGGTCCATTGCTGTCTGTAGCTTGACTGCTCAGCTCATGTTGTCTGAAAAAGTGGCAAAATAGCTACTGACATAGTAGAACAAGACAGAGACAGCATCAGGATTTTGATCTATTTTATAGGCTGATTATTTTCCACAGAGGTGTTTTTAATGCAGGTTGAAACCCTGATTTTGCTTAGAAAAACTTCTGAGGAGGAAGTTTATAATTATCTGCTTGTAAATAATATATTTATTTTGACTTTGCATAAATTTTTCTTCTAATGAAAAACATCTCTGAGGTAGAAACCAATTTGCAATGGAGTGGAAGAGAGTATGATTTCTAGTTAATTCTCTCACTCCCCCTCCTCCTTTTTTTAAAAACAATCAATAACAACAAAAATCAAAACAAAGTACCCTGGATTGCTTGTTTTGCCCAGAAGGCAACTTTTATTTACATGTAGGTAGAAACCTGGAGCAGAATTAGAATCTCTCTTATACATCCAAGAATTCATACAGTCTAGATGAAATTCCAGTGTTGAGATACCTGTTGTGTTAGCTTTCCCTTTTTTAAAGTAATGACTAAAACTTCCTTTCCTATACACTAACAAGGAGGAAAAGTCTTTCTTCGAAGACTAAAAACCTGAGATCCATTTTTGCTTTGATAAACCATGTTTTACTGAAAAGGAAATCCATCACGTGTGAATATTAAATTTTCTTTTGGCCTACTAATAAAACATTTTAATTATTTATACTAAAAATCCCAGGCAAATTTTAAACACTTGACATGTCTTCAAGTGCAAATATTGACCATGCAATTATTGAACTTCGTTGATCTCTGTGCATTATTTTACCAATAATTTAGCCAAATTTTACACAAACAACAGTTAAACTGTAAAAGCAGAAACCTCTCTGCGTGTATCAGTGGTTCTGAGCTCTGCTGGGTCATGGCACATGGGGAATGTGCCCCCAACTCCTCTGAACCTTTTGTGCCAAGCTGAGATGTGATGGTTGGTCAGGACTTTGCTTAGCTACTGCTGTACAGCCATTCTTTAATTTCTGGTACTTTATCTTTCATGTAAGTGATTAAAAAGTAATTCAAATCAGGGTAATTTTGGCCACCACAGAGAGCTGTGACTGTAATATAAATCCTTACTTCTTCAGAGGTCTGAAAAACTGACAATTTCACACATGTTGTCCGGCAAATTAACAAAGTTAATTATGAGGCTCAGAAGTTAAGGAACATATTTAATTGTGATAATTAACAATAGTGGGAACATAAGTCTTTCAAGGCCTGTTTTATTGGTTAACATGCTAAGTAGGAAATTCCTTCAGTGTTGGCTTCTCCACTATATAAGAACTCCAGGACAGTCCTGCCCTCATGGTAATAATCCAGCTTGTTATTGGACCCTGTGAATAAAGTACTCAGTCACTTGGCTATTGAATACAGTATCCTATTTGCTAGTTCTAAAAGGGTTATGTTTTGTTTTTCAACAGTTTTATTTAGTCAGTTTTCTGGCAAGGCCTGGGCAATATTATTTTCCAGTATTTTAATTTTGTTTTTCCATTTTCTTCTTCCTAAGGCTACATAAGCTATTATGTGTCCCTGCAGAGAGGCTTTATAAGCCTACCAGTGTGTGGCAGGGGTATTTGTATGACTTCCCTTTTGTTGCTGGGGGAAAAAAAAGAGTATTCTCTGCTGTGAAAAATATTCTGATTTCTGTTGAATGATTCAATGAACCCTGACTTATTAGAGGACCATAGTTCAAGCAAAATTCAGTAAGGTATTTTATCTCCTTAGCTCACAGAAGCATTTCTATCTGCATGATAAAGCAGCTCTTTCCAACATGCAAGTCATGAACACTTGAGCAGTAGGTATACTCATCTGCACCATGGCAGAGTACTGCCAAATTTTAAGAAGGCTAGTTTGGAAAGAATTTTATTTCATGCTCTCCTGCCTGAGTATGTTCTTCAGTTGCAAGTCTTATAATCACTGTTATTTGGAGATGCAATATTGCTAATGTGTATTTAACACTTTTTGGCTCCAACAGATTAGAGTTTTAACTTTTTTATTTGAAAAGAGATTATTAAAAGCATAAAGGGAAGGGAACTCCTCATAATTTTTCTGACACCTAACTTTTCCTTAATAAAGCAGGTCTCCTAAAGTAAGTGCCTAGTCTTCCTAGGCAATCAGTACAGGGAAGTGCCTCACAGGTATCCTGAGGGAGATCTCTGTCCCACTGATTCTTCAACATTGCTCCCTGCAACAGGTTATTCAAGTAGACCCTCCCAAAAGCTGACCACTCTGCATTAATGCATTTGGTGCACTGAGGAAAACAGTCCCAATACAGTCACCTGCTAATGAATAAGTACTTACAATTAGCAGAATTAATACCTGGCACTAACATGACAGGAGTGGTATGTGAAAAACACCCTCAACCTGGTAATTCAAAAAGGTAATTTAGTGGATTCTAAACCACTGCTATGAGCGGTTCAGTAACCTGAAGTGTTATATAAAACCCAGAGACCATGACAGCAGATGGCCTGGAAACATCTTTTCTTGCTTCGGAGAGACACAGTCATAACTGAAAGATCTTGGACAGCGGCTTTTATGGATAACTATTTTGCTGACTAGGGAGAGCAAAGGTGCACAGAGTGATTTGTAGAAGACAAAGTTCCCCAGTGTGAGAGAGGTTGGCATAGATCAGCAAAGACAAGCAAAGAAATCTACTGTTGGCTTTTGGTAATGAGGCCAGGTCCTTCTGCTTCACAGCTACATGAATTACTTGAAGGGTATGGCTGGATGTCACAGAACAGAACACACTCTTGGAAGCAGCAGTGGAACATGATGACAGAAACATCCTGAATTCAACAGGAAAAGCTTTTGGAGTTCAAGGCTCTAGCAGCCTTGACATTTACAGTCCATCCACTTCCACACTGGGAAATTCAAGCATGTTCAGAACACTGTGTCACTGGACCATGATGACCTGTGCAAGCAAACTGACAGGTTATTCCCTGGCCAGATTTTGGCTGGTTTTAATTAGCAGTCTTGCTTGGGGCCCTGATGTTCTCTCTGAATAACTCCTGGGCATGGCTTGGTGGTTACAATGTCCAGAGACGATTCCCAGTGTGCAGTTTGTTTGGCAGCCAGGGCAGTTTGCTAGCACAGACACCAGCCGTTGTGTGCCAGCTGGCCTCAGTGCCTAGGAATATTCCCAGGCATGGTTAGTTTACTAATGTGAATGCAGCTGTAATGGGTTTCTACAATACCCAGGGAACATAACCATCTGCAACAATTTAAATGTGTCAGAAAATTAAAACTTAGATATTGAAAGATAACTACTGGAAGAAATCAGTCTTTGGACTTATGGTTGGCAGTGGCCAAATCTTGAGATTTACTCAAGCACCTATTTTTTTTCTTTTTTTTTTTTAACCTGTCCAAAACACTCTGCAATTATTTGTTTTGGAATTTTGATTTCCTTCATCAAGGCTATATGTATACATGGCTGTATGCACACACTTCACTGTATTATTATAATGCTTCTGTTCATAACATCTAAGCATTCTTCTCATAGGCATCTGGTGACAGTCATGCCTTTCTTTGATAGCCTTTACTGGTATTTCTAGTCTCCCCATCCTCAGCTTTAAGGGTTATGGGTGTGGTGGAAGAGGAAGAGCAGCTGCAGAATATATTTTTTCTAGCTATTTGATCAGAGAAATTCCTGTCTCTATGTTGTATTTTGAAACAGCTCTTTGCAAAGCCCAGAGAGTATATATTCCTGTGCCAGTCTTTACACACTAAAAAATCAGCAACTGGGTAGATGCGACATTAAATATCAAAATCCCTTTCTCTCAGTGGGATACTCACTAAATCTGGAAACCAACGCTCTAGCTTTGGGTAATTCATACTATATTCCTCTTAAACAGCTTGTTTCAGATAAGGTTCTGAACCTGCATTATTCTTCTGGTTCTTTGAGGATTACATCAGGTTGCTGTCTAAACTGCTGCTGCTAATTGTTAGAAAAACTTATTGCTTGTATAACAAGGCTTGAAGAAAATACTTTGCCATGAACTGAGATTTGATTCAGTACTTTATAAACAAAACAAATGTGTTATTAATTCCTCTACTTAATAGTTAGGTTTTGAAATGTATTTTTTAAGACAACAGATGGCTACAATCAAGCAGATGGGAAACCAGAAGAAAACTATGGACTGGGTAGCACAGTATGGTTATTATAGAATCTAATAATTTGACGTTCATGCGTCAGACTAACTGCGGTCTTTTTTGTTGAATCATTACTTTGTAAAGGGCAAACAGAACTGCAGCACACTGTAGATCTCTGGGAATTTCTCCCCCTTGTTCAATTGGTGCTGTAACACAGAGTTTACCTGTAGATAATAGCTCACACTGTTACTCTACCAGACATCTCAAAGGCCTCTTTGTGCAGTGGCACAATCACTCAGCTCTCTTCCTTCGGTTTCATTCTCTTCTGTGCATTCCATGCCACGTCACTCATGTCAACTTCATCAGGCCCTGGCAGCTGCCTTACCCGAAGGCTAAACTGTGTCCCTACTTCGTTTCTTATGAGCAGGCTAAAATCTGACCAAGATGCACATGCTGCATTGCTGTTAGTCTCCATGAGACACAGCATTTGACTGTACTTCGTAACCATGAGTATATTTATGTGCTTCTACAGTCAGCAGCAAAGTTTATTAAAAAAGACCAATTACGCTGAAGGGTAAAGCTTCATTGAAGGGGTAGTGAGAGGGTACTCCTCTACCTCGGATATCTGACTAATGGTTCTGATTATCATCCTCCAGGTTTAACTGAAGCTGTGTAAGATACCACTGTCCCAGGGATCCATCTACCAGTGCTTAGTACTACTCTAAGGCAAAGTTAAACACAGACTGGTTCCTCAGTCACTGCACTACATACTCTGGTTTATTAAATGCTCCCCCATTTAAACTGTGAACACTAGGACTGTGAACCACAGATTCTAGGGAAGCAGTCCAGTATGGCAAGCACTGACTTGCTTGAAATGAATAAATGAACATACTTAGTGCTGCAAATGCTAAAAGTGCTACCAGGCCTGAAACAAAGCATTTCAAAATGAAGCATATTCAGCAGGTTTCTGGTTTTCAAGAATTCAGTTTGTTGTCTGAAATTATTTTTTTGAAATTTCTATCTTCACTCTCTTAGAGATCTCTGCTGTTTATCCAAGCTTGAATTTACTTGAATTTTCTTTCCCATTTACACTATAATTCCTTGTTCTCATGTATTAAGTGAATAAAGACAAGAAGACTATTCTGATGATCTTGCAAAAAGCTGGAAATAAAATAAGGACTCTCCTCTTCCTTGTGAGAAATGTATTCTAATACTGCTAAGTAACATTGAGTGATTTACCTGGTCTAAGTTAGATCAGCTTTCCTCCATGTTCCCAGCTAGATTTCTTAAGTTTAGCCTTCACATTAAGGTTTAACTTTAAGCATGACCAAACACAGATTCCAACAGTGCCAGCATGTAGCTCTTGGGGTATGTTTACAATGGTACTTTTGTTTGGATCAAAAGTGCTTTTTGTAAGTCAGTCTCCTGACTGATCCACTTGCCATGCTGTGGTGGTCATTGCTGAGCAGTCCTGTAGAAGATAGACTGGACTCCCTTCCAATGACACTAAACCAAAACATTTCCTCAAACCTCTCCTTAATGTTCAGCTCATTGGACAAACTTAGGTCCAGTCTGAAACCTCCCATCTCTATACTTTTAGAAAGAAAACATGGATGCCAATGTCTGAGATCCCAATGTGAACCATTAACCAAGAGCAGTAGATTACACAAATTTCAAATATTCTAGGAATTATCCATAGTGATTTAAAAAATATTTTAAAAAATTTGACTGTATTCAGGGCCACAGAGTGCACATCTTAAATGTAAAAATGCTTCATATTCTGCATCATCTTATAATTTCTTAACTGTTACACAGGTACAGTACTGCTGGAAAAAAATGTGCTGCAGGCCGAAAAAACAGCTTGGAGAATATTCATACCCCGAATACACCTGCAAGTTCCTGCATTTCTAAATATACTCTAATTGCAGAAGCTGGCTTCAGTCATGGTCTTACCCAGATGCTAACAGGTCACTGACAGGGTTCCAGGCACAGATGAACACCTCTGATTCATGGCCCCGAAGGACTGTTGCTTTGTTAGGTGGAATTTCAACATCCCCATCAATTTCCATTGGCTTTGAATGATTATCTGTGAGGAGATAGATCAGAAAAAGTAGTTTACAAGATGCAGTTAGGTCTGCTTTAAAAACAAGCTAGCTACCCATGACCTAAAGCTTACATCAACATATAAATAATACTCTGTGTTGTGTCACTGACCATATAACTCTATTTTCTTCCCTACAACAATTCAAATTCCTGACATTTCCTCAAAATGTAGAGCTTTCTAAAATATTTTGTATCAATGCACGTAGCTTTTCTTCCCCAAAACAGTCAGTCTTTATTTCAGTATAGTTTTTTTTTAATGCTGGCTTCATTAAAAATTACTTACAGATTTTTAACATACTTTAAAAAAGTAACATACAGCACATACATTTTCTTACACTGTGTCCTGTAAGTAATATGTGTGCTACTCACAAAGAATATACCAAGAAAGGACCTCATTCCAAGAGTATGGCAGGGAAATGGCGAGTGATCACCTTCTCATAATACATAAAAAGGTACCAAATGAGTCTTAGATATTACAGCATATGCATGCTGTAACTCTGCGGTTCTTTAGACTGCAGTCTAAGTAACTTTGTTTTTATAAAGCTTTTTTATTTCCTTAACGAAAAAAAAGTGAATTGTAAATGATGAATTTCTCTTAGTAACCATTCATTCCAACTTGCATCACCAACCATGTTTTTACTCCAGACTTTCACTGCTTCATTATAAATCTTCCTCATTAAGCTCTAGCTACACTTCCTGGCAGCAACACAAGATTATTATCCTCTGCAAACAAGACACCAACCAAGGACAGGTGACACACTGAAACAGCAGACAGCAGATGCTACACACAGAAGTGTGGCCCATTTTGCAGGGAGCAGACCCAAGAGTGGGTAGCTGGCAGGCTGAGGCAAGGCAGCCTCCTGTTACCTAATCAATGCTTTGGCCAGTTGATCTGCTCTGACTGATCAAAATGCAAGTGTTCTTTCTGGGTTAAGTCTTTTAGTTAGTCATTCTTTAATCACATATGGAGATCCATAGGTTTGCAAGTAGAATAATTATGCTCTCTTATTGCCACATGTTTATGGCATTTAAAATCAGCCATCTGTCCTCATACTCCTGCTTTGCTGAGCTGTTGCCCATCGACTGAGAAAACAGACTTGCATGACACTGCACAACTGCCATCCAGATTTCTACCCTTACCCGGGCTTTCAAATACCTTGTTTGTCTCTGCCTAATTTATGCTGAGTCACACCAGTCGCACTTCTCATTGCACATTTGGTCAAGTACCCTAAAAGTATGTCTGTGCCACATCTACGTTACAGACAGAATGGAATCTACATGTAATTCAATGAGTTGCACAGCACTGAGTATCAAAATCAGAAAACAACTAACAGTAGTTTCACACCCCATTTCTAATTAAAGATACCTGTATTTTTAACTACACTTATTACCTATGGACTTGTTGCAAAAATTAAACATTAGAAATGCTTATTTGTAAAATCTACAACTATGCTGAGCCCATTTGTTAATCACTGCCCTTGACAATTCCCTATGTGTATGACTACTAAAAGTAATACTGTCAAGCTATACCAGTACTCAAGATTTAGCCTGACACTAGCAGCTGGGAGCTTTGATGTGATATTCTGAGCAGTGAGGCACTGAAGAACAAGCAATGCTAAAACCCTCCAGAACATACAAGCCCTGAACTCGCAATCGTCTGTTTCTCAGCACAGCACAGATTCACCAGGTTTAAAGCATATTTTCATGAGAAAAACAGCAGCATGACAATGGTTATGCATTCATCTGTGTCCTGTTCACAGTGTGAGCTGGAAGCTGGGGGTAAATCAAGAAGATACTTCGACCACTTTAATTTGAAAAATTTAAATGAGATGCTACTCTTACAACATTGGATCCTACTGTTACCTGCCTGGCTCTAAAGGCAGGTCTGCTTTTCACTCTCAATTAAAACCAAATGACAGCTGGGAAGCAGCATTACTCCAAGGTCCCAGAGTCAAGAGGTGCTATCAGAGCAAAGCCATCTGATACTTAGAAATATTTTTTGTTTGTAGATGGCCAGATGGAGGAACCTAGACACACACTTTGAATGTTATTAACTGCTGTGAAAAAAAAAACCACAAATAATCATGCTGTGAAAAAGAAACCTTGATTAGCTGATACCTGCATTAGTACATGCAAGAATGACTGGCCTCTGGGAGCAATGAAATACCTGCAGGATGATTTTGTATTGTCTTCCAGTAATGATTTTCACACCACAGCCTTCGTGGTTCAGGAGAAAAGATGGAAGGATGAAGAGTCTTTCAGAAATCATTTGAAAATGTTCACATTATATGTGTTTTCTTCCTATTTTCATCAGTAGTCAGCAACATTCATATTTAGAGTGTTATTGTTCAGCACAAAAGTTAAAATGCCCCACTGAACAAACAGGACAGTTCAGGCTTCTGTGATACTGCCTCAGGCTCTTGTCAGATTCAGAAAGACACCAGCAGTATACAATGGTTACAATTATGATAACACCAAAAAATTGCAGAAACCCCTGAGCACAAAATGGTGCACACATAGGAGTGACAAGCTCCTTACATAGCACAAGCTCTTGTGAGCCCTGGTCTCACCTGAAAATTTGGCTTTCCTATGGATGCAGCCACAATGTGTGCATGGGGAATGACAATAAATAGGTATATCTAGTAACCATCAAGAACAGGCTTCTTTTGTTTTAAAGTATCTTCAGAG
Organism: Manacus vitellinus; assembly: GCF_001715985.3. Lineage (NCBI taxonomy): Eukaryota > Metazoa > Chordata > Aves > Passeriformes > Pipridae > Manacus > Manacus vitellinus. Next base: position 16,954,268 of record NW_021940813.1, read on the forward strand.
CAGAAAGCATTTGGTTAAGAGGACATTTGCACAAAACTGCCTCAGAGAGAGTCTCTAAAAGAGAAGGCAGTTCTACCAAGTGCAGCAGACCCTCACAGGTGAAAACCATGGTCACAGAGAGGATTCTGTTAACACAAACATTTTCTAAAGGTCAGAAGATCTCTGGTTAAGTCTACACTATATTCTACTTTTTTTCCTCAAATGTATTAAAAATTCCAAATAACTGGAAATCAAAAGTCTTATTCCCCGAAGCTATTACGACTGAAGTTATTTTGTTTTTTTTAAATAATAATTCAAAACACTGGTAATACTAACTCTCTATGTCCTCCAAATAAAAAAAAAATATATATATATTTTAAAGATCTTCCAACTGCTAACCCTGTCTTTTCTCAGGAAATGTGTTTTTTTTTACTTGAATCTTCAACAGGCCTTTCATTGAGGTTGTTCTTTATGGCTGTAGTTACAAAGGAACAGGGCATAGTCCTCTTTCCAGAGCTTTATTTTTCTTAAACCCAAGCCAATCTTTGCAATTAATATGAAACAAACGACACTAAAAGTATTTGAGTTCTAAAACAATCCAAAGTTTGGCTCCATTTCTAGATGCAGACTTTAATTTTTTCCTATAATATTTAAAGTGACTTAAAACTGAAAACATTACTTGGGAAGCAACAAGAGAAGGTAGAGATTTTTTTATTTAGTATCTGAATCTGCACCTCAAACTGTTGTTATTTTTGTTGTCTCTTTCTTAAATCTATAATTTTATACGTGTAATACCACATACAAAAATAAATCATATTATATTAAATATATTAAAACTTTTTTGGAAAGACTTACAATGTCAGGGAGAACTCTGTGCCAGAATAAATGCAAACTAGATAACTTCTCAAAGACACCTCTTTTACCTGCCTTTTTATGACAGGTTGATATATGGGTGACTTCCAGGTAATGACTAAGGATGCTAGTTATCATTTTTCAATTTCACATTATTCAAACCCATCCTAACACATGCCAGTTCTATGGAATCCAATAAAAGTAAAAACTTCTGTTTTTGGGAAGGTTTGGGAAGTTTCTCACAGCTTTCATATCAGCAGTCTTTTCTACCCAGTAGGTCTCCCAGTACTACTTTTTTCTCCCAGGAATAGTCATAAAGGACTTTTCCTTCTCAACATTCCAAGAAAAGGTCTGCAACTCTTTGTGAAAATCCTTCTACTAAAAATAGCTGTGAGAATCATTAATGTTAGATCTGAGAAATCAAGGCTTAGAGTGTGGCTATAAACCTGAACTGATCTTTAAGGCTTTCCTTTTATTAATTCACTAATAATGTATGTTTCTTTGGATCAGAAGGAAATAAGTCTGAATGGTTCTCTTTTTGTGATAAGCTGATAATCAGTTTTCTACCTTAAGAACTTGTTTTTTTCCTGGTCCTGAGATAGTAAGACATTCTCCAAAAATTTTCATGTATCAGCTGAAGAAATGTGTCAAAACCCAAAATGTCAGCATTTGATACGTTTAAAAGTGCTTTTTTTTTTTACATTTGGTTTCTCAAATGAAAAATGTAATTTAAATAATTGCATTTTTACTGGGGAAAACTATCCTGTCTAACTCGAATTCTCTGAAGAAAAACCTGGTTTGAAAGCATTTTCCTCACTCACCCACACAGGAATCTAGTCAGATCAAAGAGAAGATGGAGACTGATAAGGGTATCTACACTGCAGAACAAACAAAATCTGTTACATGACTACAATCCTGACCTGTCACTTGTCTAAGCCAAAGAGCTGTTGGGATTTCTACAAAACCTGACATGCATGTTCCTCTAGAATTCCCTAAGGAGGCAAGTGGGCAATAAGGTCTCATTTCAGAAGTTAGGCAGTACCCTAATAGGACTTGCACACAGAAACCAGAACCAGTAATCACATCTGCCTCATAATGTTAGCACATCATCAAGATCCAGTTACACAAGCAGGCATGTCCACTCCATGTTTGACATGTCTGACTTTAGATGTCTAAGACACGAGTGCAGTCTCCCTTGGTCATACATGAGCAAAGGTGAATTTAGAGCTCTTGAGAACTGACTGTTCCCACAAACCAAGGAAATCTCAGGAAGGCAGGATCTTCTATTAGGTACCTGCAGCAAACTGTATGACTAAGCATGTGCTATTAAATAAAAGGCTGAGCAACAATTTTCCTCTGTGCCTTCAAGACACGTTGGGTGCATCCAGGATGTCTCCTGGGAATGGTCCTTGGCACAAGTGACTCCTTATCCTGTGCTTGGCAATGCTGTATAGGGATGGATAGTTGGTACAGTCCAAACTGGACTAAAGACCATGACAGTAAGGCTATGGATAATCCTATGCTCAGCCCCATTGTACAAGAATGGAAGCTGATATAGGCCAAATTGGGCCAAAGACCATGCCAAGGCAATGGATTCTCATAAGACAGTTACTGCACAAGGCTACACTCTGGTCATACTGTATTTACACAGATATGACTTGTAGGTCCCAGTCTCTCAACCCATCTTTCTCCTAGCCTGGTCAAAATGACAAGCTTTGGCTACAGCTTGTCCCAAATTTTATCAAATATCTAAAAGCACCTATAAAGCTGATAATATCAATAAAACCCGTTCTAAGGAGAGAGCATAGAGTTCCACTTCTTGATCCTGTCTCCAACTTGCAATTCTGAAGACATCTGAAGTTTCTGGATTCTGAGAGGAGACCAGTAAAGCACAGCACTGTGACACGAAACGTCACTTTTACTTAGTAACCTTTCTAGAAATACCCCGTCCTCCTGAAAGGACTGCCCTTAGTTCTACCACCTTGCAGAAAGTACACCTTGCACCCCACCTTGCAGTTAAGTACAAGAGTATCACTGAAACAAAAACTGCCCAGAAGTGGCATACTGTCTTACTTATTGCATGTGCCCCATTCTCCTCTCCATTCACAGTGGCTTCTCCGTTCTTTGGTGTGTTCTGCTGGGAAACAGCGGTCGTCGTTGCTCCTGCTGTCGCTGCCGTTGCTGCCGCTGCTGCCGCGGCACTGGCTTGTTGCTGAGCGAGCTTCTCTCTGAACGCTTGCTGTCGGGTCTGAACAACATCAGGCATCACCGCGTCTATCAGAGACAGGGATTCTATTGGCCTGCCGTCAAATACTGTACCATCCTGCAGGGAAAAGGAGCAGAAGTGAAACCACAAGTTTAGGATCTTCACCACTGAGGCTGGCAGAGAGGTAATGACGCAGGGAAACAAAACCAGGTTGTGTGAAGATACTGCACTTTGACTTATCCAACAGTGCCACATGACTATGGACCGGCTCTCTCTCAGATCCATGACGGTGGTACTCATGGTACACTTAGAAATCTGTTCAGTAAAAAAGTATTCTGTTGGAATTTTATAGAAAATCTAACCATATAAATGCTTTACAGATGCAACAGAAATTATGCTGTGGGAAAAAATATGTCTGACGGATGACAGAAGGTTTCAGTTTGTTTTCTATTTGAAAAAAAGAGTCATGGCTAAAGCCATGACAAAGGCAAACAGACTTTGGTTAAACTGTTTGTCTTCCTGCATTTGCAGGAGCATAGGAATGGAATGGAAGAAGCTGATGAATAATGAAACTCAGCCAAAACATGATGTATGCACAAATTCAGTGGTTTCTTACACAGTGTTCATCAGCCTAGCACCACACGTTGCAGGCTGATTTCACAGGACAGCCTTGCCATTATTTTTCCTTTATTCCACTACTTTTATTCATAATAGTAATGACTTTCCTTTTGATTTCTGTAAATTAGGCTTCAGATTTAACAACCAATTGAATAAATTTTTAAGGTCTGCTTTTTTAAGACTTAATACAGACTCAGATCAACAATTGCTGTATCTACTTAGCTTTTTTTCACTTTCACTCTCCTATTAAATATAGGAAAAAGATTTTAGAAGTCTTTATAAAGTGCCATTTTACCAATCTTCTGCAAACTCCCTTTAATTCTTTGAAACAATAATGGTCCAGCAGTGAAAGATTTGTGCTTGAGAAATAGCAGATAAGATTAGGGTATGGATAAATGATGTAACTGGTAAACAATATAATTTTCAATAGATAACAACAACTAATAAGGAAAAGTAGCTGTTTGCCTGACTGCTATGCTTCTGCTGGACTAGTCATTGCATTACCCCTTAAAATTACAATATTAAGATACTACATATTTGTTTCCTCATAGTGAAGAAAAATGACAAGAGTGTCATCAGACAAGAAAAATATCATCTCCTTTTCTCCTCAACATCTTTTTATGTAAATGTCTCTGCTGACATTTATTTGAATATTGACTCAAATCCTTCCTGCACAATAAACAAAAGGTTTGCCAATGGATTCTGCCATCTTATATTTTCAACTGCAAAACTGCTCACTGGACTATGACTGCCCTCAACATACCACAAACAATAATTTTATACACAGTAGTTTACAGATTATACACTAGTTTACTGATTACTTGCCACTCAAGTAATTCAGGTAAAAAAGTATATATGAAGCATAAACGTAGCCCTTACTGGCATTCAGTTGTAGCAAAAATGGCCTTTGCTTAGTTGTAACATATTGAACAGGATGTATTTGAACAGAACCATAGAGTGGTTTTGGTTGGAAGGGAGCTTAAAGAACATCTAGTTCCAACCCCCACCAATGGGCAAGGACATCTTCCACTAAGACGAGGTTGCTCAGGGCCTTATTCAACCTGAATCAAACCAGGATGAGAGCAACATGAACTTTAATGGTGACAACAGGTCTATTTTTAGATGGTTCTCTCAATTTAGGGCAATTCTGAAGCTGGACCCATGAAAAGCAGGTCCCTACAGGTCTCATACAACCTGAACTGATATAGGTGCTGTTCACAGCTGAAAGTTTCCAACTGTGTGGCTCCAATTTCAGGCATGGGGCAAAATGTTAAGTAGCAGCAAATTGGGACAGCTTCCTAACATGGGTTTGTTATTACAACTGCATCAAAGTGCAGCCTGGCACAAATGTCAAATGTCATTGCCCCAATTACAAAATAACACATACACAAATCTTATAAGTGATTATCAAGTCATAAAAAGAAAACTGCACAGAATGTTTGGATAAAAACAAGAGTTTTCAAACTACACATTGCAAACAACACCACCTTTTCTCCATTTATATCCCTTTGTTCTCACCCATGCTGTTCACATGCTACATTCAGGTATAGAGGAAAAAGCAAAACCTTTTTTGTATTAATGTTTATTACAGATGTCTGTCAATCACAGATATGTATGGTAAATATTTGGTAAAGCAATGCTTGCTTATCTGTCATGCTTCACTCCCTCCCAAAGCATCATGTCTTTAAGGTTGGCAGGGCAAAAACACTGGCTTTTCCCACATCCCTTCTTTGTTTCCCCTGGCAGTTCAAGGAGGACAGAGACACTTTGTAGCTGTTTGTACAATCCCCACGGACAACCTGCACCCCAGACACAATCAGAATTTACACACACCGGTTTCACCACGTACAGGATGCCTGGTCTTATATGATCTGAGTCAAAGTCACTGAAATCACTCTCCAGTGACCTCCGTGGATTTTTTATCAGGCTTCTCATGGCTTGCAAGCAGTGCTGCCTGCTAGGAGGTGTCAGGGAGTGAAGTTTTAACCTACACTGCAGGTTTTCCCTGCCAAATTCTGCTGTGACCTTGAAAACACAAGGCCGTAAAAACACAGATGGCTTTTCTTGTTTGCTGCAAGAACCTGTGCACCCAACATCTGTTGACTGGGGTAGCAGAAACACCATTAATATCCACTTAAACAGCACAAAGAAGGCCTCAATGCCACAGCTAAAAACTGAAATATGTCTCAGAGCTTTTCAGCTCTCACCTGGGGACGGGGTGCGGTACGAGGAATAAAATGAAAGCAGATCAAGAGAAACTGGGTACCAGTGGCTCATGTCTCTGGGCTGTTGGGACGTGTTGCTTGGCACATTCCAGTGTGCTGGCCAGTGGGGGCAGTGGCGGTGGCACAGGGGGAAGGGGTTGGTGGTACTTACTTCATTGATGCTGATCTCAGCCTCCACATACTGGAGCCCCTTCTGGAGGATGGAGATGAGTGCGGCAGGTGGCACTAGTGTTCCGTTGATGTTGGACTGGCTGATGTGGCTCTCGATACCGAAGGTAAAGGCCGAGTGGGAGAAACCTGAGAGCAGGAAAAGGAAGCCATGACATGAAATCTAAATGCACCAGTCCGATACACCTTCATGGTCTAAAAATAATTCTGTCCTGAGATCTGAGAGACACTACCGTGTAAGCAGAAGGATGTGGGCTGGCGGCACCGAGCCGGGGAGGTCATCCAGAGCCATCCTGACCACCCATCCCCCACCACCTGGGGAGGTGTACAGAAATGGAAATGCAGGCAGACAAAAATAACTGCACTAACTGAAACAAAAAAACCCCCACAAAACACACGAAAAACATCAATTGCCAGAAGGGCAGGTCCAGTTAAAAACGTGCCTCAAGTCTCCATTTCCCTTGCTGAATTTCAGTGCTGGTTGTTTACTGAAGCTGCACACTTAAATCCCTACCAGCGTGCAAGTTGTACAAAATCCAGGCATAGATGCAGCTGACACAGGGGAGACATTCCCTTATACCAGGGATTTCAAATTCTCTCTCATATATTGTATATATGATGGGCAGAGCACTACCATTAAAATGTGAAACTACAGAAAAACCTAATTTCTGTATGTGAACAGTAACAGCAAAAGCAATTAATTGGGATCTGCCAGGCAGCACATGACAAGCCAATGTGGCAGCCTGTATTTTAGCCAGAAGTCTTTCTCTTCCCTGTTTTATTTTTGTCATTGTCTGAGTAAATAAGCGGCAGTGAAGGTGATGGCACCAAAAATCAAAGGATTTCAGTGGACAAATTTTAAAGAGTGTTGCCTTAAATGCTGGCTGAAGCTGCTCAGAACTGTTGCTGGGTATGAAGGCGAGCGCTGCAGAGCAACTGCACGTAGGGGCAGCTGTGGGAGGGGGGAGGGGGAACAGGATGTAGATATAACTGTAGGAACCCATTTATCATCACACTGTCTCCAGAGCATTAATCTAACATTAAAAGCCTTGGGGAAACCACCCATGCACTGTCTCAAACAGGAAGAACCCTCACGGTCTCCACCAAATAGACAAGAAAAAAAAAAACAACAAAGCCAAAAAAAAAAGGCAGCTTTCAAATGAAAATACTGCCATTAAATATAGCTGTGCCTCTTCCCCTTGTCAAGAGTAGTTTCATTTATAGTTTTGTCCGTTAAGGGATTTCCCCCGTATCACTGCAATGTCCACTTGTGTGCAGGCTGGGGATGTGATTTTGGGCTCGTGCCACAGAAATGCTTTTTTTCTCTTTTCAACATCCTTTTTGCAGCTAGTTCAATTATGAACATAGATAGCTAATAAAAACAAGCTGAGAAACAGAATGCCTCCCACCACAGGCACTGAAACTGAGATATGTATTTCTCTGTGATTCTCCCCTTCCCCCCACCACACATTTTATTTTGCTGCTGCTTTTCTCTTTTTCCTGGTAACAACCCCCATTCTCTCCCTTCCCAACCCTAACTTTCCTTCCTGGCACTCTCCCAGTTTTGGGGAATGTTTGGGATGCTTTGGACATTTTTTAGGAAGTGGCAGGTCTGCCTATCAACAGAATTATGTAGGATTACTAGGCATGAAAATAAAGCACAGAAAAAGCTCACCTGAAAAACTGCAATATCATTTATCTAATCCCTGGTCCAATTCTTATTCTGTATTGCTCTTTATGACCTGGTCTAGTTTATGAGCTGCTGGACCCCCTGCTGTACCCAAAACAGACTATAAGATCTGCAAGGCAGTGTTTTCCCTTGTTGTTAGTTTTGTAGGACATCTAGGCATGTTACTGGGCACCACAATGAGGAAGAAATCAAGTATCAAGCATACACAGCCTGCCTCTGAGAGATCCAGGGCCTGACCACTGAACACTGAAATCTCTGCGTATATCTATAAATACATGGCATACAACCAACCAGAATTAGAGAATCAGATCCCTCTTAATTTATATTTAAGTGGTTTTCAATTAATCAACAACAGTAACAAAACTTTCTTAAAAAAGAATGGACTTAAAAAAACACGACAGATAAATCAGCAAGTCTACGTAAGAACGAGAAAATGAAGCTGTTGTCCAAGAGCACTGAAGGCGGCTGCTGAAAAACCCCAGCAGCTAGTTTGTAAGTCACCAGCTCAGCAAATTGTAACACGGTCTCTGATTAAAACCACAGGTGGAGGGCATAAAAATGGTAATCAACAAACATGGATAGAAACTGAAAAAAAAATGGAAAATCATGACTATGGATCTATGGTAGGCATAATTTTAACCATGACTTTTTACCTCTCATTATTACATTTGGTATCTTAGAGACTTTTAGTTGTCTGTTGCCACATATTAAGCCCCTTCTTTGCCAGGAGACAGATGATTATGGAACACAGCTAACCTCTTTGTCCAGTACTGAGTTGCCACATGCCCAAAGAGTAACACATCTCACCTCACTGCATGTGAGAGAAGAAACTTCTCAGTACAAAACCCAGTTGTGTTATTGCAACAAATCTTGTTATCTTACCGTTTCTCTTGATGCTAAGAAACTATTACCAAAGCACCTGTTAGATGAAGAAACACAAAACTTCTGGGTACACTGTCGCTGAGGAGCAACCTCCAGCTGGATCTGAGAAGATCCAAATACTGAAACATCAGTAAAGCAAAACTGTTTAAATGGGTGCTGCTGGACATGGTGCTTCTCACCACTCTTGAAAAAATCCTCCCACACAATTGTAATTAAAAGAAACATGCTAACCAGTCCTCCAACTGACAGCTAATTCCCTCTTAACTTCTTGTACTACTGTAGCATATATAAGGCTCATATGAAAGTAGACTGCTTTTTATAAGTAACACACACAGTTAACAACATCCTCAACGAAGCTGTACCTACATCCGTTTTCTGGTAACACTGAAGAATCACCTGAGCTTTACTTTTATAGTTATCAGATATCATCAATGTACAATGAAATGCAGAGCAAAGTTGCAGCTCTATAGTTCAGTCTTACAAAAAGGTGATTTCCATTAAACAAAGGCAATTTTTAAAAAATGTTAGCTTGCTAACTTGGCCCTCCTTCTACTTTCATGAAACCACACCAGGGATGCAAAGCTGAAACACAAGCACCACCCCCACTTCCAGTCTGTCAAGGCAGTTGAGGAGCATGAACAGAGACAGAAGGTGCTCTGTAGTCAGGATCTGAAGAAAGGATGTGGTAGGGATGACGTGAAATTACAGTAGACACAAACTGAAAATGCTGTAGCAGCAGTGAAATGAATGAAAGTTGCAAATCTGTGTCCATATGCATTCTTTCTCATAAATTCTGTCATTTTGGTGACTGTAATAATCACTCTATAAAACAATAATTTCTATTCAAATAGTACCAGTAAACAAAATCTTAATGTAATAAACCCTTTGAGGAAACATGCAATGAGACTGAGCTTTTAAGGTTAAAGACATAAACACAAAGGGCTGAAGAGGAGAAAGCATGGCCACACACTGAACGGGTTTCATAGCAGTGACCCAGACAATCACTTGTGCTGTGACATGACCAGTGCCCTGAACTGCATCTTTCAGAAGACCTAAGAAAATGCTTCCAGGTTTTTTCTGCCTTAAAAAAGATGAGAAAACAGAAACCACCAAACTATGTATAATCTGTAAATACATTATTATACATGAAAAATATATCCAAATGAACAGTGAAGGTCTTGGGACAATCTTGGTATGAATGGAAGTGATTACCTGTGCAATAGTTGGGCTTGAAGCATTTTATAGAGCATAAAAGCAGAGAGGAAACAATGAACAAAGAAAAAATTACTTAAATGACCCTCTCCACCCCCCCAAAATTGTTATGCAAGTCAAAAACAGACTTGAAAACTCAGTGGAATTCCTCATTGGGAGTTTCCCACACTTTTTTGTACTGACAGTGGTAACAGGTTCCGGTTCTGTGCTGCATCTTTTCCCACACCGAGGTGTCTGTATATACTCTCAGTGGTACATACACAGCCATTTGGGAATTCTTGCCCTAGGCAGTGCCAAAAAATGCATATGTAAGACTGTGTTTTGCAAAATTTCACTGATAGGTTTTGCTATAACTGCAAAAATGGAGATGATAGAGATTTTTTTTTCTTTGACAGCTCCTTTTTCAGTTAAAAATGGCCTTCCTTTAAAACTAGATTTGTCATTGATCATAAAATGACTAAATTTTATTTAATTAACCTAATGATGTTCTGCTTGTTTGACCTGCAGGCTACGTAGTTTTAACTGTTTGCAACATGCCTGGCTCACAGCAGAAATGTAGGTGTAGGAAAGACAACTGGGAAGCCATGCAGCCTGGGGAATGACCTGTCTTCTCCAGAGATGTGCTTCACCTCTTCTGGGAGCAAAGCGTTCCTCCTTCTAGGCTCACAACTGGGGTGGTGCTGAGTATTCCCTACACCAGCTCATCTGGCAGTTGCAGCTCAGTTAACTGACACCCACCAAGTGCTCCTTTCAGTTTCTGATCCTTTTAGCACCGCAAAAAACATCTTTTTTAAACTGCAGTCTTGAATTGTTACAGCTACAGCACCTACTGCCGTGGTTGTACAGGTGAGGGGAATGACAAAGAGGGGTCTGTGGAAGCAATGACTTCTAAACTCTTGCAGTCTTTGCTGGTTACTCAGGAGTTGCCTTGGGGATGCCCTGATGAACAATAGTTAAGTGATCTGTAGAACACTGTGCAAGTTTTCTGTTTGTGAACTGGACTTAGTTTTCTCTGGTAAATCCAAATAGTATGCCGTTTAAATAATTTTTGAGAAATCCCATGTTTTCAAGTTCTTCGCAAATTACTCAGTTTAATCATTCACACTGTAAGGTCCTTCACTGAAACATTTGTTACTGTAGAGAATAAAGAATTATGAACATAAAGTTGCCTTTTACACACACCTCAAGCATCTTTATCCCAACACTGAGTACAAGTCTTTGTAAAACTAATGCTCAGTGTGGCCCTCTGTCCTGGAAACTAGTGAGATTTCATATGGAAGTCTGTCATTCCTTCAGTAAATTTTCCTATTTCTTTAACTCAAGCACTCCAGACCGAGGTTTGCAAATACAGACATCTTAGGTTCAATTTCTGTAAATGACTAAATTAGTGATGTTATTACCTCAATAAAAAGGGAGGAGAAAAAAAAGAGAAGGCATAATCTGTCTGACAATCCCTTCTTTTTCTCTAATAATTTAACCATCTCCAGGTGGAAACAACCAGCACTTTTTATTTAATTGATTTCTCTGACACTGTGTTTTCTTTCTTTTTGGGAATTCCCAATACAATCTCCTCCAACCCTCACCTCCGAAGTAATAAAGTGTTCTCTTTTAAAGTACAGGACACAGGCAGGTTCAGGATACAAAAAAGAGCAAGGCTTTAGAACTTATTAAAACTTCTAGCTCAGTAGAATCAACCTGCAGCTGCTATAATGGGATCCACCGGCAATCTTGAGTTTTCCAGATGCACAAGTGCCTGTTTTCTTAAGGTAAGTCTTGTACCTGGCACTACTGCTTAGACTTTGACCAAAGTACAATTCATGTAAGAACGGAGGGCACATAAGAGCTGACTACAGCTGTACAGGCTGCAGGGGAAAACAAAAAAATATGGTTGTGAGGGGCAAAGGAAAGTCATCTATTCTGACTATAAATGGGTATATGGGCAAAAATCCTGGGAAATTTAGACAACATCAAGTAGGAACAATCCACTGTGTTATGAGTCAAAAGAAAATCACATGGAGGAGGAATAGACATCCCCACACAATCTCATCAGCTGCTTTACCACGTTACCAAACTCAAGTAATTCCACAGCTGCCTGCACAACTGCTTGCCAAAGAAATCAGATGCAACCAGTCGAAAAACATTCACCTCAAGTTTGACATCTGGGTCTTGGGAGTGCCATCTAAGCAGTTAGGCAAGAATGGAAGAGTGGTGCAATGTGGTGTTCTGAAATAAATTAGAGCCCAACCAGTGCAGTTGAAAAAAAATCCACAAAAAACGTCAGTGAAATATGACCACTAATAAAGTAATTTCCTCCAAATACTAATGTACAAAAAACCCAGTTAATGTTAAATTAAGACTTCCGTAGGTCTAGATTTACCAGTGTAGAGAAGATCAAGGGACACGGGCAGACTTGAATGCAATGTCTGGATGCAAAACCAGAAGCAAACAGCTTAACTTAGGGCAACTGTATTTTCTTAATTGGGGGCCTAATGCTAATCTAGTTCCTCAGGTAAATGATGTAATTTCTTGCCATGGCCCAAGAGAATTACAGTGATGTTCTTCACTGTACTTGACTGCAGCTACCATCTTAGCCTAGTATTCCCCCTTCTACATGATGCAGTGAGTGAGAACTGAGAATGTAATATGGATCCCTATCCTGCTTCTCCTTAGATTACTGTCTAAATTTAAGTATGTATCCATAAAAGTATGGTCATAAACCCCCAGTGTACATACACGCAAAGGCTTCACAAAAAGGATACTAGCTTCTCTGAAATATGTTTGGTTGCAGTTAATAAGTGTCTAGTGCCTCAAGCCACTAATAAGATTCTACTAACAGTTAAAAAACAAAGGTGGACAAAATCCTACAGCATATCTTGTTTATTATTCACAGCAGACTGAGATTCTTCTCCTAGCTGAGCTTTTTCTTTCTCAGTATTACATCCTAAAATGCCTCTCTGTTTTTGGCAGTGTCTGCTTATTTTGAAGTCTTACCTTTGCAATTACATAAAGGGCTTAACAAGGACGCACATTAGCAATTTAAAATAGAGAACTGCAGTTGAAATATATTTTTAGAAAAATCAGCTGAACAATAGGGCTTGTACATTTGTTTCAAGATTAGGATTGCTGAATGATTAAAATTATTTTCAGAACCCTGGGAAATGTGTCCTGTATTACAAGCACTTTCACAGTTCCTGGGAAATAAAAAGAAAGGATTCCTAGCTGTAGGTGAAATTATAGCATGCTTAGTTACCCAAAGTATTGTAGAAGCGATTATTCACTAATATTAAACATTCTGCTCTTTTTTCTTGGATATTTGACCTGTTCCCCTTCTGCCAAGAATTCAGAGTAAATGTCTGCTACCCAAAATTATTTTATTATGTGCCAAAGAATGTTTTTGGCAGGTATCTTTTTTTTCTTTTTCATGCAGGAAAATATGTTGGAAAAGATTAATACAACTTGGAAATGATTTTTGATGAGCAGTACTTGGCACACACTGTGTAAGCCTTTCTGAGGACTGCAAATCAACAAAAAGAGAAATAAAATACAGAGAGAAAACAGAACACGACCAATAGAACTTATAAAAATCTCTTGAAAACAAGATCTGAAATAATCCCTGTTTTCAGTCACTCTGTGTAAATTAGAATGACAATTGCAAATAAATATCAACACAGATCTAGCAATTCAATGCAACTATGGGCAAGTTTTGAAGCTGCTTACAAAGGTCACAGCAAGGAAAAAATAATCTTCTCCTTTAAATTAGCAGGATGTTGTTATCTTTTAGTCATGTCTGTGCAACCAAACATCCAAAGAGAGAGACTTTTAAGGATTACATTTATAGAAGAGACTTTCACAGTCATACATATTGCCCTTCAGCTATGTTCTTCTCTCTGTTCTAATATACACCTATAAGTGGTGGCCCATAATGAATGGCAGTAAAACGACAAATGCTTAGCAGTGCACTGGTTTTGCTAGCAAAGCCATCTTGACCTTTAGACATCTGTCTTCCACCCAATATGCTATTTTCTTAATACCCCTAAAATCCTGCATTTATGCAAGTTTTAAAAAACAGAACACAACGTGATCAGAAACAAAACTTGTGCTATGGATTAAGTTTGCAAAGGTGTAATTGTTTACGTTTGTACAATTTAAGAATCAGCGCGTTTGCTCAGTGTCCAAGATCCAACAAATGGCAACTTTCAGGCTGAAGTAAAATCAAAACAGCCAAGTTCAGAAAACTGTGACAAGACCTAGAAGGAAATATGAGGTAAGCAGGAAATACTCTTTCCTTCACATGAACTTAAAAATTCTGCACGAAGTACTGCTTTCTTACACAGCATTTATCTTGCTTTTATGCAAGATAAATGGGTAGAATAAACAGAAGTTTTCAAAAGGACCTCTTGAGTTCCCCCACAAAACATTTGAAACTATTGTTTATAAGTATATACATAAAAAGATATCTGGTCACAAACCTCTGTGCATATAAACCCACCTAAAAATGGCTCTCATACAGCTTATTACATTGTTCTGAAAATATTACCAGAAGAAAGCATGACAAAAATAACTTCATTAGCTGTAAAAATACTTTTTCTTCTCCATTGTGAAATCTGGATTTTGTGAAACCAACCAATACTGCTAGTTCATATTCACTGCTCTATGAAAAAAGTATGCAATTGGTTTTGACTTGCACAGGTGCTGTTGGCTTACAAATCGAGTTGCTTATCTTTAAAGGAAGCTGGGAAAAGTATTTACTTTTAACCTATCAGCTTCATTCTTCCCAAGATTTATATCTTTGATAAGTTTATAAAAAATGGTTTGGGAACTGCAGCCCAATAAAGCTTTTTGTCTTCTAATGCTGACCCTGATTTTCTTAAAATGTACTTAGTGTTTACAAAGAGAATAAATGTTTACTAGCAGAGACAGAAACTGTACATAATAATACAGTTCTGATTTTAGAAATGGATTTGTCTTTTTAGCAGTCATCCATTCTCAAACTATGAAGTATAATTTCAAATTCAGTCAGTCTCACTGTTTCTGGAATCATACAGTCACTATCTCCCTAGTTAGAAGAAATACATGAAGTAGAGGAGACATTAAAAAAAAAGGAGATGCAGTTTAGTAAAATCCCTACATACATCCTTTTGATAACACACTATTTTACTCCAAACATATTATTCTGGAAGCATTATATATATATTATGTTGTATTATATGCAATATGTATAGTTACAGGTGGTTTCCCATTGTATAAGAACATTCATTCTGAGGTGACTTTTATGAAACACTTTGATTTAAACCACACCATTTTTTTGGTCACACTTCTCAGGTTTTCCTATCCAAGGGTCACTTTAACACATATTGCACTCCTCGAATAACACTGTGGCTTTATTTATCTACAATAATTCATGAAAAGACACAAAAGTTGGTTCTATAGCCAACTTCCAATATATCAAAGATTTGGAACAAGCCTTAAGTCATTTTATGTTAATTGTAGGCTGGTCCTAAGAAGGATAATACATCATACAAATAGGACTGCATGCCCACAAATCAGACCTGTGCTAAATCATAAGAATTAAAAGTGGAGTTTGTTTTGCTCCAAAGCCTTGCCATTGTACAGCTAAAAAGGTGAAAGAATCCCTGCCTTCAGTCTTAACACCAGTTCCTGAAAAATATAGTTAGCATCTCATTCATACTATGTTTAGTGATTCACCTATTAATTCATAAACAGCAATCTGAAATAATTGAAAAAGAATGTTAAATATTGTCCCAGTCCCCCTGTAATAATCTTTACTCAGAGGATTTCAATATATTTTAGGACTATAAACTTTCAACATCTGCTTTGAGGTGCTGTATGTGGGATTAGCTTTATTTTCAAAGAGGAAAACTGAGGCACACAAACTTTAGGGCCAGGTTTAAACACTTGGCTTTTATGTATGTCCTAAAAATGTATTACTTTATTTATTCAGTAATACCTGTTTCAGCACTCAGTTACACTAGCACAAAAGTACCTGTGCAAAGAGAAGGTAAACAAAATACACAAGTGTCCTCACATCTGTGCAGCTGAGGTCGATCTACAAACTCCAGTTACTCTGTGCTGCAGGCAGAACATACATGGCCCAAGGGAGAGTGATAATATGTATGTAGACACAAATAATGCAACCACAGACTGTTACTGAAACTACACTAAAATGTTTGTTTAATCTTTGGCTGGCAGGTTGTCATTTCAAGGATGCATTTTCCCCTCAGCAAACAAAAGGTCTCCATCCTTCCTTTAGAGCGTAGCTACATACAAAGCCTCAAGAACATTCCAGTGACTACCCTGCTGACAGCACCTTTACCTACAGGTTGTTTAAAAGATCTTTGAGGCTGTTCAGGCTTGAGCAGGAGGCTGGAGTACTTGAACACGAGCCAGTGATGTGCCCTTGCAGCAAGGAAAGCCAAGAGCGTCCTAAGCTGCGCTACAAAATGTGTTGCCAGAAGGTCAATGGAGGGGATCCTTGCCCTCTACTCAGCGCTGGTGAGACATGTCTGGAGCACTGTATCCAGTTCTGGGCTCCCCAGTGCAAGAGAGACATGGATACACTGGAGAGAGTCCAGCAGAAGATCACAAAGATGATCAGTGGACCAGAACATCTGCCATACAAGGAGAGGCTGGGAGAGTTGGGACTGCTCAGCCTAGAGAAGAGAACCTTATCCATGTGAATAAATGCCTGAGGGAGGTGCAAAGAAGATAGAGCCAAAATCTTTCCAGTGCTGCCCAGTGACAGAACAAGAGGCAAATGAAACACATGTGAAATTCCAAAATAAACTGCTTTCCTACTGTGAGGGTGATAAAGTATTGGAACTGTCTGTCCAGGGAGGTTGTGGACTCTCGATCCTTGGGAGATATTCAAAACTCAACTGGACACAGCCCTGAGCAACTCGCTGCAGCTGACCATGCTGTGAGCAGGGGAGATGGATTAGATGACCTCCAAAGGTCCCTGCCAACCTGAACTATTCTCTGATTCTGTCATCTCCTGAGACACCATCCAGACAGAACTCTTCTATGACCCTAACGAGCCAAACTGGACAAAAACATTAAAAAGGCAAAAGAAAAATCATTATCCACTGGTTCTGTCAGCTCAAATCAGTCCAACAGTTTAATTACCTAGGCAGCCTCATCTCCTCAAATGGTAAGACTGACGGAGAGATAGACAACAGGTTAGCAAAGGCATACAGTGCTTTTGGAAAACTCCACAAAAGAGTATGGCGTAATAAACACTTGAAGAAAAGCACCAAGATCAGTGTTTACAAGGCCATAGTGTTGTCAACTCTCTTATATGGATCTGAATCATGGGTCATCTACCGCCACCACCTGCGTCTCCTAGCATGCTTCCATCAACGCTGCCTTCGTACAATCCTAAACATCCACTGGTCAGATTATGTGACCAATACATCTGTTCTAGAACAAGCAGCAGTCACAAGTATTGAGGCCACGTTACTGAGAACGCAGCTGCGATGGGCAGGGCACGTCTCCAGGATGAAGGACCACCGCCTCCCTAAGATCCTGCTCTATGGTGAACTTGCCACCGGCTGCCGCAAGAGAGGAGCCCCGAAGAAAAGATACAAGGACTCCCTGAAACAACATCTCAGCCTTGGCCATATTGATCAACATAACTGGTCTACTCTGGCCTCCAATCGGGAGGCCTGGAGACACACCTCTATAACGCAGCTGTTTCCTTTGAGAACACACGCAGGATCACTCTCGAAGAAAAAAGGCCATGCAGAAAGAATCGTGTCTTGCAGAATACACCATCTAAGGAGTCTTTCTGCTGTGCCTTTTGCAATCGGATATGTCTGTCATGTATTGGCCTCATAAGCCACCAGCGTACCTGTAACAAATGTGGACAGAGCCTTCCCAAATCTTCGTTCGCGAAGCCTAGCCATGATGATGGCTCTGTCATCACTGCACACTACTGTCACACTGAACAAATGCCTTTATTGACAAAGTGATTAATTCTTATAATGAATTATTCTTCAAGATATAGATTTTAATAATTTAAGAAAAAAACAAGCACTGTACATTCCCCTTCTACCTAGCAGCAGCCTTCCTACACAAAGGAAGCAGTTAGCTTTGAAGCAAATTTAGCTGACCTATATATGCCAATCTTTTATGCTATGCTTAATTTGAATTATTTTCAACATGCACTTCTCTCATTTGTGACTCAGGAACTCTGTGCCATACACAGTTGTTCAAAAAAATACTCTCAACATACCTCATACAGGAAAAGCATGGACTTCACAGAAAAATTACACAGGCTTATATAAGTAGAGACTGTTGCATAAGGCACAAATTCAAAAGAACAGAATACTGATGTTCAGTCATTCACTATTGCCTGAGAACTTACCCACCAAAAATGTGATATTTACATTTTGTATAAAGTTTCTTCATTAAAAAGGAGCATGATTCTATAAAAAAGGTATTTTCCTTCAAATTCCGTTGCTTCCTTCTCAAAAAAATAAGAAATGTCATTGGACAAAATGTAATTTAGTACTTTTCTGACTACTAGTATCTAGTTGAACACCTCCACAATGATGAAATCCCCAAAGCTTCAGAACATCCACACTTTGCATTCTCTCATAATTTCCAAAGGCAGAATGACAGTAAAATGTATTGGATGTGGTTAACAGGAAAGAGCACATGCCTAACTACAAAGGATTTTGTGTTGTGATTCACAGAAGCCCTCTGTGCTCTATATGCCCTTCAATCTGTGCTTATAATCTGAGAATCTTATCTTCTAGGAAAACAAGAAAAATCTGTCAACTGTGAACCAAGCCGACCAATGTGCTGCTATCACCCTGAATTTACAGAAGGAAAAAACTATGTTTTTAGCCGCCTTCATTTTTATGGTTGGGAAGAAACCAAGTGAAAATTCTAAAGTATAAGGGTAAGTTGTCCCAAGTCAGTATCTGTGTCATTGACAGCTTTTAGCAAAAACATCTAGCTAGAGCTTTTATTGTCTTAGATGTGGTGCACATTATACACTGAGAAAGTGTGTGTCATAAAACACAGAGAAATTCACACCAAAAAGTAAAAGTAGGAGTGAAAATGGAAACTACTACACCATCTTAACTCTAACCAGTCATTGCCAGACATCCATGACAATAAATGCCCTACTAGAGAACAGTGTAAGACACAGACAACTGGGGAGCTGATTTTCAGACAAGAATTCTAGACTACAACATGCATTTAAGTGCTAGAAAAGGAACACAGTAAATTGATCAATGCATCAAAAATACCAAATTTTTAAAAGCTTTAATAACTGCATTGACATGTTGGGCTGTGTAGGGAAGGTAATTTACTGTAGCATTTGGACTGATGATGGGATTTGTCACTCACAACTAATGACAGTACATTTTAGATTAAAAATTATGTGAGAGATTTTATTTCCCTTTTTTTTTTTTTGCCACCCCCCCAACCTCTTAGAAATTTCCCTGGGATCCTTATTACTCCTCATTGTTTTGTGCTACTCAGACCTCCATTCCAAAAGGCAAATAAATACATGTTTCTCTTTTGGGAAAAGCAGAACAGGAAAACTCTACATTATGAATTCTGTATGATTTTTTAGAAACAGAAAAAAAACAAGTGAAGTTCTATGTCAGCAATGAAGATGGCTGCTAGCAAAAGTGTGCTTCTCAGGAGTTTGAAGAGGTACAAAGTCGAATCAACATAATTTGGATGCCAGAATTGTGGCTACTTTGGTATAGCTTTTTTCACTTTTGTCAGTGTACTAGCTTTGTTGGTATAACTATGTCCACCACAAGAGTATTTTGTGTGCTCCTATCTCAACACTGGTTGTACACTCTTAGTGTAGACATACCTAAGCCTGATTTTAGTAATTGGGGCCAACATTTCACTTAAAAGTAGACTTTGTATCAAGACACCTAAAAATAAATATAGCCTGACTTTAAAAAGTTTGTCTCCTGAGCTAAACAGTGCTTGGAAGTACTCAGCACTTTTGAGAATGGTCATTTAAAACTGTGCACCAAAAAAATTCATATGCAAAAAGAAGAAAACTATACACTGCAAGACTTGACCTTGGATAGAAAGCAATAATCTTAAACTGAAGATAAACACCTGTTTTCTTTATACCTCAAGAAGGGGTCATTCAGTGGAAGTGACACCACCTAGTCCCCTTAGTGGTGGAATTCCTATGCCATTAAGACATGGAGCCTAAAAGGAAATTATGTCAGACTGCTTTGTTTTTCTGGGGGTAGATAAACACTGAGACAGTCACCTATGTAAAGAGGTAACTATTTACTCACTTATTTTAATACAGCTAAACATTTAGAACCTTAATTTGTCCAAGTCCTGTCTTGTATGGGGGGGATCTGACTGTACTGCCCCTTGAGCAGACATCTTCTCCAGCAGCAGGCAACTCAAAGCAGTCTCCCTGGCTGTTAAACCACATGATCAGTCAGTATAACTCACCAAATGCCACAACTTACTATTTCATTCCATCTGCAAACTTACTCGGGAATCACTTTGTATTTCCTTCCAGGTAACTGATAAAACTATTGAGCACTATTACACCAAGAACAGATTCCTATGAGTTCCCACAAGAAGCAACTTCTGAGATGAATACTCCCCAACTCTAATTACTTTTCAAGATGTTTCTGTTAGCCCCTTTTTAATCCATTCGGTAACCCTGGATTACACTGATTTTACTCACTGTTATTTAATTTTAACTGCAGTGTCAACAACAGTAAGTAAATGTCATAAAGCAGAAGCCTAAGTGTATTAATGTCAGCACAGCTCTCTCTGTCACCTTCATTTCTGATCTTGGAAAAAGCAGTATCAAGTTTGTTTGACTAGATCTATTATCCATAAAAATTTGCTGGCTGGCATTTGGCATGAGGTCATCCCTTCATCTTTGTTGGAGATATTTAGTCTCAGCCTTCCAGTGATTTTGCTTGACCTATAGTTACCTGGATCATCTTGTTTAACCTTTAAAAATTCTGGCACAACATTTGCTTTTTCCAGTTCACTGAAACTCCCCTAAGTATGCCAAGGTTTGTTAAAAAGCAACAATAATGGTTTAGACAGTTTAACTCTATCAATACTCTCCCACGCAAGTTTTCTGGTCTGACAGAAAATTAAGGAGGAAATATAATTACTGAATTTCACACCTAACTTCAATTTTAGAAGAGGTAAACCTCTACTAGAATCATCTGCCAGCATTTTCATAATGAAGCATAGAGCACTCACCAGAATCTTTTTTATAGTGTTTCAAATAATCTCAAGTATTTCTGTGCATTGTAGATGAAAAATATGTGAAATATTATAGGGATATTATGCTTTTTTATACAGATATTTGGCCATATGTATTTCCTTTCATCATTTCTCTCTTCCTCCCACCGTTTGCCTACACTTTATGGGAAAGCCTGGAAGCTTTACACGTTAAGATTAAACGACAGGTACCCGGGGAAAAAAAAAAGTGAACTTTCACTCTCTTACAATAGAATAGAACACTGGAAACAAAATGCCTTTAGTATGTGTGGACTAAAAAAGAGAAACTTTTGGCCCTCTACATATGAAGGTAAGAGCAGTACAACTGGCCATTAATATGAAAATTTGTATGTAAACTTCTCTGTAAAATGGCAAAAGTGACCACTTGCTTGTGGGAGATGGGTTACCTAGAATACCACCATTCTTGACTGACTTTGTAAAGTCTCCTGAATCACTACACAACACTAATCCACTTACAGATGTATCAAGAGAAATAAAAAAGGTTAATTTTCTTTTTTCACATCAGGAAAAGCTACTGCATTAATACACTGTCATGCATTATCTCCTACAACTCAAATATAAGAATGTAAAATAATTTCAAGATTCTTTACACTTTGATTATGTCCATCTGTGCACTACTCTAATGTCTAAAAGCTCTATCCACTGTGGTACAGAACAGCTTATTTTTAAAAGTTAACTTTGTCTGGATGACGTTTTTAGTTTTGTTAGTTCTTTTTCTTTCATCTGTTTGCACGCCAGATCTAGACTATTTTTTTATGAAGCTCTGTTGTTAGACAGTGGAATGGAATTACAACATGAGAAAAGAGCTAACACAGGCCACAACTGGACTCTCAAAGAACTGCTTTAAAAGACCAAATACTAAAAAAGTATGAAAAATTTTCTTTGTAATTTCAGTGGAGGTTCTTTACGCAGGGATTTAGGTTTCTGGGATAGAAACAGTCCTGCAAGTAGAAGAAACATCTCAAAGTAACATATCTAATGAATGCTAGTTATAATGACCAACAGAAGTAGGCTAACCCCACATCTTTTTATCATGCTGGGATTTTGGTCCCCTGTGCAAGACATCTCTCAGGTCTGGAGGGTTTATTCTAAAACTGGCTTCAAAGCTTCTGACAGGACAACATGTATTTTTCATAGAAATTTTTGTTCATTTCAGCATACGAAACATGAAATATTTTTAGTCAATTCTACTTTTACCAACATAGGGTCAGTACCAAGTAAACTGTGATGCTGCCTATAAATTATTTGTCAATGTTTCTCAACTCCCCTATCATCTCTAACAAAATATTTTCCATTAGCTAATAGACCCTCTACTTCTTGCAGTCAAAGAGTGGAATCAAGACTATGGAAACAAACCCAAAATTTAAGTTTCAATTTAATATTTTTTTAAGATTTCCTTCTAAAAGGAAAAGCCCTGTGATATTTTCCAACAGGAAAACAGACAGAAATGGAAGTGATATTGAGACAGAGCCACACTGACCCTTGCGCAGCTCAGTTTACATACATAATTACTCTAACAAAATTCTAAAACATCAGAAATTTGCAAACAGATTTCCATTAACAGCCAACATAAAACCAATTTAGACAATTTCAGGTAGCTAAGAAAAAAGATATAACATATATGTGCTTTGTGCCCATGCTGCCAAAAATGACTTTGGCTGACATGATATTACTCTACCAAAACATTTGTTAACATAATGTTATTTACTTCCTTGTTTTGCCTAACTGCAATGTTTACTTTTGTACCTGTGCATGTTTGCACTTTTTTTATGTTCAAGACAATGATTTCAAAGAAATGTGGGTTTGTGCGAGAAATATTTAGCCTATCAGTCTGAAACACTCAAGGCAACATTCCTAGAGCAATATCATGCGAAAAGTCAATTTTCCCATTTCATTTATGACCAGAAGTTATGAGGAAAGACCAGAAATTTACCCGATTCCTGGAGATAGCGATACACCAAGAAATTCACTTCGTCACTGGTTATGCTCATCTTAGCCCAACCTCAATATGATGAGGTCTACGAGAAGTGTGATCCACGCTCTGTTCAAAGGAGAGAAAAGAACAGGTTTTGTTTTATCTTCATTTGGTATAAAATGTGTTATCAAAACAGAGGTGGGAATTGCTAAGGTATTTAAAGATCTCACACAGTTATTAGAGCTGTAATGTCCCAGTGTGAGGCACCCATTAAATATTGTGAATCAAGTACTCAAGCTGTACTGCACCCTTTATTATAATTAAAGAGCAGTATTTAACATATACGAGAAACACAGAGGGAGCATTTTATATCTTGGGAGACTTTTCAAATGTCAATTCTTTTACTTCAGTGGCTTTACCACACGTTCTTTGGACACTCCTTTTTACCATGTGAGCATTTTTTTTTCTCAGAACTGCTGACAATTACAGTCACATATAACACACCAAATCATAACCTTTCTGCAGCCCCAAATTTGAAATCCAGTTTTCTGTCCAGTTATTCATCCACTGAAGACAGATTCTCTGCTTACAAAGCCATGTTATGCAGTGAATGGTGCAGGGGGAAAGTGGGGAGAGAAAGAGAGAACACCATATACCTTGAGCCAACAAGGAATACAAATATCCTTGCATTATATAAACTTGTAATATTATAAGATTATGGTGAGCAAGAATTAAACTTTCATTTTTCACTTAAGTAATCGCAACCTTTAGGATGATGGTTTTACATTACTATTTTGGGCTTATACTCTGGTAATAAAAACACTGGGCTTAGATGATGAATTTATTTTGAACATTTTCCATTAAATCTTGATGATTCATTCCAGCTTGGGAATCTGACATAAGTAGTTTGGTTTCAAAAAACATAATACTCCTCAGACATAAACTTTGGAACACTGTCATCCACACTATACCTATAACTAATCACGTAGAGATTTGGACACAGAGGCACACACTGTGCTCTCATCGTGTCTCACAAATGAAAGGCCGTGGGCGTGTGCTGTGTCTTTCAATTTCCCGTATGTCTCTTCCTGGCAAGCGGAAAGGTCGTCTTTGTTCATCGAAAACCTCTTCAGTAATTCCTGCTGCCTAAAGTAGCACCTGCTACTGCAGGCGATGCTGATCGACGACGTTTCCCCTGGTGATGATTTAAACCAGCAGGTCACTCATGACTGTAACAGATGTCTCTGCATATTTATGTAAATGGAGGTCTTTCGAACCCTGGTAGGCCTTTCATTATCCTAGGCTGTATTTCATCAGTAGCTTGGATGCTGGTTTTCCATAAGAAACCACAGTTTGCTAATTTGGGAGGCATCCTCCTCAAGCACTCCAGTCTTTATCACTACAGTTTGCATTTCACAGAGAACAAGAAGAAATAAAATACTGAAAATTATGCAATCCCGGTAAAGAAAATGTTATCTCCTTTGGAAAGGATGAGCACTTTCTGCTAAGATCCTGGCTGAGGACAGCATCAGCTGTACCCAACAGCCAGTCCTGTCACACCCGTCACGTATTGCCCTGGGAAGCCACTCGGTCTCTTTTCTCTTCAATCCCTCTTCTGCAAAATGGGCTCAAATTTGTCTGCCACATGATTTGGAGACTGAAGCACTGACAGTGGTAAAGGCTTCAGTTACCAAAGCTGGCAACTGCAGCCAGTGAAAGCATCACTTCCAGTATAACTTTATACATACTTCTTCCAGATAAACAGACTTGGAGCTGAATAATTAATAAACCCCTATGCCCCTTTTTGCATAATCATTGTTGTACAATGAAGAACAAGACAGACATTCGTAGCAACAGTTAAGGCCATTTTCACATTTGAGTGCTTAAAATACATCTGTATCGTTGCTATGGCCATGATAATATTAAATAAAGAAAATCTGATAGCTGTGAGTTGAAAAAAACCCACTTTTAAAAGCATTTTAAAAATAGCTGTTTCAGAATTTGGTGGTAGGAAAGTTGGTAAAGATGAAACCTCTTACAAAAATTCAGTTTCAGCAATGACGTACTCTGTGGTAAGATGAACTTTATTAAAAAAAAAAACACAAGAAACTACAAATGCCATTTCTGGATTCATCCTGCCAATTTAAGACATTAACATGCCATTTCCCACATACAGACGGTTGCTTCAAGAAAGAGAAGCAAAGGAAAGGAAGAGTGCTGGTTTTTGTTTGTTTTTCTAAAGATGACTTTTCTTGAATGAATTAAAATCAGAGAAAATCAGCATGATTGCAAAATAAATAATCTGACAGCCCCAGAAGAAAAAGCTCCATGGCAGCTAGCTACCTTTGCATCAGAATCCCAAGCACACCAAGTCGTAGTTGGATTTACAATGCATTTTCCCTGAAGTCAGTCAACAGGAATTACTTTGACATACGTGTCAGATCATATCTTTATACACATTGTTACCATGTCACAAATAACTAGATGATCTCCACTCGCATATTTAAGGTTTCTTCCCTCCCACAGATGCCAGTGTAGCGATCAGATACACAACTGTAAAGCTTTTACCCATCCACAGCAATACACAGTTCTTGGCTTTTACCCAGAGAAACGTACTCATTAGAAACTTGGCTGAGCTATGAAAGACAAAGACCATACTCAATTTCATTAACACTCTTTCTGATTTCCTTCTTCTCTGCAGATAAACAGCCCAAATAAAAGTGGCTAAAAAGACACTGCAGGGAGGAGAGAAACATACTTATATTTTGTGTATCTCCAAGGCTGATTCATAAGGTACAAACAACTAGCCTCCCCCACAACACAATATTTTTTAAATGTAGAAATGCAAACTTCTGTAGAAAACTGCAGAAACCTTCAGTTATCACTGTGATAGATTTAATTCTAATTGATGATCTCCTTTTTTTTTACTGAAGACTGGTATTACCTAGATTAATAGTTTTTTTAAACAGTAAGGAAGTACAGTGTATGAAGAATACCGATGTGCCTTTGGAGACATTTCACATTTAAACCAGCAATAACATCTTCATTCTTCACAATGTCAAGAGGATTAACAAAAGGCATTCAAACGTGTTACAACTTTCTTTACTTGAAACACTTTTTCCTGCACCCAATTACACATAATGGGAAGTTCTATTTACTTAAACCTCAGCTTAAAAATTTGGGTGGTGATGCTGCAGACATTTAAGAATGTCCAAACATGTGACCTGAGTCAATTAAGACTACCCAAAGTATAATGTATCTAAAACATACAAACCCCATCAGTGGATGGGTTGTCAAGATCATGCAAAATTAAACACTTATTTTAAATAAAGACTCAACTCTCAGATCTACCGAAATGAGGTTTTTGCAAAAATGTTTTGCACACAGAGGTAAAAATCTAGGATATTAGCTCGAATATGCCACCACTGTGCTTTTAGGGCTGCTTGGCTTTTGCTGAAGTGGTTCATCTGGCATTGAGCTGGCTCCAGTGAAGCTTAATGCTGCAGCTTCCCTGTGCTCTGGGCAACCAGGGCAGCTTGATTCCTGGAGTACACCACTGGATCTCATTTGGCTCTGTGCACTGACATACCACTGTTCTCAAATTAAACCTTCCTGGGGCACTGGGAATCCTGCTAATGGGCCATGCCAGTGGCTCTGGAGAAGGCAGTCTTATGTATAGCTATAATTCAGCACAGTGCTGGCCAGGTGAACTAAGAACAGTTTCTTTACATCCCATGCCCCTACTCAAGGATTGTTCTCCCTTCATCAGGCATATTTTAGCACTGTTGCCATAAATAAGGGAGATCTAGCTGAAGAATCAAGGGAAAATAACTTTTTTGATTTTCAAATAGTATCTAAAGACTCAACTCCTTTGCCCTTCTTCTAAATGATGGCCACAGGGTCCTCCAGGGCCGTGACCAGCCCTCCAGGCTAATCTCGGAACAGGGAATGGCCAAGGTTATTTCAGGAAATGAGTTTACATTTGCTACTTGCTGCAGCATGCCATCCACAGGGACTGGGAGTTACCAGTCGATCTTCCCCTCAGGAAGGCGGAAACAGGCCAGACATTTAGGGAAAACACCTAAACTAAAACCTAAACCTGAAACCTATATAGGAAGTCAGACACTTCCCATTTCTGCATCCAGCCCTGCCGACAGAAATGCATCAGATGGCTGGTCAGGCCACACTGTGAAAAAATCTGCAAGCTCCAGTCTGCTTTAACTCAGTGCTGAGCAGTTGCCAACTTCTCGGAGGGTTTTTTGGGGGTCATTTTTGTAATATCCCCTGAAAAACAAACCCCTCAAAACCCCAACTGACACATACAAATTTTCATTTTATCTCCTGGAGAGGTTACACTATTTACCTACTTGTTCGACAAGGCTAGGCCAAAATGTCTTTTCACAACCGAAGTTTTACTGATAACAACACCGTCATTAAAATGATAGGGAGGTGTGAAGAGAAATTGCATATTTGCTTTGGGGAAAAAAAGGCAAGGAGAGGTTCCATAAAAATGAACACATTCCAGAAAAGTTCAAACATTGAATGTTGTCAAATTGATGCCTTGCTGCATGGGAACTGGAGTTCACACTTTTGTGCTCCCATTTTCTCATCCAAGATGGATCCGTGCACCAAGGTGCATCTCTCAGGACCCATTACAGTCTCCCTGTGTCAGAGAAGAGAATGTGAACAGAAGACTAAAATAGACTCTAGGAAGGCACTGTGACAGCATAGCCAAATCAATGTGTTACTGTTTTGCATATATTCTGTAGTTTAATGAAAAACATTTCCCAAAGCCAGAAGCCACTTCTCAAAAAATTAATCATTTAGGCAATCTCAGTATTTTCTGTTGAAAAATGCTTTCATCAGAAACTTTCAATGAGCTCTATGCTTCTGTATTTCTCGGATGCGCCCTACCATAGAGCCAGAACAGAGTCAGTAGCCAGCAGCTCTTCCCCAAAGGGTAATGAGCTCTGCTTGGCCCACACCAGTGCATTCCTCAGTCTTGGCTTTTATCGCAGCTGCCTCCTCTTGTGGAAACTCCAGTATGCTACTTTCCAAAAATGCCAAATGAAACTTCTCGGAGAGGAAAAGAGCACACTCTGCTCCCTCTCCCCTCACAGTCTCTCCTGCCATTTTATGAAACTAAGGAGTCTTTTCTTTACAAGTATCCTGACAAGGGAATGAGACCATCGCACTCCTGATTACAAGGTGCGGGATGGTTTTTTCCGAACTCCGCATGTCAGTCACCAAATTAACAGTGAGCCCTCTTCAAAATGCAGATTGTGCAGGCATGACTTCTTGACTCTTCCTTTTAAGGCTTGAGCAAGACCTCATACTTCAAAAAAAAAAAAAAAACAAACCAAAAAAACCCAATTGCCCCTTCTGGAGACCTTGCACTTAAGAAAGCACATGAAGATGTGCTCACAGTAAGAACTACACAATACCTCCCTGGTCTTTCATAGTGGGGAGGTGAATAGTTAACTATCCTCACTCTGCAAATGATCCTCACAGGTCACCGGAACTACCGAATGACAAAAAATGAGGCGATTACAGCCTTTCAGATCTATTGTCCTAGGCTCCTTACAGATGCTCACAGATGTCTTTGTATGCTGTTAATATTTTGAAGTTTTCGTCACAAGTGCATTTGCAAATTTGTTGTTTTGGGAAAACAAAAGCTGAGATTCTGCAGAATAATCTCCTTTGGGAATGGTTATTGAGCTGTACAGTATGCACTGTCTCACTTAGATGTCTGTCACCATCATTTATAGCAGATCACTAAGGACAGGGACCTCAAAAAGAGAAGGCAATAGGCTTGTCAGAAATCCTGCACTGCCAAATGTTAAGCCTGGCTCTTATTTTGGTTTTAAATCTACTTATTTACACTGAACTTCCACTGATTTTTAAAAGACCACACTATACCAAAACAAACCCAGGGAGCTACGGCTCATTCCCATTCTCACTGCTGCCTTTAAGACTACACTCAGATGGAAAGGCCAATGGCATCCTGGCCTGGATGAGGAACAGTGTGGTCAACAGGATCAGGGAAGTGATTCTTCCCCTGTACTCACCTTGAGTACTGTGTTCAGTTCTGGGCCCCTCAGTTCAGGAAGGATATTGAGGTGCTGGAGCACATCCAGAGAAGGGCAACAAGACTGGTGAGGGGACTCAAGCACAAGTCCTGTGAGGAGAGGCTGAGGGAGCTGGGGCTGTTCAGCCTGGAGAAGAGGAGGCTCAGAGGAGACCCCATCACTCTCTACAACTACCTGAAAGGAGGTTGTAGCCAGGTGGGCATCGGTCTCTTCTCCCAGGCAGCTATCAGGAAGACAAGAGGGCATGGCCTTAAGCTCTGCCAGAGGAGGTTTAGGTTAGATATTAGGAAGAAATTCTTTACAGAGAGGGTAATCAGGCATTGGAATGGGCTGCCCAGGGAAGTGGTGGATTCTCCATCCCTGGAGGTTTTTAAGCTGAGACTGGATGTGGCACTTAGTGCCATGGTCTGGTAACCACAGTGGTAATGGATCAAGGGTTGGACTTGATGATCTCAGAGGTCCCTTCCAACCTAGCTGATTCTGTGATTCTATGAAAAGTTGTAACAACTTCATCTGTACCTGAGAGCTTCAGAAAAAATGGCACAGATGTAATAAAGGTCTACCTTGGATCCTGACACTTGGATCTCATACTATTAACCAGTGAGCTCTACCATATCGGTGTTCCAAATCTGGTGCCAATCAGAGAAAAAGGACGTAGAAGGAATGCCAACCATAGACATGTGGTACTAATCAATGAACCTGTAATTCTGTCTTCACGAGGCCACTCCTGAGGAATCAAATGTTGTGTGGGCAAACCGGACAAAAATGAGGTTTTCATTTAAATAAAATCAAAACATTGTTCAGGGAAAAGGTTAGTGTACTATGCAATATCTATAAAGATGTGTCTTTGAACAGATGAATCTCTATTTTTTAAAATCATAACAGTGCCTACTGTATTTATATTTTTAAAAATCTGCAATAGATTATCAAAATGGTTGTCCTTTCCTGGAAAAAAATGTTAACAAAATAACACATCATCCAGGAAACTATCAAAACATGAAAAAAAAATAAAAGCAAAAGTAACACAAAAATATTATAAAAATAATTTGACCAGTTAAACACTTCAGTGAACATTGTTGCAGAAAGCTTTATTTCTGCATGAATACTACTTTTCATTAAATTATAAATTACATTTCAAACTGAAGGGCCACTTGGAACCAAATCCACATCTATTTACTTAAAGAAAGGGCAGCAAGAGATATTCCAGCAATTTCTAAGTGCTATTCAAACATTTTTCAATTAATCAACAATTCCCAGAGCAAAATAACTAATGATCAACAAAAGACAAGCCTTTAATCACCAAATTCCCAGCAAACTCTACTTCCTCTATCTAAAGAGATGCTGAACTCTGCATCAGATCTTTCATACTTATAATCTCTCAGTTTGATCAGGTTGTTTTTCAGTTCTCAGCTGATTTACTTAATTACAGCAGCCTCCAGCATTTCAGTTCTGAGTTCAAGTGGATCTTTTCCAACTGCCTTTGCTGCAGAATGAAATGCGTTTTCCAGTATTGATCTTTCCCTTTGTCTCTTTGCTAAGGGGAAAAAAAGCAAAAAACCCCCACTGCTCCTCTTAATTAGTGCAATTGTGTTAAACCTCTTTTATAGTTTGGTTCTAAGAAAAGGAAACTTCCTTCTTTTTTGATAAACAAAAATATTGTTCATACTAGCATATTATATGGAAAGGTCCAGGAAGGAAAAAATAAGACTAATGGGAGAGCAACAGTTGACAGTAGGCCCAGAAATTGCAAACAAAATGAAATTAATTGTTTTAAAATAAAAAAAGGAAGGAATTACAGAGGCTTGAGAAATCAAAACACATGATTGGATTTAGTTTGAGAATCAAGATCCCTCATCACTCTTGGAACAACTGAAGTCAATTGGGAATCCTGCCACTAAAAAGAACCAAGGATTTTCGTCCTTACATGAGCACAAAATGGCAATTAGGACAAGCAGAGGGACAATGGTATGTGTCCACTCATTTCAAACCAATTAGGCCAAAATACATGATTGTCTGATTGTGCAGTAACAGACTGTCTGTGTGCATGTGCGTTTCTATGCACGTAATGCAATAAAAATGTGCTTTAAATCTTACAAATTGTGCTACATGCTCAAAAAAGTTAAAGAACATTGCAACTTTAAAAAGATGGCACAATTTCTCTAGCAATATTTGATTTTCTTTAATTTTGGCAAGAGAGCCACTGTACTAATGCTCTCTCAAATTTAACTTTTCACTTAATATACCTGGATTTTCACTAAAACCTCGACAAAACCAAATATTTACATTTTTCATCTGTGCTTTGAGGTTAATGAGTGTGATGGCATGAGTTCCTACCAGAACTGGTTGTACCTGTTTCAGATGTAAAATAACACAGATGAACTTCTAGAATGGACATCCCTCCTCCCCAGATATCTAGAATAAAGTGTAGTTTCTTTTTCAGCTGTTTGACATCGAATAGTAAAGATACACTTAAACGTGAGGTATCTCAAGTCCCAAGCTGGCCCGCAAGAACGGGCACGGACAGGCACTAGCTGTGATGAGACAGGCCATGGTCCAGTTGAGAAAACATTGTCTTTGAGGTGACACCATGCAGCTGGAACACAAAAGGAGCTTCCAGAAACCTCAGAGCCACATGGGCAGTGGGGGTTAGCAGCCATGGCACCTGTTTTAAATGAGGCAATGCCAGAGCAAGGAATGTAAGAGCAATGGGCCTGGAAGGACAAGTGAGAGACAGTCTGAAGGCCTTGCTCAAAAGACAGAATATCTGAATAAGGCTTTTTTGATTATTTCTGATTTTTATCCTGCAACTTTGCTGCTTAAAATGGTCAAACTGTGGTAGCAGGGGTCAAAATCCTACTTTTTCCCAACACATCGGAGCGCTTAACTTGGTTGAAGAATTGGGTTGTGTCTTGCATGTGCACCTTATTTTTGAAGAGCAAGGTAAGGATAAAACATCCTTGTGTGCTTTTTTACCCTGCTCCTTACATAAACCACTTCCTATACCACCCCGAGGGTAAATTCTCATTTTAAAGACCAGACCACTACCACCTCACTGGTTGCAGTGGTGTCAGTGCCCACTACAGCAGAAGGCACCTCCACCACCCAGCACACTGTGCACAGGCACACGGCCTCAGCACCAGGGAAGTGACGCACAGAGGTGAAAGTGTAAAGGGCTTTGAGACTTGGTCCCATATTTTGCTCCTTTGTCCCAGAACTACGGGGCCCCTGCAATGCTCTCCAGGCAAGCGGTATCACGGACACAGCAGCGGCGCCAAGAAGCAGGGCCTGTTTGTCCACATACCTGTAGGTTTGTTTGTTACATCTCTCCCACAAGACCCAGATATCCAGTAAAACCTGTTTCAATTCCATGTACATAGAAATTTCATTCTGTTTCAGTATCTTTTAGGACACCCTGACACAAGTGCAGTTAGACAAAGACTAAGAGTGAAAACCTTTGTGGTACTACTGTCTCATGGCAACACCTGTAACTTGCATGACAAAGACCACCCTTGGACTTAGCAAAGCTCTCTGTGTAAGATGAGGTAAAACAACATGAATCTGTGCTAGGCTAACCAGCCTACATTTTTCTTTTTAGCCATGCAGGCTGGCCCCACACAGCTGCAGATCCCTACAAGTAGCAGACAGAAGGACCAGCATTGTTCATCACGTGTGGGAAGTGGAGATGGGCACATCCCTGAAACCTCAAAATGTGGGATCCGTCCAGTGAGCGAGCGCCATGCGGAAGACCTGTGAAGGTCTAGAGGCCAGCAGGGAGCTACAGCAGCTTGGCTAGTTCATGTCTGGATGGCCTCAGGCAAAGGGAATGTGCAGCGATGTCATTAACGGGGTGGATTTTTATTAGTTTCTGCTAATAAGCTTAGCAGATGTTACTGGAAACAGTTTGATGTTATTTTTCCATCATTTATAACTTTTTTTTTCCCCCTCAGCAAGCAAAAGCCTTGCCACACATTTCAACCTTCACTTATTTCCCCTGTAGTATTGTTAAAAATGTAGTTGAAGATTTTCTTTATTTTTATTATTATTGTACAAAGGGAAAAAGCATTTTTCCCATTTGTCTAGAATTCCAAAATAGCTGAAAGGATTATACTCCAAATTAACGAAGCAGAAATAGTTTTCAGACTCACAACATGGAAAATTTTACCCCCCAAAAGCCGTATTTTGTAAATTTTAGAATATGTGAAAACAAAGAACTATAATGGAAACTATTTCAAACTTTTATTATGGCAGATCCTATTATAAACTATTTATAAATATTTTAACTATGGCTATAAATACTTAATGTTTTCCCTTGAATAATCCTAAGAGAATGCCAATGTTAAAAGCCATAAGGACAAAGATTACATAGAAGAGTGCAATGGAATAGAAAAATACATACATAAATTCAGGGTATTTCACTGCTGTATATTTCTACTTCTAACATTTAGACCTTAGTGGAAATCTGTTGTGGGGTTTTTTTGTGTGTGTATTCATTTTTTTTTTAAAGTTTCACTGGCTCCTGGTTTATATTGGTTTGAGCTCTGGAGAAGGGTCTCCATTTTATAGAAGGCATAGTACTACTTTCCTTGTTGGATGGTGGAAAAGGAAGGAAGAAGGATGGAGGGAAATAATTTGCTTTCAAAGAATGCCTGCCGAAACTTCTAAGCAACCACTGAAGTAAAAGCTTATTTCTAAGTTACTCTTCTGTATTCGCATCGCTAAATATTGCAGAAAAAAATCCCATTAAAAATCAATACAAAGAATTAAGGTCTTATAAAAACCACCTCAGGCGCCAACTTCAGATACTAATTTATCTTTAACTTTTCCTCTGGATACTCCATACCCAGGACCTAAATAGCAAAGAAAATTTCGCACAGAATGTATCCAGTATAATCCAAGTTGTACAACACCATCACACACATTATCTGCCTTTTCATCCATTCTCCGTCCTTTACATGCTGTAATTGGCCAAGAGGGGTGAGGCCGCCTCTTTGTCATTTTAGGTTTTCCTGCCTTCTGTCTTACTGGTAAGACCAGTGGAAGACTTTGTGCTTCTCTTTAGCTGAAAGATGTTTGACTATTTTGACCTCCAACCACATATGAAGGTACCAAACATATGACGGTTTTACCCCCTCCCAATCTTTTATCAATTCTTCATTAATTTCAATATGGAATTCTGATGTTTCCTCCAGTCTAGGGATAGCAGGAGACATAAGCAGCAGCACCTTCTAAGGTTTGTGTCTTCAGATAGTATTTTTAGAGCGAGTTGCCAGTCCTCATTTTTTTTTCTATTTGTAGATGGGTGAAGAATGTACAACACAAAAAGACAAAGAATCACATTTCTGGTGGCAGCATCATGAAGTCCTACACAGCCCTAATATAAATAACAATGTCTATAGATTAAAAGGCAGTGTTAAGAAGAAAGCTTTTTAACCTATTTTT
Source organism: Manacus vitellinus (assembly GCF_001715985.3). Lineage (NCBI taxonomy): Eukaryota > Metazoa > Chordata > Aves > Passeriformes > Pipridae > Manacus > Manacus vitellinus. The sequence continues at coordinate 16,988,829 of NW_021940813.1, forward strand.
TGAAAAAGCTAACCAGCCTAGAAACTAAGATGAACTAAAAAATCCTTGGAGAGTCAGAGACAGACATGACATAATCTCAGGTTTTCATAAAAAATTTCAGTTAAATACTTCTCTGGAAGGATTTTTATATATTATGACATAGCTATTAGTTAGCTCGGATTAAATAAAAAAAGCACTCCCCTGCTTTAAAAAATCAAGATAGAGAGAACTGAAGCCTTAAATTCACACATACAGGGTTTGAGAAGCTTTTAAAGGTTTTAATCCCTAGACAAGAATTACTTCATCAGAGAATAAATAGATTGTAAGTTTTTTGCCTTCACTCCAAGAAGGACTCTAGGGAGGCTACAGGTGATCAGAAGGGCTGGCGTTAATCATACACTTGCTATTGCAGAAATATTATAAAAGTTGCTGAAAACAGGTAGGATTTTGGGTGCCTAAAGGCTTGAGGGGTCCCAGGCTAGAAGGGACCTCTGGAGGTTTCTAGTCCTACCCCCTGCCAAAAGCAGGACCAGCTTTGGGGTCAGACCAGGCTGCTGAGGGCTTGCACCCACCAGAGCTTGAAACCCTGCTAGGACAGAGATGGCACAGGCTCCTCCACTGCCAACACAATGTGAACATGCTGGAAAACATTACTCCTTTTATACCCACTCTAAACCTGTTGCAAACTGTACCCCTTGCCTCCCACCCTACACCACTGTGAGGAGCCTGGTCCCATTTCCTCAGTGATTTCCTGTAGGTGCTGGGAGGCTGTCAGGTGCCTCCAAAGCCATCCCTTCTTCAGGTCGCCCCATTCCCCCCAGTCCCTCCTCACAGTGCAAGTGCTACAGACCCACCGCCCTGGGTCCTCCCAAGCTCCCTCCAGCTTGTCCACATCTCTCCTGTGACAGGTGCCAAAACTGGATGCGGTATCTAGATATGGTCTGACAATCACCATAAAGAGGGGGACAATCCCGTCCCTTGATCCCTGGCTGCGCTCCCACTCATACCGCCCAGATTATTTGTTTCTTCTAGTTTGCACAAAGAGAAATCACGCTGGTGTTATGAAGAGGCAAAACCTCCATACAGCTTTTAAATGAACATCAATATGAGCATTAATTCAAAGGAAGCAATTTTTCCAAATTGGAACAGTCTTACTCATTTGTCCTCTTCACTAATTTTATTTGGAAAAAGAACTTTTACTTGGAAAACACATGCAGGAAGGTAGAGTAACACTCCATACTGTCATGCCTATTAGATCTTTTAAGGATATTGTAACCAAGAGAGTATTTTAGTCATCCAGCTCCTGGAACATAATTCTCAAAGACTAGCTAGCTATGAAATTCCCTCTACAAGGAATGGGGAGAGTTATGTGCCTGTTTCAAAGATTTATGTGTTTTCCTGTAGACATGGATTAGACACTTGTCTGAGACTGGGATTCATTGCTTCAAATTTCCGCTCCAAATCCAGGCTCCAATTTGTACTTTTGGCTGTGGAGAACTGACTCAGTACTTTTATTTGAAAAAAAAAAAAAAGGAGAAAGGTGGCAGTGGAAGTGGTATAACAGACTTTAAGAGACTGAACATTAAAGTATTCACTTAAGAATTAGCAAGTTCAAACTTGCATTTTCCAGCTCCCAGGAGAGCACACTTTACACCTGGTTACAGGTTGCTGAAACAAAAACTCTATGGAGCAAAGAATTAGACTCCCACAGACGGGAAAAGAAACAGAGATCTATAACCACTCTTAATGATCCCTTGTTTATTTCAAGTATCTGGCTGCAGAGTCACGAACCATTTACACTTCCATTTTTTCAGCATCAATGAAAAAGTGATGTAAATACGAGCATTTGTCCAAAGACGAATTTTCATTCATTTTTTTCACTCTTCATCACAATTCTTTACATATGTTTTACATCTCCTTATTAAGGGAAGATAATTTTGCTCTCTTCTTATTTCTACAGAAACTCAAGAGCCTTTGTAGTATTATGCAAGGAGCAGACATCAACACCTATATTTAAGTATGACACATTATAAGCTTATATTATAACCTTTAATTTGACTCCATTTTAACTATTTGGACTGTAAAGTTCCACAGTGAGTCTTTGCCTCAAGCAAATTTTTTTTCCTGAAAGGCATAAGCAAAAATAGTTCAGTTGTTTCAGAGTGAAGATGGTGAAAACCAGTTTTGCTGATATTTATACAGTTTCAGTTTTTCAATGAGAATCTCCAGTGCTTCCATACCTCAGAGCAGGGACTTGACATGTGGCAGAGAAGCTGCTCCCATGGTAAAGTGTCTTTTCTGTCACAGTGAAAATCCTTCCACATTTGACTAAAGTCTCCTGAAAATACTACTTGTATATGCATGGCACAGGTTTGTTAGAGGCTGTAATTGAAGTATATTTTCCTTGCATTAACTTTGCTTCCTACTCATGCCTTTGTATACAAGGAAAAGCAGACACAGATGCACGGGAAAAGGTGAGGGATGCAACAGGCACTGGGAAGGGTAAAGGGCATCATGGCTACAGACTTATGGACAACTGAAATGGCAGTCTCAGGTGTCTCTCCAGATAGTGGAGAATACTTTCTTCCCAACAAGTATTTCAGAGGAAAAGATATTATAGCCAAAACATGACACTGATTTTTAAATTTCTCTGCTGGCCTTCATACTAATTTTTATCAGTAGTTTATTCCCGCAGACTTAGACCACGTGATCTTTAATGCCTTGTAGCTCTATTTATTTACATCTTACTTTTATTATTTTTATGAGCTAAGGATTTTTCTCCTAAGCATTTGATTATAACACTTAGCTAGCCTAGGGAGTTATTAAAATATTTTAGAACTATAATTTAAAAAACATAAAGTAGATTTTTTTCCCTCTCCCATTTGTTTTTTTCTCAGTTAAGAACAGATTTAAATCACAGCACAGCTGTTTGCTTCTAAGTACCTGTATTTTACTTGGGTCAAATTTAACTTGAAAATTGCTGAAATTTTTAGCTCTTAATAAACTGCTCATATTTAGTCAGCTCCATCAAACATAAGAAATACACACAAGCATACACCATTCAATGCATTCTTGTCCTCAGGGATTGCATTCAAAGACAGAAAGGAAACAAAACTTGTACTTTCCAATGTCACTTTTACCATGGCTCAGCTGTCACTGAGCAATATTCTGGTACTATAAACTAGACAAAAGGCAATCAAATAAAATGCATCAGTGAAGAGCCATCACTTAAATTTTTATTGACTACCAACTTGTACAGAGCTGACCTGGAGCTTGAGAAAAGGGATATTCTAAACCCTACCACCTGCAAAGAAAGCACAAGACTTTCAAAACGATGCAAGAAATTATTCCTTTCTCTTTTATTAATATATGCCTGATGTAATCCCCTAGGTTCAAAAGACAGTTTTTCCCCACCAAATGCACTGATGCAGATGATCCTCCTTCCAATGAAAAACCTTGTGAAAGAAATCTTAGAAAAAGGTTTCACCTATTCTACATTTCATACTAATAAATCACTGTTACCTGATAGGGTAATAGCTTTTTGTTTTCTTTAGGAAAAGGAAAAAAATGCTACAACAGATATTTTGTGAAGAAATTTTGTTTTTTAGCTGCTGACACTTTAAACCCAATATATGCACAAGTCTTCCATGATTATTAAAAACTGTAAAATACTCTGTAACAGACATGTAGTCACTAAGATGCAATGGAGATATGTTAAATGAACAACTTTAAATTGTTTTACTTTATGTGAACTAAGCAGTAAGAGGATTATAGCATGTAACTTAAACTCTCAGCTTTCTTATTTTAAGACCTGACATAGACACTCCCATACAGCATTTATCATACACCCAGATCAAGCACCTTAAGACTTTTTTTTGGAGGGGGAGTAATAATTTAGGGATATCTCACTAACAAAGAAAATCAGTTATAATTAGTAATAAAATCTGCATTCCTTTTATAAGAACTACAGTATAAAAAGCAGCAAAATAAAATAAAACACAATATGGGGTGTTCGTATACAATCGATAATGATAATAATAGTCTAAGAAAAGTATAGTTTTATGCACATGCAAATGCCAATTCCTACATAGAGATGAATCTCCCACCTCAGGAATTAATAGTGTCACATTAATGGCTTTTTACTGCTCTGTCTTTTCAAAGTACTCTTAAAACATTACCTAATACATCTTAAATGTTTCTGTGTAAGTTCTGGTGTTACACAGAGGCTCTCGTTACATGTCATCAATGCTTAGGAGGTTAAGTCACCACATCCATTCTCTCCCAAAGTGAAGGACCACAGTGCATCTGTGACGAATATGAATATAAAACATGTTTCATAAATTCACATCTCTAGCCTCTCTGATCATTTCAGCTGTCAGTACCAAGCACAAAATAATTTCTATTAGTTTTTTCTAAAAGTTTTGCTTTTCTCAAAAAGCAAAACTAACAACAGTCTTTCTAGTTCTACTGCAAGTTAGTCCATAACATAAACTGCCAATAATGCCAGTGTGTAGAATGGCTCTTAATCCTTCTGACACAACATATTTAAAAAAAAGATCTGAAACATTCATCCATGTGTCAGCTGTTCACTTGCCCCTCCCAGTCCCACTTTAAATGAGCTTTCAGTTCCTCCTGGTTCTATCTCTGTTACAGCAGCAGCAACCAGCTGAGCTGCATCCATCCTCACTACTGAACTTCCACAAAGCACCTCTTAATTAGTGCAGAGGGTGGCTGACATGCTCAGGGTGAAGGTTCAAGTGCTAGATCATCTCCAGATGATTGATCTCTTGACTGAGTTGCATATTTCTTACCATAAAAATAAAGAAGTAGTGGAGCAAGGAGAAGCCTAGAGACAGGAAGTCAAATAAATTTCTACCAGTGTGGAGGTAGAAGTAAGTAACAAATAAATCACTGACTTAAAATGAATTCCAATGAATCAAACAGCCCTGTGAATGCATGTTCAATGTTGTTACTTCATCACTAAATATGGTCCAGTTCATTAAATTATTAAATTTGTAAAATATTCTGGAAGACATATAGAGTCACTAAGATGCAATGAGTATCTATTAATATCAAATGAATCCCTTAAAAAGGTTTTACTTCATGTGAGCTAACCAGTGATAATATCATGTCTCAACTCTTATAATCACTTTCTAAACAAATACTCTGTTGCAGCAGGTTTATTTTTAAATTGGGGCAATTGGCTTATTTAAAGTGAAATGTACAACTTCTATTTACTTTTTTATAAGGATCCTTTTTGATTATAAAGACACTTCTATTTAAATTTTGTGCTCAGGTGAAGTCATTTAAAAGCCAGTTGCTACAATGCCTATGAGGTGAAGCTGAAGGGGAAAACCATCTACACTTGAAGGCACCTTACAATGGGAGGCTGTTAAAGTTGCAAAGGCTACCAATGGCTCTCCTGCCACCAGCTGCTGGAGCAGCAAAGGCAAACCCAACTCCTGAGCTTCCCTCTGGAACCAGCTGGCTAAGCCTGAGAAGAGGCACCAGGAACTTTCACATGTGGAAAGGTCTGAGCTGAGCTTGAACTGTGGGGCTCAAACTCAGGGGACTGGTGGCAAATTGCATTGTGAGAGAGACAATGGGCAAGACTGTGTACATGTATGTACATCCTGGGGGCATGGCAGGAAAGCTGCAGTGGAAGGGCAAGGAGGCACACACAGCAAAGATGGAGGCAGTGCCAAGTTGTGGGATGCAGCCTAGCAAGAGCTGTGACAGGTGAAAGTGCCACCTGAAGCGAGGCTCCATTCCCAGAGCAAAGAAATGGTTTCCTATTTAATTCCTGCTGTTTAATTTCACCCTCTCATTTAGGAAACACCATTTACTTTGATTACAGGTGAGGCTATAAAACAGAAAAGTTGCACAATTGCTTCTGCTTCAAGTCGGTATTCCAAAGATTTCACAACTCCTGAAACACCCACACTACATTCCCTCACTTGAAATCACTCAGTCGTGCTCAAAAAACATGAAAACCCCCCAGCTTTAATTTCCCCTTCCCCCCAAGATCACACACAAATAAAGACTTGTATTCAGCAAGCAGAATAAATGTGTTACCTTCTTGTCACCAGCAGAACTGGTGCCTGTAACTATACCTCTAACATAAAATGACAGTTTTGTCCTTCAAGAAATCATCCATGCTCTTTAGGTATAAGCAGGATACTTACTCATGTCACTTCCAGAAGTAAGCGATTACACACAGAAGAATGGTAAACTACATTGTAGGCAAATATTCCCAAGACAGGATCTGAAATATTACTAATATTAGATGTGCATACCCTATTCTGAAGATTTTGCCTTCATTCAGACAGAAGATCGAACTATTTATATGAAGACAGAACGGATTTTTCTAAATACTCTTGCACCCCTGGAAAAATAAAATAAAAAGTTCCTCAGGTTACTGAGTATATATCCTCATGGTTTTCTTCCACATTTGAAAGAAGTGCATAATTCCTCTTTATACAATTAGAATATAAAAAAACCACACAGGAGACCAAAGAGCTGTGAGCAGATCCCTAATTTTGTGTCAATTCAGAAATCGAACTCCCTCTAAAGTCAAAACTTCCCAGTTTCTATTTCCCATAAATCAGCCTAAATTTTGGCTGAATTTGGGGTAAGTTAACAAACAGAATTTGCTACTGCAGGTACTGGGGACATAATAGCATGGACCTGTCGAATCTCCAATCTCCATCCAAGTTCAGCAATAAGTATGAAAGATAACACAGATATAGTCAGATTTTACTCAATTAACAGGGCACATCAGAATTTCTTGCTTTTACATACTGCTCTTCTGGTAGGTAGTATAAGTAAGTGACCAAACGAGCCATTAGAGGACTCAAACTATTTAACAGAATAGCATCCAATTCCTTCACACTAATACATTCTCTTCAATATAAAATAGCAGTTTTAAGGTCAAAAATGTATGGCAATAATTAGATGCTCAATGTTAAACCAGACCAGGGAGGTGGTTTACAGCTATTCTCTTAATAGCATCTCTTAGGCTTCCTGACAGCATTTAAAATAGTGCCTGGCCTGCCTGATGTGGCTGGAGAACCTCAACAGCTTTATCGAGCATATCCATTAACGATAAAAACTGGGAGACAGACTTGTCACAGGTTACGGTGTTCAGGTTAAGGGCTTCTACACAAGTCATTTAGGTATGATAACCTCATTAAAATTGTGCTCAAAAGCTGCTATTGTGTCACCCGTGACACATCAATGCTTGTCAGAAAACCAGTCATTAACATCTCTATTTCTTCTTCTGCACAGAAAGGCTGAAACTGAGTTTCACTGTTTATAGCTATTTCTGTTGTTTTAGAATCATTCTTTCTAGACTGAGTTTTTAAGGAAAAAAACCCCATGTCTGGCCAACATTACCCAGATTTTAGTTGTATGTCCTGCATTCCTGTCGGTCAATGAAAACATTTCAATCTTGCTTTATAAACCATCTTCATGTGAGATCATAGCATAAGCTATTTGGAGATGGCTCAATAAAGCTCACCAGCATGTGGCAAAATGTAGTAAATTGTATGACAAATTTGACACAATCTCATTTAAAAACTTGAAAAAAAACCTTTTAAAAGTTTAAAAACATTTTAAAAAATCTTTAGATGTCAGTTAAATTCTAGTATCACTCTCAATCTGTTTCAGATATACCAAGCCTGAAATCTTAAAATATTAAGAACAATCTTAACATTTCCACTACCCAGACTGAACCACTTCAGTTCACACAGACTCCTTCAGGGCATTCAGAAACCGTGTGGTCTAAAGTCTCCTTGTGGATTTCGTTTCATGAGATACCAGGCCATTCCCAAGGATGAAAGTGAGTCTGGATATTTCCCAACAAGTTTGACATTGTTTTGCCATTTCCTGAATGAGCGTATCAGTCCTTGGCCACCACACAAATCATCTAGTCAGGACAGGCTATTTTTATAGTTCCCAGATGGTCTTTATGTACTTTCATGCATGACATGAGCTTTGCAGGATACAACCACTCTGTCGACCTTGGTACATGTGAAACTGTTCTCTCCAAGTAAAGAAAGGTAGGAGCTGTGCTGTACACATGGGTACATCTATTCATAGTTAGGTCATGCACTTTAGCTAGCACTGCATCATTTCATTTTCACAATGTACCTTGAAATTTGTCATTGGCAGGAGTTCAATCTGTGTCATAAAAAACACAGTCTCTAGTTTCAGTTCATTCTAGTTATCTGCTGCTTCCAAAGGGAAATGTGGCAAGACATTTGCATTCAGAAGTCAAACAGTACTTTTGACCCCAGCTCCACTTCAGCAGCAAACAGCCATATGACCCATTTCTGAAATTACATTAGAGATACTATTGATAGTCAGCATCTGAATAAACTCTTCCAAAAGATTCCCTTGAGGCTGTTTTCACATAGTCTTGGAACTAGTAAGAAAAAAAGTCCAGAACTCAAATGTTTGATCTCATCGTTATTAAAGCTACATGACCTCTAGAAAAGCCAACAGAAACCATGCCACTAATACATTCCTTTCTGAGGATAACCAGTTATTCATACAGATTGCTGTTTAGCAAAATGGGTAACTTACCACCTGTTCAGCAATTCGCATAAGTGAACATAAATGGTGTTAGTCGATGCAATAAAACAACAATTTTGAGACAAGATGCTCACAGACTCTGAAGGCTCCTTCCATAGCAAAGCACAGCAAAGCACAACTGTACTCTGGGAGACCATAGAGAAGGTGAAGCTTATGGTACAGAAGTAAAGAGGACTGTTTATCTGCCCAAGAATATTAGTTATGGTGAAACAATTTGCAAGGTGCTCCTGGTGCTTCAACCGCCCTTTTTGGCTCATTACTGTGTAGCTCCAGGCCATAACTGAAACTCACATCTCAATATCACAATACTCAGTGAGGGGTATTGACAGATGACAGAAAACGCTTGAGCTCTTGGACTTGTAACTAAGATAGCAAATAACAACTTCTGTACAACAGCTATTCCAGGAACTTGCTAGACTGGTTTTCCTATTCTGCTCCTGTTCTGGGCACTACATTGATTTACAACAACTTAAAGAGAAGTTGTTGATGATGATGGTGATGATGAATGGCATGCTGGTTTCAAATACTTTTATATATAGATGATGAGAAATATTTTATGGAGCTACAAATATAATGAAAAAGTGACAGTATGCATAAAGCCACAGGACACACAACAAAAAAGATGCAGTATGCCTTTTTTTTTTTCCCTCACTTGGAACAACTTTATGATTTTAGTACAGTGTTACAGCAAAATTCACCAAAGAATGAACACTGGGGACTCATGGGAAAACTGCTCTGGGTGTCTGAAGTCCGAATTATAACTTCCAGTATTATACATCTTGGTCTATACTTTTGACAGAGAATTGACATTTTCCTTTTATTTGTTAAAACTCTCTAAAGTTTTAAAAGCATGTCTGGTACTTGATAGTCACACATTAACCTCTCTGACCTCAAAACCAAGGAAAATAAATACCGCTGAACAAACTACAAGAGGAAATACCACTCTTGGATAGCTGAACTGTGCCTGTAAACATGGCGATAGACTACTACTGGAATCATAAACACATTTTTGTTTGGTTGGCTTAGCTATAAGGACCAGGACCAAAGGCAGAATGGAGTCCCCAGATATGTGCTCACTCGGCACACCCCAGCTTGCAACCTGTTAGGAGTGGTCGGTCTCACTGCAGAACTTTGCTCTTTCTCCCCAGCTCTCACCTGCTTTGTGCAGAAGTCTGCAGTGTGGGCAAGGAAGGACTGTAGTGTGTGGAAGAAGGCGGCTGTGGCACAAGGTGCTGTGTGTGACCAGCTTTCAGTCCACACCGGCCGGGGATTTGCATCTGGGGGTCCTTGGTGTCACTCCTCACCTAAGTCTGAGCACTACATTAGGTGCCACCTTACTATAAAGAGCAGCAAGGGACCAAACCAAATGGATAAAAATCAGGATGTCTGACTGAAGTTTGGCTCCACTGCATTTGTTTTGTAACCTTGATTTACACCTGAAAAGGCGTGTCCTATCATCTTCAGTCAACACTAGGTGAGGTGGCTTTGGTGGGTGAATGATAAAATCACTGCAGCAAAGACTCCTGCCATGGCACTCTCCACTACAGCACTGCTCCTGCCATGGAAAATGTCTCTGCTCAAGTGTGAATATGATGCTGAGGCAGCGATGCAGGTGTAACTTGTATCTAAAATTTAAAGCAAAAAATTGTGTGACACATTAAGAGATCTATGCATACACTCACTTATTTTTCTCTACTTAACTAAAGAGAAATCCTTTAGAAAAAATTTCATAAGCATTTTACAGTCACTCTTAAGCTATCAGTTAGATTAGTTTGACCATGCTTACAAGCGAGCTGGACAGCAAATGAAAGTTACAGTAAATCCAGAAAATAATTACGAATTGTTAAAGTCTGTTTAATTTAGCTTAAAAATGTGTTAAAAAGAAACATATTTGTTTTTCACGTCCTACGTAATTCACCTTGCTTTAAAAGCTTGGAATATCACAAAATTTCATAACAGTCACCAGCACGCATAGAGAAAACCAGTGTTATCCAGAGATATAATCCTTCGCTGTCAAGTCTTATGTTTGGTCTTGTATAACAGCTAAGCCATTTTTGTGCTAGACAAAGAAAAACACCTGCAGCACCGAAAATTACTACATTTATTTTGAACCACAACACGCTTGTGAATCAGACCATCATCTGAACACTGAAATTAAGAGATAATATTTCAAGCTTGTTCCATATTATCCTAATGAAGTACATTTTGTAATTCAAAATAATGGAGAAACTAAGCAGTTTAAGCTAAAGACAGATTCCCCAAAATTACATTTAAATCTCAATTCCAACTCTGCAACCTTGGGAAGTAGAACTGCTTTATAATAGTTCACTTAGGGTTCATTCATCTCACCAGCATTACATGGTAATTAGCTGGACAAAATGTACAAAAAAAATGAAACAAAATCCAAAATTACAAGGCAAACCTTATCAAAGTATATAAACCACCATGTCTTTTCGCTTTCAAAATTCCCTTCAAGATACATCATCATCATAAAAAAAACCCAACTCTGACTTTGAATTCAAGGTTGATTGAATTTCATCACTCTGCCAACCTTCCAGCTTCCTGTTAATTCAAATTATTAATTGGCAGATAGCCAGAAGCAGGGGAGGGGAAATCCAATTTGTGTGTGTACTTAGACAACCAAAAATTCCCTTTACAATTGCTTATCTTCATATTTCCTCTGTTTATCTTCCAGAAAAGCAACAAAATAAAAGCAGAAGCACTTTCTTAGTGGAAGAGAACGAAGTGCTAAAAGTAAACTCCATTTTTCAGCAACTGCACAAATACACATTCTTGCCTTTTTTGCTTCCCTTGTTTTCATTGCTAGTATTAGTAGTTATTTTTTAACTGCTGCACAATATGGCAAGTCCCTCTGACAGGAGACTAAACAGACTGGAGCTATTAAAGTAAAGGATGAGACTCTATGGCTCTCAAGTGAAGCAGGGGCATGACAGTGATGCTGTGGTACTCAAGACAATCTCATTGCTTTCAGGTCTAAGGGAGACACAGTTCACAAGGAAGAAGAGGAGGGATGCAGGGGACTACATGTAAGTGCACAGAAAGATTGGATTTATACACTTTCTAAGCTCACTCTTTTTTATGTCACCTCCCACGTTTATTTTTATCTTTTACAGTTTCTTTGTTATGCCTTTAAAATTTCTCTGTTTCCCCTCAGGGTTTGGGGTATTCAGAATGAAGGTTATCTTTACACTGGGGTGGTTGAAACTTTGCAGTTTTCTATTTCCAAGATACAGTTGACTAAACCTGATAACTTTTACAGTATCTACTGAAATCAACACCTGACTTCCTTTATACCAAGCAGCATTAATTAGACAACTGACAGTAAAATTAAAAAAAAAAAAAAAGAAAAGAGGGTGATGATCATTGTCACCTGCCCAGTTTTGATATCAGTCACTTTTTACTGCTACCATTAAAAGAGTGAATGGTTAAATCTGGAAATATTAGTAGCATAAAAAATACTCAAACGTTCATACTCAATTTTGCCAGGTTATGTAGGCAGTAGAAAGGTTGGAGCCAAAAGTCGTACATAAAATCATATTATCATCTAGGTTGGAAAAGACCTTTAATATCAAGTCCAACCATACAATATTGGTATTCACATGCCTTGCAATTTGTTCCCTACTGAAACCCCTATGAATGCCCGATAGCTGAAAGCACAAAGCCTGGAGGGTCCCAGCTGCCACCACAGTGCAGGTGACCCCAGGAGGATGCAGGCCACTTAGGGAGTGGGAGAACTCCACCATGAGGAGCTCAGCCATGGCTAGGCAGATTTAATACAGCCTTGCTGGGAGGTTTTGCACTTCTTGCTGTATGGTCTTAGAGACTGGGGATTTTATGTTACTCTTCATTATATTAGTCCTATAATAAGTGGGAATAAAACTGACATTGGAAAATTAAAGGTTTTTTTTCTTGCACATTACTGCTAATAAGATGTGTCAAAGTGAAATTTGCACTGATCTGTAGAGACAATACCCCAATACCACTTTTTGCAGTGTTGTTGCCATAGACAGATACCAACAACTGTATCTAACCGAAACTTATTCAACCATTTGTCTACTTCACAGGGAAGATGAGTTACACTTGACTGTCTTTCATCAATATGGACTTTGACTAATATTCAGAAATGCAGTAAACACTCACTTGTTACTGTGTGCACCAGCACCAGTAGTATTTGGCAAAGATACTCTTATATGAAGATACCCAAGCTATGAGCTATGCTATTACTTTCCAAAATCCATGCAAATCCAAAGCCATAACTTAGCCTTTAACATCACCAAATACCCTACAGATGTGAGGGGAGTTTGTTTCAGTAGGCTCAACGCTCAATTCAAACCTTTCAAAAGATGGTGCACCACACAGAAACTCATTTTGCAATTGCTCCCTCTCCTCCCAAATCTTTACAAATTCAGAAATACTTCAACTGTTCTGCCAGCTCCAAGAGGTAAATAACTTCAGTTGTTGTTTAAACTGACTTGGAAAAAAGATGCACCCTCCCAACCCTTTCCTGAGTCCCGGGCTTCTGAAAACCCAGTCACGTCTGCACTGCATACAGTAAGCAACCACATCTTGTTTTTAAGACTTGACCACATCCCTTAACCTCTATTTCAGCTTGGTGGGCCTAATTTAGGTAGTGATTTACTAATTAGATGAAAAAGCATTAGGAATGCCTGCAAAACTAATCAGGAATGAAGTCTCAGTGGCTACTTCGCCTTCAATGGGCTAATTTCCTTAGCTGCCAGATCAAAGGTATTGCCGATGGGACCAACTCAACAGCAGAATTATCGACAATCAAACGCCACTGATGAGCAAACCAAAGCTAATAATGATAGCTTTTCAAAAAGGCATGGGAACTAAGAGGTTCATACAAATTCTGCTAATAGCCCACTTTTTCTTTGCTTTTAGGTCTGTTTAGTTAACATTCACTGTACCGATCAGGTATAATACAAATGGGGATGGGGAGAACAGAGCATCAACTGGTTTTATTCCAATATTGGGCTGAAAAGCCTATTAATTATGTGAGATTACACACCATCCACAGGAAATGACTGTTGTTTTCAACTGTTAAATTGAAATTACTAGGGGAAAGAAGTCACTCTGTTTTTAAAGAAATGGCCTAACAACTTCTTACATACTGCCTATGATCCAAAGGAAATAAGGTAATTTCTAAGGGCAGAATGTTAATTTTTATCTTCTATATCAGTTAAAAATACCATATGGTAATGAAAAACTATTCTGCATTGTTCAAAACAAAACTAAGAGTGGCTAAATTAATAGAATTGTTCAGATGACAAGGTACAGTATGCAATAAATTGTCATTGGTTTTAGGCTGTTTTATGCGTGGTTTTTAGACTCCATACAAAATACAATGGTAGGAAAATGTGATCACAGATGCATGAATTTATCTGTTTTATCAATTCAGTTCTAGTTTAAAGCACTTTAAATGGGCTTTGATAATGAAAGGTGAAGGGACCAGATCAGATGGTGCAAGTGATTTGATTACCTCCATGCTAACCATCACGGGTAGATTTAATTTAGAACAGAGCGATCACGTCTGACTGCAGTAAACAGCTCTGCACCTGCCTTCTGAGGTAACATCATCATAGGAGAGAGATCGAGATCTGCTGTGTTTGCAAGGTTTTTAGCTAAATCACCTGTTTTAAACTTCTGGTATCTCCTTAAGACAAAAAGAAGTTCCATAAAGAGAATAATACAAGTTTCTAGAACACCAAGTAAACACATGACGAATAAAATCTGCTGCGTAAATTCCCTCTAAAGTCACTGAAAAGCATCATTCAAATTATGTGAACAAGCCCTGGGGCTGACGTTAATAGAGCAACCTGGACGAGGCCACAGCAAAAAACATATACCTCACGATTTCATCAGCAATTCAACTCCAGTAGCAACAAACATGCCACAGTACCAGAAATCTGTATTTCCTCCATCTCTGTAAAAACAAAGCCCCTCCTATTTTGCTCTCTCTTTCAAAGGGACACACAATTCTTCCGCTGCATAGCAACAATGGTTTAAATCAATACAAATGCAATCTCATTTGTCTCCAATACACTTGTGTCAAAATGTTAGGAACACAAAACATAATATAATGATGCAGACCATTACCTGTCAATGAGGTCTTAATACTCACTCTCCTGTGAAATCCTAAACCAAACTCGACTTAAAAGTCAAAAGAACAATATGCAAAGAGGCTAGACTCCATCAAAGCTCATATACTCTTGAAGTGCTGCAAGGAGAAAGCAGACACTCATTACAGGACAGGGGACCACAGCAAGAGAAAGCTCTGAGAGACACGGCAGCATGAAAGCTTTGGGGAATGAACGAAACAATCTCCACAAGATAAATGGCAATTCCATGTGAGGAGATTTTGTAAATTCTCAAAATATGACTTTGATGAAAAAGTCAATATAAATACAGATGGTTAGTTTATAGGGAAAAAAAGGTGGGAAACAGTTGGTAAATTTTGATTTATACAAAACTGATAATAGGCAATAACAACAGGTTTAATACCTAGTTTTCCCTCATTTTTTACTATTGGCCACACAAGCTCATAAAGCATCTATGGAGTAGAGAAACTCAGAGGATCCCCAAGCTTTGGCCTCCCAGCCATTCCTCCTCAGACATTCCTTCCTCCCTTTTCACTTAACTTCCCTGACCCAGCTGCTTCTACTGATCCCCTTCCTCATTCTTCAGAGGACAGTCGTCAGACTGATGACACCATGGACAACTTTGCTTCCTTGACTTCTGCTGCTCTGGTCTAGTGTTATTTTTTAAAAAATTTATATAGTATTTATTACTTTTTTAAAAATGATGTTTGCATAGTTTTAAACACCTATGTATGAGGGGAATTTTCACTTTTTGAGCTTGCAAAGACTCTATACATTACCAGACTTCCAAAACATTATCTAATTAGAATAAATTTAAAATATTTGGGCTTATTCTTCAGCAGATAATTTACGAAAATCTATCAGTATATAGAAAGACATCAAAAGCACACATACATTAAGAGAGAAAACAGCTTCTCCAGTTTACTACTACATTGAGATTTATCAACTTAAATTGCTTAAAACAGAATCATCCCACTATGATTAACAGCTTGATGTAAAGCTAGAGTTCTTTAAAAGAAGAAAATGAACAGATTATTGGAATGTTATCATTTAATCTGGAAGGATTTTGAAGCAATGTTTTATAAAAACATGGCTGTAAAGACCTCATGTCATATCAGATACCAAGTTTACACTTAGTCATATTTTATCACAGCTGAACTTTTGACTCAAAAAATAAAGAATTTGAAAAAAAAATCATGAAACTTGCAGTGTAAAATGAGGTTATTGTTCTAAAACCTAAAGTAATATATTTTTAAAACATAGGATTAATTTACATTTCAGGCCAAATTCTGAAGCATATTATTGACCCTCAAATGACTAAAGATATTTAAGATCTGTATTCATGGAATGGAATCACGTAAATAACAAGCAGACACACTTTTGCTTAACACCATATTACAATGTTTACTCAAAAATGTGCACTACACACTTCTTTTGTGCCAGTAATAGAATTATTATTTTTGCATGATAATGCTCAATTTTTAATATAGAGGAAAAGATTCATCTCCATGTCAAAATATATTCACGTTAAATCTTTCTTGGAACAAAGTTCATAACTTGAAAGCTCAAAGAACAAATAAGCATATTTTCTGAATTTAATTTCTCTACAGACATAAGAAAATATTCTAATATTAAGCAAGTCTAACATTGAACTTACTAGTAACAAGGCAAGATGATTAGCTCATTTAAAGTCTAGTTTTTGTTATATGGGCCAGTATGTTTCAATTTCTGTATAAAAGCCAGCAGCTACAGTTCAACAGCAAGATTTCTCAAAACCAATTTTGGTTTGCTGTCAGTGCTGAGCAGAAGAGGCAGAAACAGCAGCAGCATCCTTAAGCTACAATACCAGAAGCAGCATTTGGCTGCTCAGGAGGTATTTACATACCATTTTGATGCAACTCCTTGCTATACCTTTATCTGGAACACTATTTCTGAAGTAGAAGTGAAGAAATTGCCATTAACTACTACGATATGAATACTTCTCAAGACAACTGCTGCTTTTGTAATCTTGTCAAATGCACTTAGTGGGACATATTCTGAACACATATTTTAGAGATAAACCAGCTAGAACACAAATTTGCCTTGATGCCTTTTGCAGTTGCAAAAGGCAGAATTTGTTGTTAGAAGGTAAAAGTATAGCAAGCAGCTGTAAAATACTACAGTAAATAAAGTCCAAGTTGATCTTTCACACATTACACATTTTTCATAATTGCCTAGCTAGACAAAAGTAATGAAATGTGTGATATACTATAAATGTATATAATTAAAAGATCATAGACAATTGATATATAGGGTAAGTAGTTCACCATAAAAGTATTATCTGGGGGCCAGTTTCAGTTCTGTGTGGGAATAAGGGGATGCAGCTAATCCATTAAGGAGGCTCTCAAACAACAACCTAAAGGGAAGTTTTAATTGTTTGGGTTTTTCCTAGTATCTTACATGAAGCCAACCTCAGGTTTTGCTTGGCACTTTATATTTCAATTAAGAGAGAAAATGCCTAGCCAGAGTCCTGGACTCACTGGAACCAGAAAGAAAGGGGACAGTGGCCTCAAACCAGCTATAACTAAAAGGAATGAGTAGACATTACTACAGCACAAACTCTTCAAAACATGGTATCATTGCCATTGTGTTTACAAAGAGTTCTCTCAGTCAGACTAGCATTCTTTTCTGTGTTGTGGAGAAACAAAAATACTTTATACTTCTTTAGTTTTACAGTGTTGAATGTAATCATCCTTTAAACACACGAACTAAAAAAAATTCTTTTTTCTATCAAGGAATGTAAAAATGATTAAGGTAAATCATTAATCCTTGATTATGGGGGGATCTAAGTAGGGACTAGAGAGAAATTATTTTACATTTTCCTTGATCAGAGATATACAATCATGCTATAGAAGAAGGCAGCTATGATTGATTAGTCTGTTTATTAGGACTGCAAGTAGGCTAGATAAAAGGGATATTAATTTATGCATGCATCAGATGAGCTAAATTTATTTAAACTGATTTAGGTTGATGATAAACACAATTCATGTTACAGACATTTTGAATGCTTGCTAAATCACACTGTAGCTCATGGAGCAACCAATACAAAAATGTTAACCATCTCAGATATAACAAAAATTGCAAACCCACTTTGTTCTTTTACAACAGAGATGTTGTTTGGGAGAGTGCCTTCCCTGTTCCCCCTGTATTTTCTGAGTAGGTACCATCCATACTAACCCAATCTCCTGAACCATTTATTAGGAGAAGATACAGCACTATACAACTCTGGGAAGTCGGATTATTCAAAGGGAATGGGCTCCACCCAAGTCAACCCAAAGACTGTTTTGAAACATACTGCACAAACGGTGGCACCGGTGTAAAACCAGGGGTGCTGCAGCCATTTGCCTCTGCTCCTTACCTGGAGTTTACTGTCCCTCACAGCTGAATCAGAGCAGAAGACTGACTGATCTCTCACTGCATTCTTTAAAGTTAGAACATCCTGGCCATTTTAACAGCCTTCAACAAGAGCTGCAAATGGACTTGGTACTGAAACAGTCAGGCACTCAAGGGCACTGCTCTTCCAGTTCAGGTGTGGGATCTGTAATACCTTAAATCACCTCAGCTTTTTTTTGTGGTGATCACTTACTCTCCAAATAAGCCATTACAACAATTTAGTTACTAAGTCAGTGTAATCACATTTATGAAAAAAGTCAAGCTTGGGTCAAGGTCCTCTGTTACGAGGACAGCTGTGAACCTGTGATCTCCATGAGTAAGTTAAAACACACTATCAGTGAGGACATGCTTGCAATTCCATTTTGATTAATTATACCTAAAATATCTCTGGTTCACACCAAAAAATATATTAACTCTCACCACTATATTGAATAAACTTTTGAGAAAAAAAATGATCATTTTATTTCTTTCATTTACAGATTTCTTTCATTTACAGAGTGAAGATTAGACAGTAAAATACCATGTGAAAATGTTCACAGGCTGATTAAAGATAAAATTTCTTCTGAAATTAACTGATGTTAATCTGTATATTGAGCACAAATCTTTAGCATGTACTATCTATATAACAGTATGTTTATCCATAAATTATATTCATGTTCCATTAAATCAAAGCAGTGTTAGGAACAAGCTCATACAAAAACGTAAATAGAAATACAGATCCTATACCTCTCCATGGCTTAATTTAGAGAGAAACAACTTACTGAAAGAACAATTATATTACCTGTTCTGTTTCTGTGTGGGATGGCTGCATGAGACATTCAGATTATTTAGGAGTATGTTTAACTACACTGCCTTTAGTAATTCCATTTCTACACCATGATGTAAAAAAAATAATTCAGTACAAAATAAAAGCTTCAAGTGAACCAACCTTTAAAAAGCAGAAAACCCCATTCTTCTTCAGAGGAAAACTGTCCTAATTCTCTTTGGGAAGCAGCAGATTTACTGCACATACATAGTCCCTCATTACAGGCACGATGCAGAAGACACAGTGTCTCTGGAGTGTACTACACACATGGTACTACACTACAGGGTACATGTCCAAGGACATACCTGAGCTGAGCAGTTTTGGGCAAAGCAGAGCTCCATGCTCCCCTACCCTGTGCCATGGTGTATGCTCATGAAGGTATGCACCTCTCACTTAATCTGGCACTCCAGGTGAACCAAATATATTATTAACAATTACAACCAAAACTGCTTTTCTCCACTCTGCATATCTATTACTAAGTACTTTCAAGTGACTGGTATGGTCAACGTGGCATCTTAAGGTGCTCTACAAATCAAACAGTCCAGTCCTAAAAGGTCTGAGTTATGCCTTAATCACCATCTTAATTTAAAAATCAAAGGATAAGGCTTTTTACCATCTCATTTTGCAATGTTAGCATCCTCTTTACTATCACTGAAAAACTTCCTTGAAGCCTTAGCTGTGTCAAAGAGAAAAGATTTTAAAAAATAAAGAGCAACAATCTTATTCCACTAGCAGCAATTTAAAACTGTACTACGTAAAAGAAAGGCTCAAAACACGTATCTCAGAAGTTAGCCATGACTGAAACAGTTTCCTCATCTCTCCAGCCCCATGTAAAGGTGCAAAAGAGACAAGTTCATGTTCTAGCTAGATAGATACTTTTTTCTGACTTGGTTGATAGGCCAAAAAGTACTGATTAAGTAATATTTCATGAATAAAATCAGACTTCAGTTAACCATGATTCACCAAGTAACAAGAAAAGCATCAGGGAATATATAAATAAAGCCATGAAACAGCTGCAAATTTAAAGAATGTTCATGTTATTTTAAATATGTCTATTTTTAAAAATGTTATTACAACAGTTCACTACTTTTCAGTGAACAGAAAGTGTGCCATATGACTTTCAAGAATAACCACACTATGCATAGTAAATGCTGAGTAGTCAGAAGGAATAGTTCATGTGTATGCCCACAGGTACAATTTTAGAAATCAAAATCAATACAGAGCTTATTAACTAAACCCAAGAATTACAAAGGACACTGTTTAAAAGCAGATTGATTTTTCTAGTCCGTAAATCTAACTGACCAATAAAATTATTTGGTGGGATTAGGTGTCAACAACTGTCGTTAACATACAGAAAGCCTTTGTATTTTCTGTCTGTGCAGTATAATTTTAAAAAGTTCTAAATAAATTCAAATAAATCACTAAAAATCAGTAATTGTACAAAATCATAAAAGTTTTTAAGAAACAGTATGCATATATTATGGTACTTTTCAAACTCATGCAACTGCAAGTCAAATTTTTTCTCATAATTTCTTGTACTTTCCCTGAATAAAATGCAATGTTCTTCTCAACAAAACATTCTTCTCCATCACACCAAATGAATGCTTCTGAAAAAGTACTGTTCTGGAAATATTTTCTTTTAAAAATTATGACTGTTTTCTTATGTTAATCTGTGCTTTTGTGTTTTTACCAACAACAGTCACAACTTGCACTATCACATTTCATTTGTGACATTCTTGAACTGCACCTATTGCAAGCTTCTTGAACAACAGAAACCTGCTAATATGCTGATACGTTTGAAGGATCTTCCACTACATCCTATCCATCTCACTCTTAAATTCAAAGCAACTAATTCATACAATAAACATCAAACTAGCAAATGGTGACCTGTTTCTTCCTAGGTATCATGTGCATATGCCTACTTTTTCTAACTGAACTTGCCCAACCTTTCATTTTTCGACATCTGATTTTGCCTCATCTCTCTGTTTCATCTTGCTTTTTACAAGGTTTTCTAGTCAAAATACTGTAATTCCCAATGCATTTATACAACATATCACACATGATCTCGATAAAGCCAACCTCTTGTCATTGTCAGCCCCATCACAGCAATAACAAACAATGATGACAATAAGAATGCATAGGACAAAATTAACATGACCAAATTTTGTTAAAACATATTTTGGTTAGTCTGCCTAGTGATTTTGGCCATGATTTTCAAAAGCCACAACTAAGTTGAGGAAATAAGTTTGGTGACTACCTATTGGAATGTACCTAAGTGATCTGACACTCATCATGTAAAATTTATTGGTCTAATTCAAGCAACTAAACTAGTAAAACATGACTGAAGAAATTTCTGTGTTCCATTCTCAGGAACAAAAGAAGATTCACTAAAAATTATTACTAACTTTGTAAAATCATAATGTTTTTCTCTGCTTTTGGGTTTCCTCTGACTGATTCAGATAAATGATCATTACAGATGTGCCTGAGCAGATGTGCATTGCTGCTCCTAACAAATCTCCAAAATCCAACAAGGAGTCTCTAAAACATTTAATGCCAGGAATCTATGACATTTTCCTGGAGCTTCTTTCTTCGAAAACTGACATTTTCTCCCTGCATTGTCCCCAGACTGGTCAGAGACATTCTCCTGCAGAGAGGAAAGTCTCAGTGATACTGTGAGAGGAAAAGTGCTAAAGCATGTACTCACTCCCTGTTACAAAATTTCTGGATAGTCAAGACCAGCTGTATGTTTCGGTAGGACGTGAAAGAGATCTTGGAGATCTGTCTGACCTTCAGAGTAACAGAAAACAAAAAGACTGATGATCAATAATTGGCTACATGTCTGGTGAGAAGTTGAGGTGTTCTGGCCTTCAGAAAAGCAGCTGGCACACGTGGCAAGAAGGAGCCCTATTAGGGGAATAAATTTCATCTCACCGACATGTTACTTTTTGGTTAAGGACAATCTAGGGCAGACAAAATCTTTGCATGTCTGGGAGGTGTTGGAGAAACAGATGCAATACAAACTCAACCCTACACACGGACACCTGAGCCAAGAGAAGAATCAGTGGCCAAGGAAACGGGCAAGAGAGGCTGTAAAGTCTTGTTTAGGAAACGTTTTGTATAGTTATCAGTGAAGAGAAACCAAGAGCTCACAAAATACATGGCACAGAAAAAATTCAATACAAATGACAGTGAAATCTTATAACAAAAAGGAGTAGCTAATCTCCCACACATGTAAGTGCATAAGACCAGAGATACTACTTCTGTTCATAGCATTCATAGTACCGCAATAGTCAATACAGCTGTACAGTCCCTGCATTGCTTTCCCAAAAATGGCAAAGATCTTGTTCTTTCTCTATAATTCACCAAAAAAGGGGAAGAAGTCTGTACCTTCTTAAGATGTTAACCAGAATGCCCCACATGCTGCTATTAGCACAGAGAGGGACTTAGAAACTTGTGTGAAAAGAGCACAGCAGCAACTTGAAAAGGCTGCAGAGTACCAATGAATGTTACATAAACACAGAAACAGTCCCTGATGCATTGCAGGAGAATAAGATTGCTCAGGCCTAATGTTAGAGATGGGCAGTACTGTTGGTGGTGTCGGTACACTGGTAGGACTGATCTTACTGCTGATGCATTTTGGAGTAATTTTTTTTACCCTGGCAATTACTGAACACCAAAACCACTTAAAGAATTGCCCAGTGCTTCTTTGCATTGCTTCTTCAACCCGTAGCTTAAAAAGCAACCCTGATAAACGCAGACTTTCTGTCAAATATCTCTGTTCAAGAGAGTTGGACAAATGACAGCACTGGTGTACGTACAGGAACTGACTGCCTGGGTGGCTTGACCAGGGAAAAACCTGAAAGGCAGTTGGACAGGAAATGGTGCACTGGATGTGAGTTCTTATTGAGCAATTCCTTTTGGCTTACCTGGTCGTGAGACCCTTGAGCTGCTGAATGTTGCTCCTCGCAGGCTGCTGTCAAGAGTCTGGGGGTTTGAGTTACCATGGAGATCACCACATCTGACAGCTGAGAGGGCTGCAATGAGAGAAAGGTACCTGTCAAGATGGTACGGTGTCCATCACCTCATGAAAACACAAGCATTTGACTCCTTTTGCTTTTGGCATTCACCAAAGTGCTAGCTTCCAAGTTAGGAGCTTTGACAGAACCTGAAGGGGAAAAAATCCAACACCCATCACAGAAAGATTTAGAGAGGCGAGGGGAAGCCCCAGTGACACACAGCACTCGAGCACTTTGCAAAGGTCTGCACTTTCTCAGGAATCTGGAAGAATCCTAATACACCCTGAGCTTGGCTTAACAATTTTCAGCATCTCTGGTCAGGTAAAACAAAAGCAAGCAATTCACCCTGAACCACTGCTGAGCACAGGACTGAAATGCCAGTGCGCTGCCTCTGAACAGTGGGATGCACACAAAAGTGCTTCCTCAAAAAGCTTCCAGTGGGAACTGATTGAGCACCACTTTGAGCAAGAAGAAACAAGCAGGTAAAAGAAATCACCTTCTTGAATGTTTTTTGGGGAAAGTCTAAAGGCAAGCATTTATGAAAATCAGACATGAAAGACAGCCTGACATTCTTCTGCAATAATAAACCCATTTGCACACTTTTCCATGCCTGCCATCGAGTGTGATGAGTAAAGCCTTATTTCTGACTTCCTCTGCCATTCGAGCACCACGTATCTTGACTAGCTTCCTACTCCTCTGTTTCAAGCCTTAAGTTTTATGCTCAATTTTTGTCTATGTAATCTAATAATTAAATGTTGTAAAGTGAAATGAGATATTCATTGGAGACTTTTAAAATTAATTATCCTCTTCCACACAAATGTCTGACAGCTTTTAAGACTACTGTCCTGGTTTTGTTGGGGATAGAGTTAATTTTTTTCCTGGTAGCTGGTACAGTGCTGTATTTTGGATTAAGTATGAGAATAATGTTAATAACACACTGATGTTTCAGTTGTTGCTGAGCAGTGCTTACCCTAGGTCAAGGACTTTTCAGTTTCTCATGTTCTGCTAGTGGGCAGGTGCACAAGAAGCCAAGAAGGAGCATGGCCAGGACAGCCATACCATAGAATGTCATGCCCAGTATAAAAACTGGGGGGAATTGGCTGGGAGGGTGCTGTTCACTCCTTGGGGAAGGACTGGGCATTGGTCAGCATGTGGTAAGCAATTGTATTGTGCATCACTTGTCCTTTTTGGGTTTTATTGCTCCCTTGTTTTGTTATCCCCCCTTTAATAATTATTGTCATTATTATTAGTGTTATATTTTACTTTATTTCAATTATTAAACTCTTCTTTATCTTAACACATGGGCTTTATCTTTTTCCAATTCTCCTCCCCATCCCACTGGGATGGCTAGGGGAAGTGCGTGGCTGTGTGATACTTATTTACCAGCTCAAGTTAAACCATGACAACTATACATTAAGTATAATTTTCTGATATAATCAATGTAATAAGTAACATATTTAAACACATAATCAGGAGAAGCTTTCACAAATCCAGTTCTAATTCTCAGTCTACAGTACTACATACAACATGTTCTCATTTAGTTTACTGTGAGGCAAGTACACCATCTAATCGACTACTACTCACTTCAGAAAGTTACATCTATTCTAATCAGAGGTGAATGACTACACAAGGGACAATAAATGCTATTTAAGCATCACAAAGTATTAACAAGACATAAGCTAGAAGTCCATAGTTTTTCTGCGTTCATTTACTGAGTGTATACAAATCTCCATCTGTGTGGCAACTTATCTAATTACCTATCTCATTCTCAGATGGCATTCTGAGATGATTGTTCTTATCTCTCCACCCCATCTTTTTTTTTAATTATGGATTGATAGAATCGTTTGGGTTTGAAGAGACGTTAAAGATCATCTAGTTCCAACCCCCTTGCCATGGGTAGGGACACCTCCTACTAGACCAGGCTGCTCAAAGCCCCATCCAACCTGGCACTGAACACTGACAGGGTTGGGGAATCCACAACTTGTCTCCCATCTCATTTTTCTGTGGAGAATATTATGTTTATTAAAAAAAACAAAACAAACCAAAAAACCCAAGAAGCATAATTGTGCGTAAATACAAAATCTAAAAATCCAAGCAACAATTAGAGGATTTTTCTGTTACAACTTCTCCATGTCTTATGGGGAAATTGCTAAGAGTATTATTATATTAAAATTATCTCTATTCAAAACTCTTGACATTATGCTATGCAACAGTATGTAACACATACTGATGCTGCTCTCATGCCAAGCACCAAGAAAATATCTGTACTGTAGGCTTCTGCAAGATTTATTGAGTGTAAAGGACACTGCAGAATACCAGATACTCATACTGTAGCACTGTAGATGGAAGAATGGTTATTGAAGAAATTCTATGAATACTTTCTATCATAATTATACTCATAAATTGGTTGGGTCATGTTTTCATTTGTTCTGTTTACAAATCTTACAAACTGGATCCCTGGAGGTTTTTATCCGTGACAGGATCACTTAAAGGCTATTCATCTTCCCATGCTGCTACAGAGCAGGCAGAAGGCATCAGTGGAGGCAGCACTGGTAACATAAGCTGGAAGAGCTAATCGAATCCTTTCCTAAGACCAGCCTTGGTTACCATGGTAGACAACTTTTTGCTAAAAAAGTTCATACTAGCTCTCTGCTGAAAAAGTGAAAAACAAAAGGAAAGAGACATCCTAGAGGAGAAAAGATACAATTTCTTTATTATTATTTTATTACTTATAAGTATCAGTGACATTGAAAAGTTATATAAATTTCCCTTATGACTAGGTGAGAGCATGTATAGATGACTGCAGTAACTGGTCATGCTAGCAGATGCCCCTACCCATAAGGTTTTACTCAACAACAAAAGAGTTTCTTCAAATCTGATTTCATACAGAATTAAGTACTAATATGAGCTCTGAAACAAACAGTATGCAAAGACAGAAAATGTTCTTTTAAACTTTCTTTGGTGATATTAGTATTGCAACCTATTCCTACTTAAAATAGGATAAGATCTTCACAATTTAGAAAGAAACTGGAAAAAAAACCCACCACCAGAAATCACAGAATACAGCTGCAAAGTGTTAATATAAAGTATCTGGAGAGTTCAGTTTGTATAGTTTATCACCAAAAAAAAAGAAGATGACCTAATTACAGCACCTAAGTATTTTCATTGGAAGAATATTCTAAGTACCAACTGGCTTGTTAATCTAGCAAAGGGCGTGCATAAAACAAATCAGCATCTGGAAGCTGACACCAAATTTAAGTGAGAAATAAAGTACATGCTTTTATCACCTGTGACTAACCATTAGTGCAGCTATCCAAAGGAGAATGCAGAGATTCTCCGTTCATTGATATCAAGCTTTAGTGGGACTTCTTTAGAAGATGAGTTTTTGTGAAAATACAAGATATCTTGCAGTCATATACAAGTTACTGGGTTTCACACAGATAGACAAAGATTCAGAGAACTACAGCTATCCTTCCAGAGACAGGTGGACTAAGTTCTGCTGTGAATAATATTCTGGCTTCCAATTTAGGAAGCTTATTCTTTCCCCCATGAGCTGAAAGGACTCAGTCACAGGAGCGTGGCAGCAGGAGCTCTCTTCACAAGGGTCACTCAGGGCATCAGTATGACCAAAGGCAGGCAGTACAAATTATGCTCTCTGCGCAGAGAGCAATAAATAACAGCACTTCATGCTATTAACTACTTGCCAGTCCCACCCCTATGGGCAGGTAAGCTTTCTGGGCAGAAAAACCTTCTTATAGAGGTGTTTCAGTGGGTTAGCCAAGTAGTTCTCCACCTCAGTTAAAATCCAGGAGCTGCTTTGGCCCTGCAGTGTGCTTCCAGCTCTCTCCCTGCAAGAAGCAGCAGCCTCACTCTGGACACACAAGTAACGTGGGCTTCCTACAAAAGGGACAATGGGAGAAGAAACAGAAATAAAAACAAGAATGTTTTTATGTTACATTGAAGTGATCTCACAGTTAGCAACCTTAAAAAATTTCATCCTCTAAGGAAGGGATAAGGAAAGATATTAGAAGTGCTAATTTATCTGCAGTTGCTATATAATAGCTGTTGCTGTTCTATGCCTTGGGTTGGGCTAAGCTGCCAGGAAATGTAACCAAAAATAAAAGTTAAAAAAATTCGTTCATTTTTACTAATTGTAAATCTGGTACACATGGTTTGACTTTGGATTTGCACTATGTTTGAAAACACAAAAGACAACCAAACAATACAAACGTGTTCATTGATCTCTGTGCATCTCTCAGTTACTCCACTGAACACAACCTCTGTGAAGCAAAACCATGGGAACCCCTGACACGGACTCCCACGCAGGCAGTTGATGTATCAACTAACTTATCAACCACCCTTCTTACATAAGAAATGCCAATTTAACTGAATAACAGTAATGTTGCCTTTCACCCCTGTCCCCACAGCACCAGCCAGGATAGGGTAGAGTACAAGCACAGTGTCCACAGCACCATTTACACTAAGAAGTCAATAAAGTGACGTTTCTTAAAGGAGGGATGAATTTAGTGCTGTCCTTAGTAGGCCACAGATGAAATACTGCATTTATCCTCTGCTTCATATGTAGATTTAAGTACTATTTCTGCATAGTTTCAGCTAAATAATTTTATTTCTTTTTACTACACAACAGAGATGAGGAGAAACCAAACCAGTGTCATTACTCTTCTTAACTCTGTTTCACAATGAAAAAAACATTAAGTGGGTGACTATTTATTATCCCCCCTCCTTTCTGGCTTTTAGAGGCACTGGGAAGTTTAAATGCTAAACAGGCCATCTTCAACAAACACTAAATTACAAAAGCAGTTTCCAGAGATTTCACTATATCTCTGGGAAAGAAATGCAGGATACCTAGTGCACAACACGAATATTTAGCTTTCTTTCAAACTGATAAACAGGTTTAATATTTTCAAACTATCCCTGGGCGAGTATACTCGTAGTAAACCATGACTATACAGAAGATTATAACAGGACATCAATAATTATGCCACCCATCTGCAAAAATAACCTAAAATGTATTTTCTAAAGCAATTCCTAAAAAGTGTACAGATGAATGAAGAGAACATTCCAACATTTGCAAAACTTGTGCTGATGTGCTAGGGTTTTAGTTTCTTTATGGATTTATGTTAAATATAAATATAATCTCATCGGTATAACCACAGCTGTGGCTCCCCTGGGGCATGACCAGCAAGTGCTCTGTACATGGATCACAGATGCCATTGCAGTCACGTGGAGCAGAAATGACCACCACTTTCAGCATAACACAACACAACAAGCTGGGTTTCTCTACTGTGTTTCCACAGAGTACCTATGCACTGGAACTGCAAATTCTGTTCAGAAAAACCCACGCAATCCCTGAATATTAATGTATTTGCCCTAAGGTCTTATAGAGTAAATAAACACTATTTAATGGTTTGCTATGATAAAAAATTCCCTCTTTTGACAGTTATGTAGCTATCGTTCTCCCATAGCTGCTTCCTCTAAAGGAAGTTAAGAAAGGTTTTTTTATTTTAAATCTACTACAGATAAATGCTCAGATTTGATGAAGGAAACGAAGTCATAAATCAGTCAAAAATCAGAAAATCAACTTTGAAATAAATCTTCATTATAGTACTAGTGCAAAAAGTTTCCCCATGGTAAAATCTAAGTCAAAGCAACAAAAATACCCTCAGAAATAACCCATCTCTTCCCACAAAAACTTAAAATACTTAGACTTGAAAGCCTCTCCCCAGAATACATCAGTCTTTCAGGTGCAGCTCACAGAGCCTGGGCTGTCACTTTGAAGCAAGTGTCTCCAGGGAAAACCAAACTGCAAGTGGAAACACTTCTCAAGTTTCATTTAACTACCTCTGTCAAAGCTAGTGGACATCATGAAATTAAGAATTTCAGAAGCGCGGTCTCATTAATTTGGCTATATTCTGCTACCCCTTTTACGCAGGCTTCTTCAGAGAATAATTAACTCTCAGCAGCCCAAACAATGACTCAGTACAACCAGTCTTAGAGCCAGACTGGAAGACACAGTTACAACATCAACTCTCCAAATCATTTACTAATGTCAGCACTTTGCCTGCACGGGTGCTTCAACAGCTTTAGCTTTTTTCTGCTTCAGCTGTGTATCTGACTGTAGTAGATATTCCCTCTACATGTGTAATAGTTTCAGAGACAGGAGATACATGAGTTATCTACCATTATTTGATAGGCCTGAACTTTCAGTGGTAATAATGCATTTATGAAAAGTTTAGCTGTCAGTAACCAAAGCAGGTACCAAGACTGCAAATGCTTAGTACTATAAGAGGATTTCCTCAGTACCCCTATGGATTCATGGGTGTTGTGGCCTACAACACATCATTTCTAAAAATTTTTTATCACAAAGACTTACACATATCAAATAGCACAGCATTTATTTTACCAATTCTCAGGCAAACCAAATGCCATTTTTCTAATTAACAAGTCCATATTTAAAAACAAAAAAAACCCCACACCCAAACTTCTCTCTTGACAGTAACTGATGAGATTTCTGCTGAACTTTATAAAACATGAAACAAATCCCATAGCACATCTAGGACTGTTGTGATGGAAACATAAAAAAGGAGTTTAATTATTAATTCTGTGATACTGCAGGTAGGTGGGAAAAAATTATCCCCTTCAGAAGCATTGAAGTGTAATCCTTTCATTTGTCTATTTAGCTGTACCTCAGGCAAAAGCATAGAAGAAGAAACAGAAAAGAAGAAATGCAGCCTCCTCTGCACTGCCCTAACAGTCACCATTACCTGATTCAATAGTGAGTCCAAGATTAAAAAGAAAACCACACAATTTCACTTAATTCATGTAATTTTTGCCCCGAGTAGATCTGTCATTCTAACCTAAGAAATGAACTTTCAAGTCTTTGGCCCCCAGTTGTGCAAATACTGTGCTGCTTTCAGCATGCACGTCTTGGAGGTACCCAACTGCAGAGCAGCGCGTGAAAGGATTTGCTGTTTCCCATATTTGAATGATGCAAAGTCTGTAGAGTTTTCTCAATGTGCACCAGGAATGTGAATTGCAGCCCACAGCAAAGAGACAGAGCCAGTATCATTTTCTTAAACAAGGTTTAATATGTCTTGCCAATATCATCAGCTTTGGTTTGGACAAGCTGTAATTTCCAAGAGATTTTGAAGGTGGGGTACGACAGGCACTGTGGTAATAGACTCTTGATGTTGTGGAGGCATCAATACTCGCTGCAAGGTCAGGCTTTAGGAGAAATTACTACAATCAACTTAGGAGGAACAGAGATGGTAGGCACTGTGGACATGTCACATGGGATTTGGGCAGCAGTTTGTCCCCGAAGGACCTTTTGAAACTTTGGGTGGAACTTCAGCTACACATCGTTGAAACAAAATGAATATATAAATACACAGTCATTAATATATTTAAGTCACATTTTCCCCTTACATTACAGCAATTGTATGAAATGCTCTAGGCTAGAATCTGCTGAATCAGGAAATGGATCAGAAGCTAACTAAAATGCCTTTCTAGTTATTGATTCCTGATCTCTGTTTCCTGTCAACTTCCTAGAATCCATCCAACGCAAGCACGAAAGGGTAATGAGTTTCTGAACGCACGCTCTAATAGTGCACACTGCATCAAAGCTTTCAGTAATTGCCTGGATGCTGCTTCCCAGCAGCACTAAACAACTTAAATATAATTATCTGGAAGCCCTATGGGCTGCATTTCCCCACTGGAACACCTCTTACACTAATCCATTTATCAGGCTGACAGATGACTGAATCACTGGCACTATGGACCCATTCTCCTAATAATATTTCTCAGGCCCACATTTTGGTTTGTGCTTTATCAGGTACATTTCTGCAAAGGAAAAAAGTGTATTAAGAGTGGGGAGAGAACCAGACATGTAACACATTAATCTCTTCCCAGTATTGAACAATGTCATTTGTTTGATTAGCCCACTAAGTATAAAATGCTGGAGCTATCAGGCAGAAAATGGAAATGAAATGTACGCATTATGGAACTGTATGATGGCAAAATTAGTAGGGAAACACACAAACACAGAGAACTTACTTTAAGTTTTCCAGTCATACAAAAGTTTAGAGAAGTTTGCATTAGAGGACAATTTTCAGGGCATCCTTCCTGAAGATGGCTGGCTACAGCTGTCGAGCTAAAATTTCTCCATACTATTTACTTCTTGTACATCTTTCTGAACAATGGGTAACAAAAGAAATTTTAAAGCTGTCTGAATTATATTCAAATAGACTTGAACCAAACATCATGCTGCCACAGAACTTTGCACTTTGCAAGCTGCTAGAGAATTCTCATAAAAGTACCAAAAAATTTATCTAATTTCTTAGACAGAATTTTCTAATGTTGTAACAAAAACCACTTTATCACTGTGACTTTTATTTCCAGACAGGTTCCAATAAGTGGACCTCTGCAGAGTCTGAAATTCTGGGGACTGCAGGCACTTCCGAAATGTGCAACGCTGTGAAAATGAAGTAAATGTAAAAATGCTAAATTCTCATCAAATTCTTTTTAATGATGAAAATAATTACGCTAGGATGTTATACTCTAATGCTTCCTTTCTAACAAGTTGTGGGATAGGAAACAAAAAGGGACAAAGGTGGTAATAACTAGTAGGAAGATGTAGAAAAAGATGGGTTTTAAAAAGTGCCCTTCTTCTAGATTGTACTGCAGTCAATAATATATATTCTGGCTTGGAATCACAGGACCCAGCTAGAGTGGTAGCATTGCTTCATCTGCTTATTTCCTCCAAATGTTCTCATCATGGACACAGAAAAGCTCAATGTTCCAAAACAATAAAACCAGAAGGACGGACTCCTTGTACTTCTACATGAGCCTAACCAGTAGCTTGCCAACAGTCAACATCCATAAACCCTCTCAAAAATAGAACTACAAAATAAAGTTAACCCATGGCCTCATCCTTTTACCTGGAAAGGTGGTCATCAGTATGAATTCAAAGCGTGAATACAAAAGCTATATGTGAACATTCAGCAATGAAATACATAATTAAAACATATTCAAGTGATCTAAACTGATTTAGCTTGTGAATCAAGCAGCAGCAGCAAGATGAGGTACAGTCAGTACTTCTCGGGAGCAGCACTAACCATCCATCTCAGAATAGGGCCAAAAAATAGCAGCTACTTGGACATTACCAGATTTGATTTTCAAAAATGCAATCACAGGTCTTTCCACTGCCTGCTAAAGTACCGAGCAGGTTATTAAAAACTGAGCTGCTTGAGATTTCTTCATGTGCGCCCCGGAGCAGAAATCTCAGTTTCACTTGCACTCTCCACCCACTCCTTCCCTCCAGCCTGAAACTGGAAAACTCATCCCAGAGACACTGACACTTGCACATCAGTGAGCCAACTTCCCTGTCGTTCAAAGACAGCCTCTTCCTTCCCAGTCTCATCTCCTCTGTTTAGCGTATTCTCTACTCCCACAAACAGGCAGAGAGTATCCTGAGCAAGGGCTGCCCTGAACCATACGAACCTTAACACTTGTCAGTCATCCTTTCACATGAAATGCAGAATTTCACACTCCTGTTAACACAGACTCCTTTGAAAGGCAGTGGTACTGAGCAGAGCAAATGTCAGATCTAATCAAAAGAACATTCTGAAGTAAAAAAGCCAAAAAAAAAAATCTTCTCCTGTTTTTAGCCATTTTTAATAAAACAGATCAAGGTTTTTATTGAATTTCCTAAGTAAGAAACCATCTCTGCCAAGCAAAAAATGTAACACTGCCTTCATTTGTATGCTTTAAGAAGAAGCTTGCTATATTGCTGGTGAAGCTGAATTTGCTGGGTATTAATTCTGAGACAATTTTTTAATTCTTGAGGTAAATGGTATCTCTTTAAAGCACTTCCAAAATTATTCTTCCCTTTAAATCAGAGGCAAATTTACAGCAGCTTATAGTTAAATAGTTGCACTGAATTCTGACTTTTTTTTAATAGAAGCAGAAAAAAAGAGTTTGAGGAGAAGAGAGGAATCATCTAAGATAAAACTTACAGCTGGAGTCATAGTCCACTAACTTTCATGTTTTGTATAGAAGAAGTGTACACCTGGAAGGACATGGCAGGCTAAGCAGTCAGATACACCAAAAATGCAGAGGGTTTTATGAGTGCAAATAAATGTCTGTTCTAAAAAGCATGGCAGAAGTGACCTAATACATTTATCGACAAACAGAACATTCATTTGTATCATCCATCTGAAAATCAGATTTTTATATTCAGTAAGTATTATCTTCAGCATTACAAATTTTCTTGCAAGACAACTTCTATGCAGTTTCCATCTTTGGACTCCTGACTGGACCAAGCCCAGAACAGCTGGGACTAACCCCAAAGCTGGCCCTGCTTTGAGCTGGGTGTTGGACTACAGACCTCCTGAAGTCCCTTCCAATCTGAATTATCATATGATGCTACAACAATCATCTCTCCATACTAAAACTAAATATGCTTCTTGCGCTATTTACATAGAAAATAAGGAGCTTAATAAAAAACAGCAGAGCACAAACTTACATGCTGAATCCAGACAGATCCAAGGTCTTAAAAGCATCAAACGTGAGGCATTCTTCCTGATCATATAAAGCTTATGCTGGTTAAGCAACTGTAACAAAGCTAAGACTGATAACTAAAGATACAGAATGCTTTTGTTATACTGCAGATTACCTCTCAACATTACCTTTTCCTTTTACCTAAATCATTGTAGAGATTAGGAGTAAAAACTATTTATATTAAATTAAATTAAATTACAGTTTAACTTTCTGAATTTTAATCTTCCCCCAATTAAAATGCATGACAGATCAATAGGTTATACTGTCTGGATATGAAAAATGCAGCTGAGAATACTGGCTAGAGAAATACACTAAATGAAAAAAAGAACAGGAGCATGAATTAATCTGCAGTAAACAGGGTTGTGAAAAACCTGAGCATTTAAAAAACACACAGACAAAATAACCCTCCAACAAACATCCCACAGACTTGGTGGTAAAGAGCATCAATCTGGGGCCTTCTTGGTTTGAGGAACCCAGTCCTCTGAGTCGTCCAGGAACCTACGTAATTTTAACACATTTGAACTTTTTAATAAAATATTGTAAGAGTCACCATTAGAAGTAAAATTTCAGGAAAAAAATCTTCAAAATTACCATCTGCATGTTACAAGAAATAACTTTTCTAGATTTTGGTCCTGTTGATTCGTTAATCTGATTAAACTGATGACTGATATTAGCTGTCTCATTATCATATGCCCTAATAGGACTACATGGGTATCCATGCCTCTACACTGAGACAAAATTCACCTCCTATGATAGCATATATGAGAATATTGACTAGTATACACAAGAAAAGTTTGTGTGATGAGATTAGGATAAATTCCTTTAATGAATTTCAGTAAAGTATTATCTCTCAATATAGATGATGTTCTATGGTTTAATGCAATTCTGATACCATAAATGGTATGATCTAGCCATCTTTGGTTTCTTTTATTTCAATTTTCTATCTACCTTCAGAGGTATTTCAGTTACTAAAGATGACAGATTTTTAATGATTCTCTAGACTGTACTTCATTGAAGGGACACACAGAAAGAGTACTCAAGATCTCAGTATCAGTAAATGGTTATCCAATGATTCAGTCAATACATGGTTTATAGTCCCTATTTCATGGTATGTTCAAACATAGTAAGGTTCACCAAGCATGTTAAAAAGCCATTAGCAAAAAGAATCTGAATTGAGTGTCAAAACTCTAATTAAAAAACAACCAAAATAAAAAACCAAATCACTCAACAAACCAAATGCAAAACCACACCAAATTTTGAAAATTCGACTAATTAGTTAAACTTGTTGCAGAGGGAGAAGGACTTTTGAAATGCAGAAAACCACAAAGTTAACTCGTCTTCCTTTTTCCTGAAGCTTCCTCAGGCTTGCTAGTCCAGCATGAAAGCCCAAAGATGCTGATTATGTTGCTGCAAACATAATTTCTTGAAACCTTGCAAGGACCTTGCAAGGAGCTTAAGAGTGGAAAGGGAAAAAGCATCTATTACTTCCAACACTGTGAAGTGTCTCACGTTGTTTAATGCTTCCCTGTGCATTAATTTTATTAAATAAATTCTTCTAGGTCTCTTCAATAAATAGTAGTCCTCATTTTTGAAATGCTAAAGTAATAATTCAGAACATCTGGAAGTCATACAGATCATGACAATAATTCAAATTACAATGTAGACTGCTTCAATTTGTATATATATATATATATATATATATATATGCCCTAATCTAACACTACACTGCACCTTCATTTACAACTTACAGCATTGAATTTCATGTAGTCAGTATGTGATGCTACTTTTAGGTAGCATTAAAAGGCGATTTTTCCCAGGGTCGCAGAAGTGCAATTACCATTGACTTCAAAATGAAAAGGAAGTGGCCTGCAGTTCCAGAAACCTGTCAGTCTTTTCATCTTGGAAGCTAAACTCTTCTTCTGCAAATTGACAAAACTATGAAAAGTGAGAGCAAGCATTAGCACAGAAAGATATTTGCTTTAATTCTGCTGCATTAAATGAAACAAAACCTTTTTATTTCATGACAGAACATGCCACTTAACTTTGATTCTAACTTAAGTATATGTATATGGATGGTGATGCCTAAGGCTGGGTATGAATATGCAGCCTTCATTATAATGAGTGGTTTTCTTGTACTACATTAGCAGGAAAGGAAGGACCTAATAGCAAAAGACTCACTGAAATCAAAGAACTACAGAAACAAAAAAAGGATCATTAAGAGTCTTTTTGCATCTCAGTTTACAGATTTTGTTTACATTTAAGTGTTTTATTGAGATGCAAGGTGTTAAGTCATTTTTGGCCCTGGCCTTTGAAATTATTCAGGAAAATTTTGAGGCATAGGGTAGGAGACTTAGAAGCTTGGCTTAGAAAATTTGGAGAACAAGTATTAAAAAGTTCATTTTCATCATGGTAGTCGTAAGTCTAGCTATATACCCCATTCTATCCACTGTAGTGTGCAATTTCAGGTTGTCATCAAGCTTCTTGTTCTGAGTGAAGCTTCACTGGTGTAGCCTCATTCCCTTGTTTCTCATAATCACTCTTCCCTTACATTCCTGCTGAACACTGCTGCCCCTAAGTATCTCAGGAATAATTGCTCATATCAAAATGAGTCTTAAAGAGTTCAGAAAGTTGGTGTTAAAAAGTGTTTAAACTAAGCTATATTATAGTGAACAGATTAGGTTAGCGAGTGACTACATGATCAACTAAGTCTCATGGGAGCAATACTGAACAGTTGTGGACAGTGGAGGACAGGAACCTATTCAGCCAGTCCAGCTGCTGCCAGAATAAAATATGAAATGCCTTGGTTCTTAGGTTTCATTCCTGTCTTTTCTTTTCCCAGTATCCAGGATCCTAAAATTTTTACTCTTGATTCAGACTGTCAGATTTCCTCAAAACTATTACCCCTCCAGCAGTACCCGTGTTCAGACTTGTGAGGCACATCCATAGGGTAGCTGAAAAACCCCACCCAAATTAAATGTGCCCCACCACCCTCCCCACAACATCACCTCAGTAAAACAGCAATGAGTTTAAATACAGTCATCTCGGCGTCCTCAATTCACCTTGTTATTGCACCTCCAGTTGCTGCAGCACAGATGGGATGCAACATCTCCCACTGTTTGGGGACTGCCCCTAAAGGTGAGCCATATGTTTTGAAATACCCAGAAACAGCAGGATTAGATAAGGAAATCTCTGCAGCCTTAAGGCAGAGTTGCTTTGATTTCACTGCTTTATGTCCTGCCTCCTCCCCCAGCCCTTTTTTTTTTTTTTTTGAGAGCTTTTGTAATTTAATTTATCCGGGTTAAGCCTACAGAAAAAAAATCCAAACAAATACTGTGTTTGCGCGCGCGTTGTGTGTGTGAGATGCCTAGGAAATCTCCTGTGTTATCTGTGTAACATTTTACCTTCCACTAGACAAATATATTTTTAAACAGTGTGGAATCAAAACAACATTCTCAGCATTCAAGACATTCTGTCATCACTGCCCATTTGTTGCCCTCTGGGTTTCTCTCAGCTGGCAAATTTCCCATTTAAGGAGTTATCAGATTCATCTGCTTAGACAAGGCTGCAAAATAGAATGAAAAGCTGGATTATTCTAGAGAACTCATATTTTTCTTTCAGGGCAGAAAATCCAGTGCATGAGAGCTGAACATTAACAGGAAATGGAACCAATCTCTCAGAGTTCACAATTCTACCTCGCTATAGTCTGTGAAATCTAATTTGGATTAAGATGCCACAGCATTTATTTTACATTCATACTTTATTTCTTTAAATATGTTTAGTGCCACATATTATGTTAACCTGTTTTGAAGCCTTAAATATTATGTTCATATATGAAATTTATTTTTAAACTGTAGTTCTAGTAAGCCTCTAGTGCATCCTGCTGCTTCTACACAATTTATCATAAAGAATTACCAATTGCTTTGTTACCATTTTCCCTACAGCACATTTTTTGCAGAGTGAAAGTGTTAAAAAAAGGGGGAAAAATAGAAAAAAAGAATTAATCACCAGTTTTCCACAGCAAGATGGCTCGAGATTTACTTAAGTGATGGAGTAGCTTTCATGACAGAGGCTGTACTGCAAAACCATGTTCGTGTTTCTGGGCCCGCTGGCTGCAGTGCTAAGATTTCTGTAGGGATATGTCACGGTTCCTAGTACACTAAAACTCCACACAAGCCTTTTGTATCAAAGTGTAGAACACTAGTTTCTCCCCCTAGGTAGAAAGAAAACTGTGGTAAGGTCTGGAGAAACATCTCAACAGCAACCTTCCTTACTGAGCAGACAAAGAAGGTTTCGTTCTCTTGCCACAAATGAGTGAACTAACAAAAATTCCATCAAATTCAGGAAAGGGTTTCATGTGCATGTGTATGTGCACTGAGTTAAGCAGAAGATGAACACAAGAGAAATGTTAAGTGATTTTAAAGTGATTAACATAACAGCAAACTCATTACTGAGCCAGACCTACTTTATGGAGACTACTGCCTTCCAGTATTGAAACTAAACCACTATCTTATGATGTTCACTGAAGTAAAAGTCTATTTCAAGGTGTTATATTATTTTAGCACGGTGATTAATCAATTTCTTTTTAGAGCATCCTCTGAGAGCTTAAAAATTCATGATTCACTTTATTAGCATTCTCTACAGCTTTCCATATTCTTTGAGCGCTATGATTAAATTCATCTGTGGTTGCTAATGTTCGCAATATGGAAAACGAAGTATGAAAGTCACCATTCCACATACACCCGTTGATGTCCTTAAAACCCACCGTGAGTTCCAAACAAAGAGGATTGCATGTGACAAATCCTTTCTTTTTATTCTCACAAGCTAGCCTGAATACACTGTTTGTGCAAAAGGCAGACAGGATGGACTTGTGAAGGAATAATGCAAATGGAACAAATAAAATAGTGCATTATATATGTCACATTTTAAGGCTGGAAATTAGTTCCATAAAGTGATTTTCATCACTAAATTGAAAGATTTTCTACTAGGTTTGAAGGGTCTCAACACTGCTGTATTTATTTAGACTGCATGTTCTAGTAGTCCAGGCTTGTCATCAAAAGATAATAAGAACTACACTTTGCCATTCTGGGCATAAAGTATTAAAAATTTATCAAAGAAATCAAAGCACCTTTCTAGTAAGATTGAATCCATCATCCCTAGAAAATGCCCATACAGACCTACAAAGACATTTTAGGTTTACTGAATGTAGCAAGATATAATAGCGTACAGTCTCATTAAAGAGCCAACAGATAAATACTGAGCCATCCAAAATGACAGTTCTTTCTAAAACCTGGTGTCATGCACGCAGTAATAGTAGGATATTCTATAACATAATAAAAACTGATATGAGCAGAGCAATGTATAGAGGTATTTATCATTAAGTAATACTATTATAAGGCTCTAGCAACATAAACCATGGTTGATCCCCGAGTAATTTCTCTATTGTGTGCATTGCAATATATAATCTGGAAGAATGAAGTTCTTCATTACACAGAAGTTAAATGATCTTCTTTTTTCTCCTGTATTTCTTTTTGTGAGCTGCTGAGCTATTCAAAACTATGTAACTAAAGGGTGTTTTCACAAGGAAAGAGTATCTTTGTTCCAAAGGAGGTACTGGGGTAACTTTTCAGAAATATCACATTAAAAATAAACCACCATAAAAATTGCATTGTATTAACTCTGTGACTCTAAAAATGCACTTCAGACTGTCACTACCATTAAAGGTAATGAGTATGTTTTAATTCACCGGTGATGACTTTTTGGGTACAGGCATCCCTCCACCAATGCATTTCACTTCCTCCCCCTGAAAAGTGGGCTCAAATATTATCATCACATGACAATGCAGACCCACCACAGGGCTAGAGAAGGGCCACTTTATTAGGAGTCTGCTGACAGATCCAAACATTCTGCAACATTCTTTAAAGCAGAAGCATGCCATTAATTTCCATATGTATTACTTTCTATGAAAGATAAGTGACTCAACATTGGGAAGGGCTTTACAAGGCTAATATTTCATCTCTGTCCAATACTTTTTTGTGATGTGTCTGCCTATTATGAGACTAACTTATTCCAAAGAATAAATTAAGCAGCAAGACATGACAAGCAGGGCATTTGTATCCAATTTGCTTACAACCTGAGGCATGCTACAACAGCTCGAGGCCAAAGGCTGAATAACCTTAAACATTCAATAAATGCAATAATAATCAAACTGAATGCACAGCATTGGGAGACTTATTTCTATTATAATATCAAATTTATATATAGGACCAAGTGCGACTGTGCATTTAGTGACTGTTACTAAATAAATGATATTGTTGAGAAACTTTTGCTAACCATTGTTCTGAAAACGCTATCCAATACAAGTGAAATGTAGAGGTTTATATACATTGTTCTACAAACAGACAATGCTTGTGAAATGACAGAATTACACCCTGGACTGTAGGTCCAGTATCAGTTTAAAAATATCCATGCAGACATGTATAAATATAAAAGGACTAGACAGCATAGGACAGGACACATAACCAGCCACTCTAGAGTAGCAACCAGCCTGTGCTATCCTGTTCATGTACCAATTAATTAAGGTCTAGCTGTGGAAGAAACAAAGAATTAATTTCAAATAATTTATTTTTTTCTAACAGCACTACCTCATCTCATTCTGAAGAGACTGTGCACAGATAGGCTGTGCTATCGGAACACTATTTACTTCACTGCTCCAGCTTTAATGAGTAAAACAATGACATTATTTAGGTTCACGATCCATTCTCCAGTCACAGTAAAGTTCATCTCTTAAATAAACAGTGTTGCAAGCTGCCTTTAATTTGTACTCAGCATATCAACAATTGATTTTTCCCATAAACTCACTCCCTTTCCACTCTGCCTTGTGACTATATGGTCTGATTTATCCCTGGTGTGGAGAGCTGCCTTCTATGCACATTCCCAAAAACCTCCAAAAATTAACACAATTGAGAATAAAAGATGTGAAGATCTATCTACTCATGAGGTGGAAAGACCGGGCAGCAAACTGTTTCACAAGGAAGCACAGCACCTGTTTCCTTCTGATGTCTTCATTCTGCTCTGGTGAGTCTTAATCTGTAAGGAGGACTATTTTTAAAAATGAAAATAGGAATAATCATTTTAAAAACTGAGAACTAGCTACTGGATTCTCTTTTCCTATCTTTTCTACCATACTCCACCCCAAACAAGGGAAAAAAATCCATCCGTAATTGAAAACAGAATATGAACAGACATAAATAAAGCCCAAACCTTTTAAACATCAGCACAGTGGTGTTTTTTGTGTTCACTGGCAAATCACAGAAATGAATGATATCACATCCAAGCTCTTGGATGTTAGAAACA
The DNA here is from genome assembly GCF_001715985.3 of Manacus vitellinus. Taxonomy (NCBI): domain Eukaryota; kingdom Metazoa; phylum Chordata; class Aves; order Passeriformes; family Pipridae; genus Manacus; species Manacus vitellinus. The sequence goes on from NW_021940813.1 coordinate 17,029,727, forward strand.
TACTGCTCTGGGACAGGCTAACCATTGCTCCCAATCCTGCACTAAAACATGCTAGCAAAAGTCCAAACAAGGCTATTGATACCTTCTGATTTAAGAAATCATATTCTATTAGGCTGTTTCTTACAGTTCAGTCCAGACAAAATGTAACTTACAATCTCATACTAAAAGACAGCATTTGTGTTCCAATTTACATGTCTTATGAAAATTCTGCATAATATACACAATAGTTAAAGTTATTTAAAATACATATTTAAAATTAAAAGACCATAAAACCAGACTGACTACATCAGGTTAAACATCCACTTAGCCAGTGTCTCTTCTTTAACCACGACAAAAGTAGATACTTAATGAAGAATGTATGAACAAAGCACAGACACAGTGGTATTCTCCCAGCCTCCAACAGCCTACAGCTCTGGGACCTCCTCATGGTTCCAGTACTGAGACACACCAGGACATACTTTAGTGGAACATTAATGCGTAATAATGCTGTATATTTGTGGCAGGTTTCATTGGAATGTTATGGGACAAAATAGCTAAAATCACAGTTAGGTATCTCAACTTTGTTAGTTGAATACTATGGTGTCCTTAATTTTTCTATGTCCTGTTCTAAGTATGAAAAAGATTCCAGCATTCAGCTCCTTCCTTTGAACCAGACAAATGTGTAAATACTTCCACAATAAATTTGCACACTGAAGCTATCCATGAGAACTGGGGATTTTCATGCACATGTATGCAGCAACCATGAAATCTTCACATACTTGGAGAGGTGATAGACCCATAAACAAATAACCAGAAAAGTGCTCTTGCATGTCTTCCTTTTTGAAAATCTTTAGGAACATTGTACCTCTGATAAAATGGTGTTCTTTTTATGTGAATATAATTACTTGGCATTGTGCCTAAGAACATACCAAAAGTATGGAGTGATCTTGATGACAATCCCATCACTGACACATTCTCCAAGCGTTCAGTGTTTAGATTTCTATGAATTTCCTCCAAGCCAGAAAGGAGGACAGAATTACTGGGCTATTACTGAACAATTCTTATATTTTGGAGATTTAGTACCAGTGTCTTATGTTACAGCTGCTGCTGCTGCACTGTCTTCCACTTTATTCCAGCTGAATAATTAAATACCCTTTAGTCCTTCTGACAGTCCTAGACTCAGCATGGCTGTTAATCAATATCACATAAAAGGGAATTAGGCTTAGGCAACTGTTGCACAAGGCAGGATGGACAAGGCAAGATGGAAAAAGATCTCCTCTTTCAATTAGAAATTTGATTTTGTGTATTTTACAACACGCCTTACAAAATGTGCACACAGACTTGTCAATACATGAGATATATACAGATGTGTGGGGGAATCAAAATTAACCTCAGAGATTTGTTCCATCATAATGGCAGCCAACAGTCACTTCTCTTTCCATTCTTTTATAAATTCCCTGTCTTCACATGTTTCTGGGATCGAAAAAAAAACCCCTCAGCACCAACATTAAATTTAAAGTATTAAGTTTATAGGGAAAATGTGACTGCATGAAACCATTTCTGAAAATATTACCATATGACTGCAAAAGAGAAATATAAACAAAAGACATTTAGTAATTATTATCTGAATTCTGCTCAGTGCAAAATATATAGGAAGACTTATGTTTCCAAAGGTTAGGGGAATTTTTCTAGAATCTCTAAAAACTGCCCACAAGTTATGTATTTTTTTCATTATTTTCTTGTCCTGCAATGACTCCATAGGCTATTAAGAGCAACCCCAGGCTGAGAGTACCAACAAATTGAAAGATTCACATGAAGGGGTGTAAATTTTCCCCATGCTGTCCTGCCACCATGCTTCATGTTCAGATCTACAGAGAGAAAAGGTGACACGGTTCCCAAGTCTCTTCAACAACTCATCCTTTCTGATGAAATACTCCAGTATTGAATTTAGAAACACCTCAAACTTCCTACCAGGAACAAGACATTAACTGAAAAGTCAAATAAGTGAATTTCAGGTAGTTACATAAATAAATTAACAGTGATAATGACACCATCAAGCCACTGACATAGCGGTGGAAGAGTTCATGTACACTTCACATTCTTCTGTTGTGGGTGGCCTCTGGTATTTCATGTTTAAAGACCTGTGTATTTATAAAACACACCAATTCAACTTCAATCCATGCACATCATAACAACAGCAACTCTGAGTAATGAGGAATAATCAGCAACTAAAATGGAAACGACAAAGTAACAGATTATTCTCAATATTATATTTTCTGAAGCATTTAGCTGAAATTCAGTTTTGCAAAAAACCCAAAACAGTATTTTCCCTCCTTCCTAGTGGTAACATAAAAAGAATCTGCATGTTTTATATCTAATTTATTACTTATTTCAATTTTCTTGTCTCTCCAAGATTTGCTTCAAGCTTTAGGAAGTGTGCTTCCACTAGCACCTCCCTCAAAACGATCCAGAAAACATATTCCATACAGGACACTGTGCACACTCAAGGATCACAGAAAGAACAACAAAGCAACTTCAAACCAACCTGGGCTTTTTTAGTTTCTTCAGTCCCTTCCCTGGAACTGCTCAGCCTCAGGGAAGGCTGGCCAGCCTCTGGTTCCCAGAGGAAGGAATAGTGGTGCCAGAGCCACGCTGCTGAATCGCCCGTGGCAGGCACTTGCAGAAGGGACAGGGCACCCCAGGCGTGAAAGGAGCCAAGGCAGAAGGGATGGCCATGGCTGTAGCTCTAAGCCCAGTCTAACCTCCTTCTGAAGGGGGGCAAATGGGGCCTTGCTGCTCTTATCTCCCCATCCCAGAGCTTGTCCACTTCAATTCAGCCAACACCCTATATGTTTTGTGGATCTTAGCCAAAAAGATTCTGGAGCTACACAACCATTTATTTCTGGGTTGGTTTTTTTTTTTTTTTTGAGCTTCTCAGTACACAATGATTAATCTATACTGAAATACAATCTTTACATCAACTCAATACTGCAATTTGCTTACCATGAAGCTGTGTTACATACATACCTATGGAATCATGTGTGCTAACTTACATTTCCTCTTTTTACACACCATTCAGCTAGAAAATAATGAATGACCCTTTCTTACAGATCAGGTCATATTCTTTTAAAACTGGAAATTAAACTTCAATTAAAATGAAGGAAAAAATATCCATGTTTTAAACACAATAGGATCTTTTGAAACAGTGCTTTACCAGTTAATAAAGGTTTATGTAAGACATGCATGACATTAAATAAAACAGTTTTGCATTTTGAACCAATTCAATACATACAAGAGAAATTAACTGAATATTTCTGGTCCCTATGTCCTCCAAGATTTCAAAACTAACAGATCTCATGCTCTCTTTCTTGGTTTTCTAATTAAGTAACTCATTGGGAGAAAGTAGGGGCTTTCCTAATTAGTAATCTCCCAAGCAGTTTCTCATCTTTAAGCTGTTCGCTAAATTGATAAGCAGAAATTAAGAAAAGCCCTTCCCCTGCTGGAAAGGCTACAGTTGCCAAAAGTGGGTTTACTACATTGGCCAGATCCAGATCCAGAATTAGTCTTCTCACAATTGAGTCAATGACTTTCTGTAAAATTCCAGTAGCAAATACTGTCTGACTATTTTTTTCATTAGATCAATGCAAATAATAATTTGGGATTTAGTAGCTCCCAATTTGCATAGGACTTACAGATTGTGATTTTGTACTTCATATTAAATTGCAAAAAAAAAAAATCTGTTCTGTTTCTAGTGAACATTCAAATATTTTCTTTTTAAGATATTCATGTTGACATGTGATTCAGCAGAATCTTCTCCTGATGCAGCAATTGTCTGTGGTGGAAGCATTGTGTCAGGCAGTACTGCTAGACTTGCAGAACGATGATTAAAAAGCATGTCTTAAAAAATGAAAGTGGTGAGCATAACTATAAAGAAAACATCCAGAGAAATCCAAGCAAAAGACTAAAGACAAAGATACAGAAATAAATGCATAGCTCAGTTCCCGAATTAGTTTACAGTGCCAAACTGATCTCCCCTTCTATAGGGTCACAGCCAAGTGTCATTCCATTTGTAATCTAAACTGAAGCCAAAAATAAATATATACAGAAGTAATATTTGAAGAGTACAAGTATATATATAATTGATTTTCTATGAAGACTTTAGGAGATGTCTAAATCCAAAGTAATTTTTAGAAACTATGTTTAACAGAAATACCAATTCTTGCTAAATACTGGATTTCCCCTAACTGCCTTTATTTAACCTAACTGACCATAATGTCTAACAATTTAGCTCAGTTTACAAAGATTTCCATCAAAACAGACTGTCAGGCAGACCAGTCTGTTAAATGGAAATCTTTGCCTCTCAAGACAAGTTTTCCTCTGACACTTTCCTCTTTTCTGTATCACAAAGGCTCCGCCTGGGATGAAAAACCTCATGAGATGAACCTTCCTTTAATTAGCATAGATTGCTATATGATGAATCAACAAATACATTACACCAGTCCCATCACTATAGTTATCTTGGTCTTGATGGTGTATTTGTTTGCTTCCAGATTACACTACAATTTAACTGCCTTAATCCCCCATATGCCACTCACCTTCTTATTTCGCTGGGTGCCAATTCTTCACACTAAAAGGCAGTCTGTAGTACATGTATGGAAATTTTTTTAATTATGTCTCCAACTTACCAGCTGTCAAACTCTACTTGACATTTACAATAATGTCTGCAGAGTAACCTGTATCTATTCCAGTTTTTTCCACTCTGAACTACCCCTGTTCTTTCTTTATAAATTCACTTGCTTTGTATACTCTTCATATAAATGTTATCCTTTTTTTGTTTACATCTATATTATGACTGAATATGAAATTAGAAATAGAAAAACAGTACATTCTTTATGATGAGGATGAATTGCATAATATGTACTGAACAATTCCTCTTCACTTTGGCAGGCAGAATGCATATTCCTTTATTCTGTTCAGGCATTCAACCACCAATTTGGACTTTGGGAAAAAGAAGCTAAACTAAGTTTTCAGTGAAGATTTGCTTCAGACCTCCACTATAAAGTAGAAGCTATATCAAGCAACAAACAGTCAGGTTAAATCCCAAATGTTTTCATGTTTTGCATTTAAGCTTGGATGATAACTTTGCTCTTTTCCTTTATTGCAACTCTCAACAATGAGCAGCCTCAAGAGAAGAAAATAGTTTCTCAGTCTGAAAATCATATGGAAAAGATCAGCTGTCCTAAAAAAAGTTATAAATGTCTGGACAAACTTTTCCCAGATTTTCCTTCTTCAGTTATTTAATGAACATATGGTTATTTATAATGTGAGTTACACTTGTAGTATTTCAAAAATTAGTTATAAACATGCCTAGAGCTACTCAGCTCCTCCCTACTGACCTTGCTCAATACACTCGAGCATTGTTTGCTTTGGCATGTCTTTGACAGTGAATCCCTGTTCTTCAGTGTCTTCTCTCTGTGCTTTAAAATTCACCTTAGCTTTCTTCTCTTAGCAAGTACCTTATAACAGGTTATTTTAATTTCAGAAAGCTCATAACATCAGATATCAATTATGACAAATAAAAGCCCTGGCCAGCAGGCATAGCTGATTAAAAATACATATAAAATGAATGCAAGCTCAGCTACATTTTAAACAAAGTATTTAAGGGACAGTAAGGAGTAATCATTTAGGTTAGTGAAACGTAGCAGAAGCTAATAGCTGTGTCGATGTCTTTTTGACAAGTACAATATAGACATGTGTCCAAGTGAGGCTCCTCTCCGAGTCGGGAGACAGGCACTTCTGGAGCATGATACACCTCATCAGGGAGACTCTGCCCCAGAAGGAGAGGCCCTTTGCTGGGAGCACCTAAGCCTGGGCCAGGGATGGCTCCAAGGTAGACAGACACCTCCGTTACCTGACATCTGTGTAACCCATGAAATTAGGTGAGATGATCTGACCCAAAAGAAGCTATGTTAAAAGTAATGGGAATACAGCTAAGAGACTAGAAATACAGTCTTCTACTTTTCATTCTCATGAATGTATGTACATGTGTGCATGTTTTGTTTTTGTTTTTTTTTTCCAAAGAAAAAGAGTTAGGCAACATCATCCTGAAAATCCAAATTAATCTTCTTCCATGTTTATGCTGTTTAACTGTCTGTGGGGTTTAATGTAACTTTTCATGTAAATATATCAATTTGTTCAAAATTTCTTCCTACTTAATAGAGGTTTAATTCTATTCAGTGTATCACTTAATAAATGGTAATCCTTTGCAATCAACACAAACTGCAGATGTAAAATGTTCATCAGAAGATGGAAGGGCTTTTTACTCAACATCTAGCATTTCCTCAAGTACTCTCATATACTGTTTTTTCTACTTTTGAATTCAATTCTATTGTAAAGAATCCAAGAGAAACCACTAACTGAAACATCAATGTTGCATATAGCCATGGCTTCAAATGAAAACGAAACTGCTCATTTCTTATATTTCTTCTTAAAGTCTATAGAATTACTTTTTGTTTTAAATGTTCACCGTTAATTGCATTTTACACCTCACTTGGGGATTCCACAGAGTTCTGTCCTTGACTCTCCATGCACAAGGGAAATCTCACTCAAAACTGATTTTAATTATCACCTATGAATAGATACTCTGTGCTCCAGACTTGCCTCTTCTATGCTCTCAACCAGAATCCTTATCCATTTTTGATGTGATTATTCTCCAGAATAATTTTGAACACTCAGTACTCCTTCTCCCTTTCCTCTGCAGTCCTTCTTGCTAGACTACTACTAATCTTAAGTACTGTCAACATCACAGTCATCATGTTTGTCACACAGACTTGCAACCCTTGATAACGTTACCTTAACCTATACATTTAGAAAAAGTCTCCACATTTATATAAGTAACTTAATTTTTCTATAGAATCATGGCATCATAGAATGGTTTGCACTGGAAGGGACCTTAAAGATCATCTAGTTTCAAACCTGTGCCATGGGCAAGGACACCTTCCACTAGACCAGGCTGCTCAGGGTCCCATCAAACCTGGCCTTGAACACTTTCAGGCGTGGGGCATCCACAGCTTCTCTGGACAGCATGTTCCAGTGTCTTTATTTTATTATTTTCAAAGTCTTTCACAGTCCTTCTCTAACCTCCTTTATCTTATTTGCATGTTAGTGCCCTTGTCTATTTACTACATTTCCAACTGGTAATCTGCATGTTATTTTCATGTTTTCTCTTCTATTGGGAAAATGTTTTCTTAATCATCCATCAAGCTACTTCACTAAGGTCCTTCATATTCTTCAGAACTTTAGAAAAGATGAGCATTTTCTAAGAAAAACGTTGCTTTGGTAAGAAAACCAAAATGTACTTTCTAATGAGAAAAAAAATCCCTTCCTAAATTCCATTAGTACTTGGAGATGTTTTATTCCTTCAGGTGTGCCTTTGAAAATGAATGAGAAGAATGGCTATAGTCAAAGGACTCTGTTCAGACTACCACTGTTATTCCAGATTAACATCCTGGAAATTCATTCTAGACTTGAAAGTCGAACAGACTTACTCTGTTATGGCTAACTAAAGTAATCAAGATTTTCCACATAAAAATTTTTGCCACCACACCTGTTTCAATTCCATCAACATTACAAAGGCAGCCAGTTTGGCTCTACACTTGGAATTTAGTTAATGATCTAGTTGATGTCTCATCCAGAAAATAATTTAATTTACAATTCTGTCAGCAATTCTGCATGAATAAAAAAGCAGCAGACAGGAATTCAGTACTCTAAAATACAAAGAATGTGAGAATCTGATCCACAGAATAAGAGAAGAACAAATAATCTAGAGTACAGGCTTTGAGTTTTGTAAAATAAAATTCTAAATGTTTAACTTTTTGTACTGTATGCTCATCTGAACACGATTCCTTGCTTGATCATGTTCTTACTGTCTTATTTTACTGTATGTTGTTAAAAAAGCAAAACCTGTAATTATATGAGAGTTTTATGTTTTATGGCACAATGAAACTCTTCAAAATCCTGGTCTCTCAAGCACCTTCACATCCCTCTGAACTGCTGAAATCAGGTGACACCATTGCTGATTATTTCACATTTACTGCAAAAACTCACTACCACCAAGGAAGGAAATTCCAAGGTGTGCTTCAAGAAGCTTTGCAAACAAAAAGCTCTCTTGACAGATGTTTTATGTTTTAAGGTATTTTCCTAAGAAAAACTACACAGTCTTCAAAGTTTTCTAACTCAGGCAGCTAGGAGCCCTGGGTGGAATTTCTACAAACCCATAGGTGACTTCTCGAGAAAGGCTTTTGATCATGGCCACTGGAAATCCCAGGACAAAGACAATAGCCTGCTCATTTCTTATTCTCAGCTGTTCCACAAAATCAAGATTAGCTAACCAGCCCTTCTCCTCAAAAGACAGGGAACTGGGTCACTATTGGAGTTTTATTTAGGTAAACCTCTACAATGCTTTCATCACGCCACAAGGAAAACATCAAATTCTGCAAGCTCTTTTGCCTCACTCTCAAATTTACAGCTTATATAAAAAGAAACCAGATAAAAGGTCTAAGAGCAAAACTCAGACCGATAATACAGTTGAACACAAAATATCCCAAAAACCACAATGGATTAAGCAAACTTTCCTAATGAGGTTATTTAGTTTTCTCTTTCCTCACAGAAGTTAGGGGTCTGTCCCCACCCCCATTCATTCATTTCTCCTCATTCAGGCAGAACTGATTAAACACTACGAAGGTGCATTGTTTCTTCCAGTCTTTCCTCATCATATTTCATCATGTAAGGTAAGTGTATAACTCAACTGGCTTATGTCCTCCTAAGATACAGTGGCCAAGATGGAGAAATAAATCCTTTGAGAAGACTGACACTAAACTCAATATTTAGTAAGTGTTGTGGACATTATTAAATACAAAAGCATATGACAAGATCATCATATTGTCGTAATTGTGATTTGCTACAGTTTATCAGAAGACTCCTGCATGTGGGCAGGAGCTGTTGGACTGAGGGGAGATTTTGTTTTACAGGCAGTCAGTTATAGGAGATTACACAGTGAGAAGCACTGACACACACAGACACACATCACACACCCTCCTCCAGGCTTTTACACAAATCACTCAGAACTTAAACATACGAAGACACAATAATTTGATGCGGGAATTTCTGCTTTAATTGAAATTAGCCCTTTGTTAACTTATAAAAGATGATTCCTAACATGTGAGCTTAAACTTTTCTCTTACAACGAAGCTGTTTCTTATTTTCAGCTGAAATAATATTTTATCCTGTATTTTTTCTTCTCCTAAGAAAATGTGTGCCATATTCTCACTTCATGTATAAGAATTTGGGTGGCTTAATTGTAACAGGTTTTAGCATATGAAAATCAAAGCTTTTTATGCACTGCAGTGTATTTCATAATATGATATACGACACACATTGACAAAATAAAAGAAAAATTAACAATTTATATCCTATATGCCAAGTGTTTTCTTAATGGTACTAGAGAAAGGAGAAAAGGAAAATAAAGCCAAGGTTTCAACGTTAAACTATGTATCACAGCCACTGTACAGCAATGGCTGTGGTCATACTGGAAACAGAGAACACCAAGAGCTGATAACATTCCTCCTTTTCCTTCTCTGCCTCCAGCCCCCAGTAAAAGCTGCACACACGTCAGACTCCTTTACTCTGGAAGGACAAGAGCAGAAATGACATCTCCTCAACATATGCCATGAAGCTACTAAGAGAAGACTATCAGTTTGAAATGTGGTTGGTACTTCGTCCTGCTAATTCCTCACTGGTCACTAAAACTTTCTTCAACTGAGGGATGAACACAGGCTAGGAACAGTGCCCAAAACAGTGTCATTTAATCCTGGTACTAATAGACTACAACAGCAGCACTGGTTAACACCTCACAGCCTTTTAGGGCCACATTATTTTGTTTATTTCAATAAAGAAAAGCACATGCACACAAGAGGTTCCCCAGACCAGCACCACTTAAAACAACAAAAACAACAACAAAACACAGGAAAAACCAAAGACTATAAAAAGACAAACACTGTAACAAAGGACCAATTAGTTTTACCCTTCAACAAAGCAAAAGCTTATCAAATAATAAATGAGTAACCTAATATCTCCTTCTGCCTTAAATCCTTTCCCATTCCTTGCCAATCCCCCCCTTCCCTGCAAAACCAGATGGCCCCAGCAATATGCCCTGAAGGTCAACAGATGCACCATGTCTTTGGATGAAGAAAAGGTATATAATGTCTTTATTAATATTTCCAGATGATAAAACTGGAAAACACAAGGTGAAAAAAAGCACAAAAACATCCACAGCAAGAAAACAAAGCAAGCACAGTTACTGTGTTAAAATATTCAGGACACCAATGAAAATAAAGCCAAGTAGTGAACTCTTATTAACGCTATGAATAATAAATAACAAGTGAAAAGAAGATGGTTTAAAAAAAAGTATTATAAGAAATTACATAAAGAAAGGATACTAGATAACTCTGGGATTGGTAATGCATATGGCTGCTTATTTGTCATGGCTGTCAGAAGTTGTGAATTTCAAGATTTTCATGTTTTTACAAAATGTGCCCCTGCCTTTTGGCTTCATAGGAAACTGTGTCAGTGGGTGAGTAGATGAACACGCTCATAGGTGAATAAACAGGTGAACAATTTAGCCTGCAGTGGGTTGGCTGACGCTTCATGCTGTTCCAGAAAAGTATGCCTGGAGAGACTCAAATGATTTACAGATTAAGCTACTCCAGATTTTCACTGGTGAATTTGAGGTACAAATCCATGTCTGTGAGTCTTAATGTGAAAAGCGAGTGTAGTGACATTATTGTGCTTGATGCTTTTTGTGTTCCGTTACTTCCAGATCAAATTTGTCCAATTTAACAATAAAAAGAACTTTTAACTGCCAAATTTATCAGATAGCCAGGCAGATACCTTTCCTCAGATCATCCATGATAAAATATTTTACCCTGCTCCCTGTCACAACTGGGAAGTTGCATGTTCTTTACCTTTTGTGCATGGGTACAGTTGTGATTATCACTGACAGCAATATGATTCCCTAAGTTGGATCCCAAGACAGACCTGCATTTTCAGGCTTAGTAACTGAGGTCTGTAGACACCCTGTAACTTATTACTTGTAGGAAGACAGAGGTGTATTTGTGTAGGTATTCTAAGCTCATGGCACATAAAAAGGTGCACAGATTAACTTACCACCCTTTCTTCAACATGAAATAACTTGTTAGCCTAGAGTACCTTGCTCATGTGTCCTTGTACAAGCCTAGAAGATAAGGGGCTAACGTGTGTCTCAAACACCGGCAGTCAGACAGCTGTGGAGCCAACCGAGGATTGTTGGTAATAACACACTGTGAGGAAGAACAGGATGTGCCTGGAGAATGGGACCACACGGAGGTAGAGCAGCCCTTTCCTGGGACAAATGTCCTTGTTCTGGCTCCTGGAGATAAGCACAATGTAGTCCAGGGCAAGCACAGGAATGAGGTCCAGAAGCAGGCATGGACCATAAGGGAGGATCAAGACCACCAAAGACCACTGAAACCCTTGACCCATTTCCAGCAGGGTCTAGAAAAATGGACTGAGAAACATCTCCAGGGCAGGGAAACTGAGCTATAAAAAGGCACCCCAACAAAGCCCAGGCACATGTACCCCCCAGAACCCTGGACATTCATCAGGTGGATTGATGCTGATACCAGGACTGGTGATCTCTCTCTTCCTTATTTTCCGCCTTTCTTTGTCTTTCCCCCTCTTTAATTCACCTCTCTTTCTTCCCTTTTTCCCTACCCCTTTATCCATACTCACTGCCATGTGCTCATACTAGGAGATCAGGGACAAACTAATACATGTCAAGTGTGTAATTTACTAATAAAACTTTGTAAGCTTTTGCAGATGCTCTGACTTTTGTCAGACCACACTTTTGACCACAAGCATCGAATTGTGCGTCCTTCTTGGGTGCTCCCTTCCCCTTAAGGGACAACCACAGTCCTTAGTTTAAAACTCTATGCCCCAGAAAAAAAAGTATGATTCAGTTTAATTTCCTCATGGGTTCAGAACTAACAGAAGTACCAACAAACAAAACCTCTTCCAAGAGCATGCATTAACATAAAGCACCCTGAGTAGCTATATTATAAGAAAAGTGGCCTCTTTTTACTTAAAATAGATATACGCCATCTTCTGAAATGAAATTTTTTATGTTTGTACACAAACAATATAACAAAGCCTATTCCTATCTGAAACTACAACCATATGAACCAAAAAGCCCACAGCTACCTGCTCCTAACAACACAAGGCCCATGTGGATATGCTGTTGTGGCCAAAAGGTGTTAAGAACCTTTAGCCGTGGACAGGTATCAGCCGTGCAAAGTAGTTTCCACCAAAGCAAATGATGCAGACAGATCGTACTTCACTGGCAAAACAGACAGGCAAAGAGGAATAACATAACCACTCCAGCTTAAACTCTGATGGTCAGAAGGTGTTCACCTTCAGATCTGAGGACCTGTCTCCAGCAGAAGGTCGCTTCTGGCCTAGCAGAGATGCCATGTATACACATAGAAAGTACTGCTTTGCCATCAAGGACCCACTGTCTTCCCAAACAGCATGAGGTACAATGGAGGCACCCACAGTTTGGCAGACATGGCCTCTTACAACACTTTCTCTGGCCATAATACTCTTAAAGAGGGTTTACAAGTCCTGGATAGAGTTTTATGTTTCTCTTCCCCTCTCTGTGTAAGTCAGAATGCACCCAGTATACCATCACTTCACAGTCCAGCTAACACCCAAGCCAGAGGAGGTATATATCAGACTCAATATACGCTAAAGTAGCACTACAAATGTATACTCTATTTTAAGAAAAACTAGAATAAAGTGCTGAGAAATTAAAATTATTAATCTGAGTAACTGTACTCATTTCTATATCCCACCATAAAGACTTAAATCTGTAGAGACTTCACTAGATTTTTTGTGCGAATAAGGAGTAACCATCATTATGTCAGTGGAGCACTACTACAACCTGGGAAAGGCCTGTTACTCATGAAATTGAAAAATAAAGTAGTGTGTATGTCAGTCCAGCAAAGCAAGCTGCTGATTTCTAGGTATGACTGTGTGGAAAGGGAGAAGCTATATGAGAATAAAAGACTGTGAAAGCTGCTCCATTTTTAAAACAGAGAGATTGTAAAATTGTAAACATTTTACAGTGGGTCAGGTTTGGTGCCTAACATCTGCAGCTGAGCATTCACACTGTGTAACAAAAATGTCTGCAGAGATCTCTCCAAAGCAGCTCCACATTATCAGTGCATTGAAATATTTATTCAGCAAGACAGAACATCAATAACATTACCTCGTAAGTTTTCTATTTTTAAAATATTTGGAATTGCACTAGATAGCCTAATGCTCAAACCACTTTGTTGCAACGTTTTCAAAAAAAATAAACAAAAACTCCTAGTCTCATCTGAATTATTTATTCTTCTCTTCAGAATTACAAACCAGCGAATATCAGTATAAAAAAGCTCAAAGCATCCAATCCAACCAGCTGTTTTCAAGATACAACAGGAGACAGAAAGCCTGAATCAATAATAAAGTATCGTTATTTGTATTTAACTGCTGCCTAGGAATGCTAATCATGAATCTTATATGCAAGATTATATTAAAATCTAGAAGAATCCAGATGAAAAAAGAGACAAAATTATCCTTGTCCCCAGAAGGTATAATTTAAAATAAAGAGACGGATAAAGAGGTAAAGGGATATATGTATTCTGGTAGATGAAAAGCAGAACAAAACAATGAATATGTCTCCAGGCCACACTGCAGAGGACACACTCATCCTAGCTTGAGTACTGCAAGACATGCTGCATTCCATAATTTTTCCTGTAGTAAAGTATGAGTGGCCCAGGTAAAGCATCACCCTAGAAAAGCTGCACTGTTTTGCTAACCATGCTAAACTTGGGCTTCTATACAAAACCCCACACTGTGCAGTGCTGTTACAGCCAATAAACAAACACTGCTCAGCATTTTCAATGGAATAATTTGTTCTTCTTTGTTGTAAAGTGGATACCTCCTAGAGTCACCTGACCAGCCTGTTGCACTCTGCCCAAATTCATGTTGTCACAGACCTCGTGGGACCCATCCAAAACAAGAGACATAAAGGAAGCAGGCAGTCGGGTAACAAGCCTGCTCCAAAAAGCGCTGCAGTGGAGCCTTGCTCAGAGGGAAGGAGCAGCTCTGCCAGCTTCCATGCTGGCACAGCAGTATGAAACAGGTATGCTTTCCAAAGGGCTTTTCAAAACAAAACCTGCAGTTGTCTTACCAGTTTCATTTTCAGACTCCTCCACTCCAGTTGTTAAAAAAGAAACAACAATAGCAGAAGAATAAATGTGAAGCAAACTGTAGTATCTCCTACAAATAGTACTCCTCTTATTCCTTTGGTACACACACAATTTGACTTTATTTTTCTTTTAAAAAGCATTTTTTCCCCAACGAACAAAAAAAGGTTATCTGGACAGCTCTAAAAAATACAAAGAAAAGATAGGGAGAGTTTGATTCACAAGAACACATCTTCTCTTTGATATTGGTACAGCTGTGGGGTGAAGTGTTTTCCCCGGGCTTGCAGTGACACTGAAGCAGCACAGCTGACCTCTGTAAGAGGGAAACAGCTACATGGGCACTCTCATGTTTCCACCCGACATGCAGTGCAGTTTTCACAGAAACAGAGGTGTTCTAGCACAGGTCTCATGGTGCTATGTTCAACCAAGAAAAAAGGTGCCTCAACCCTGGCAGTGTTCAAAGCCAGGTTAGATAAGGCCTCACTGGGATTTTTGGTTGGTTGGGTTGGTTGGGTTTTTCTTACTCTTTTTTTCTCTCCCTTATTACCATAAACATATGCAGGTGGTTAAGAGCCTGGCTGTTAGGAGCTCTGGTAGTTTCAGCCCAAGGAGTCCCCAGGCAGGACCTACCAGGCAGAATGGGTTACATGATCCCAGAGCCATTGCTTCCACAGGCGCACACAGGCTAGACTGCATTTGCTTGAGCAGTTGATGACGGATTAAGCCCAGCAGATGAATACAACAGATAACTATCACATCTTAAACCAGCACAGCTAAATCTACCAGTTTATGAGACAGTAGTTTATGTAAAAGGCCCAAATGCCAAAGGAGCTAGAAGTCCTTTTAAAAGACTTTCCAGAATATTCCAAGTAAGTGACTTTCTTGCTCCCTTAAGAATTTATAATTCCTTATGCCACTTCTGCCTTTTCCAACAGGATTCTGAGAGAATGAATTCATTAAAACATCGAGATCATTTGAAGAATAGAAGGAAACGAACTGTTGCGAAAAGCTAGAACAATTTGATAAAAATTGTTATTATCCCACTTAATGATGGGATAACGCATTTGAACAGCAGAGAATTTTGTAGTGGGTTATTCAGGGGGAATTGTTTTGTGCAGATCATTTCTCTATTAAGATTAAAACCTTCTCGGCCTAGACATCCTTCAATGTTAAGAGTTGTATGCATTTCTATTTCACATCACATAATGTCTGCTTATAATGCAATGCTATGTCACTCAAATGGTGAGAAAATGAATAAAGTCATTTTTAGAAGCACTAAATACTTAAGAAAACAAGACTTCATTATTATAATTGCTAAAAAGTAAGGGATTACAATACCTTGGAAGACAAATTTCAAGCTTAAAGTCTCACCTTGCATATACGTGCATTTATATATGTATATAGGGAGCACCCCTATCTGAGAAGGGTTCCCTTGGAGCACTGGTGAGGGTTTGGAATGTCTCCCTTCCACCCCTCCTCCCACCTTGCTGAATGGCAAACCTGCAAGGACTGAAGCGAGGCAGCTACCTGGAAAGAAAAAGGATCCTTCATAGTGTATTTATAAATGTTAAATGGCCTGGGAAACTGCTAAGAGATTTCTCATGCTCGGATCCTCATTTTCTCCTGCGTGGCCATCCCTGGGACACGGCTGGAAAACAAGGCAGCCATTTTCTCATAAGCTGTTACATTCAGCAAACCAGATTGAAGTGCTTGATAAGCTGCTGTTCTCTTCCGTGCCTGCAGCGATCGGAGGGGAAAAACAACCCATCACCCACAAACAGGTACAACCACAGCCATCTCTGCTGTGAGCCGGGGCAGGCAGTGCAGATGGGGCTGGGGGAGGAAGGGAGGGAGGCACGGATGGGGAGGCCTCCATGTGAACATCCATATTCCTGGGCAGCGCTACCCTTCATCTGTGCAAAACCTCACGGACATGTGACATAACGCTGCTTCCTCACGGTTTTGTGTTTCCAAGAATAAACTGTCACTGTGAGAAAATGCTTTTGCAGAACCTGTGTGTCCAAGATACTGACCGGTGCGGAAAATGCCTCCTTGTGGTCTGTATGGGCAGACAGTGATTTTAATTGTGTTCGGCACAGGTACACATGCACCTGTATGCCCACACATACCTGATGCAGTTTTCATAGGAAACATGGCTGTAAGTAACTTCTCTTACATGTAAGTAACCTCTCTGAAATAATTTTTTAAGGGACCAGACTGTCAAAACCACTGAGCACCCCAATGCTGTACAGTATACAAATCTGGATATTCGAGATTGGTAATAGCTTGAGAATAGAGAGGTCTGTCCTTAGATGTAAAGCAAGAAGTCATGGCACTTAGATTTACCTCTGTCTTCTATTATAATCCACTTTCTTGTCAGTTTTGTAAACCTCCCTATTTTGCAGCAGTGTTTCAAAACTGGGCAGCAAGAAGTCCTGGGCGCAGAGAGATACCTTTTCAGTTTCAGCAAAACATGTTCAGACTTAGCTATGCTCAAAGTCTCTGGAGAAAAAAAAAATTCCCACTCAGCTTTTGTCAACAGAGACTACTAAAACCCATTTGCTGAAGTCCCCCACTACCCTATGCATGCTGCCCTGGCTCTTTGCTTCAACACAAAGTCAGGCTCCAGCCAGACCCCAGTGGGCAGGCTGCCCTGCCAGCTCACCCAGCCAGGCCCACAGGAAGTTCAGTAAGTGGAGGACACATGCTCCCATTCGGCCACTTCTGATAGCTTCTGTTTGGCCGGCAGGAGAGTGCTGCACTGAGCTCCTTCTCCATGCGGACAGAGGCTGCACAAGCAGAAGGTGATTTCCTGAAGCCATCAAAGTCCCCATGCCTCCAGCTCAGTTCAACCCACAGAGGGTCTGGCAGACCTGCCTGGCTTGGCTCTGCTGGCACGTTAAATTCATTATATCCAACTCGGACATCTCTTTTCAGTGGCTGATCCGCAAGAGATAGCAGTACAATCCTGTTACCTAAGATAATCATTGAGGTCAGCTTTAAGCAATTTAGTCATGGAGTGCCAATGGTCAGGAATCCCAAAACTAGGACTGCTGTCAATACTATGTGTTTTTAGCACTACACCTACGAAGTTTCCTTTCTCTACAGAAAACAGCAGAACAGCCAAAAAGGTGACACACAAATGAAAACGCTATTAAGACCATAGAAAACCTAAATATGAGAAAAGCATACCTGAGCTGTCGAAATCTAAGGCATCATCTCTCCTTTGCTTTTTCCAGCCAGAAGCACAATTTTGCTCTGAGCTCTCCCTTCCTGTCACCTGCCTCCTCTGACCATAGGCAGCTCCCACCACCACCCACTGCTGCTTCCATGCTGGGCAAACAGCAGCAGCTGAAATCAGGCAACACTACAAGATATTTCTTGCCCCAATCAGTACCTGCTCCAGCTCTTGAGCACAAGACTTAAGTTTGCCTCTGCAACCTTTGCACTTCCACTTTCACACATGCTCGCTAAGGTTGTTAAATCAAAATGGTACCCCAACACATCATTCCTAATGCTGCAAACTCTGTAACTGTTTCCCAAAATTACTGCATGACACCAGAGGTGACTCTGGCCAGCTTTGTAGAACCTCAGTAAGACAGGAATAAACAGAAGTAGAGCACCAGTACTTCAAACATGTGATGCCCTCATCAGCTGCCAAAACTACTGAAACATAGCCCTGTTCTACATGATTAGCTAGTGAAGAACACTTTTGTTCTGTGGCCATTTATTTTTACTGGGTAAAGTAACAAGTCTTGTTTTTCTGCCAAGTATACATGCACCAAGGCATTTTTTAGTATCTTTTATTTTGAAATGCAGGATAGTATAAGTTTAAGAGTAGAAAGTCTCCTCACTCCACTAAAATTCAAAGTATGTAAAACCACAGCTCTATTAATCATGCCATCTGTGCTAGAAATGCCTTTTTTTTTGCCATAAGACTATTATATCATTTGCAGGTGGTAACGTCTAAAAATATATCACAGAAGATATATGTAAAAACAGACTACTCATTTTCTTGATCAAGACAGTAAGGAGAAATGAACCCATGCTGATCTAGCTCATGCCTCTTGGTACTGGAGGTTTTCTCACTAGACCTGTGACCCTCAAGCTGAAACATCATTTTCATACCATCAAACTAGATAAAATGGCTTGATCTCTTCCAGGAAGGAAGGAGTTCAGCAGTGGACTGAAGAGTCTAGCACGATATGGCTAGAAGGGACAGGAAGACAAAAGCAAGGGCTGAACCACCTCTCACAGCAGCAGCAAGAATTATGTTGGCTCAGCTGTGTTGTCTAATCAAGTATTCTAAATCAATTAAGACTGAAGCCAATTTGTACACATGAATCTTTGTATTTATAAATGAACCTAAATATTCCACAGTAATATTCCATATGGTTTATTTCCTGTAGTACATGGAGAGAAACCAAGGGCTGGCCGAGCTCATTAGCCATGAAAACATGCTATTTCATAAGGCAAGCTTTTGTCCAGCAGTACAAAAAATGAGCAGTGAATGGACGAAGCCCTTCCCACCCTATAAAACAATGGTCTCCCATGCAGGAATGTCGGTTAATGTTAGTTATCAGTAAACATGGTCTCTCAGATGTTTGGAATTGTCACCAGTTTGTAAGTAATTCTCATCTTCCCAGAATACTTTATATATCACAGATTTTAAAGAAAACAGAAAGCCACTTCTTCTGCCTGTAGAGTATTTTCCTAGGTTTTTGTTTGGGCAGTGATGCTGGAGCAGAGGCAGGGTGGCTGCAGACCCCCACGGAGGTAGCTCTCCACAGATGCCACCCTTAGCTCTCCATACAAACAGCTGAGCTGCTCATCATTCAGTGGCCTGGGACAGCGATTTACAGCCATCCTAGGCAGATCAGCTCTAGCAATGGTTGGCTTTAAAAAGGTGCACAGCAAAGTAACTTCAAAGTAATTTCAGCAGTGACTCAGCCCTGTGTATTAACAGCCAGCCTAAGCTTATTTAAGAGCCTACTGTTGCCATGTGTCAGGGCTGGATCAGACTATTGAGCTAACTGGACGCTCCCCTCACATTTTTCAGCATGACAACAGAGCTGCCAGTACTCTGGGAGCAGAAGCACAGGTCAAGCAGAAGGGGAAGGAGGGCAGGACAGGCCCTTTGGAGCCACTGCTTTTGAATCGGCTTGGGTCAGCTGCGAAGAGTTGGATTCCCCTGGTCCACAGGAGGAAGTGGAAGCTGAGAGGATGAAGTTGCGAAGAATTGGGCCCCACGTAGGTCTTTATACCCGCCATGCAATGGAACACAAAACAGTGCTTAGAAGAATCTTGTACACTCATGTAAAATACCTGTGTGCAGAAATGAAGAGTATCGTACCCCGGTGCACGGCTTTTGGTCATACTGGAAAGCGCAGGGAGGTGAAAAATAGAAAAAGTCACCATAATCTGATTAGCTGTGTAATAAAGACTAAACTGGGAGATCAATGAGGGAAACTATAAGGAGGGGTTTTTTCAGCACAGTATGCTGGAGAAAAAATGGGAAATCTGGTGGAAATCTAATGGGATAAAGTAACAGATGGTAGGTAGAGACCTAAGGGACATGGAATATGTTTAAAGATGATACTGGCTAACAGTATGATTAAGAGTACATGCAATACCACAGTGCACTGCACTGAACTAAAATGTAAGTATTAAGGCCATAAAACCCTTAATATTCTAGGTTAGATTTACATACTTTTATAGACACCTACAAGACAAATAGGAAGAACGCTTACAAGAAGGATCTATATAACACAAGTATCTGGGCTACTTAGGGGAAGGCTCCTGTCCCTGTCTTGAGAAATGTGGCAAATAACTGTCTACAAATATGATACAGGACAAGCAATTAAATTAATCAGCAAAGATATAACAATAAATAATCGAGTCAATATATAGAAAAGAACAAGTACAAACTACCATCATCTGAGTGACCTGAAGTCTACCTGACAGTACATCATTCCACCAGGCCTATAAGGTCTCTCGGGAAAAAAGCAGATCAAACCCTATCCACTTTTTCAATCACAGATACACCAGCAACTTCCAGTAAAATCTTTCACATAACCCACTGTTCTTCCAGCTGGTACATGTGCAGGAGGAGGAATTGTGGTCTAAAAGATGAAAACACAAGCAGGTCAAGTCAAGACGGCCACTCATGCTCAAGCAACGCTTTCAATGTTCTCTTAGGTACCATCAAATTTGCTACAGCAGTCTCACGGAACTATGGTGGTCCCATGCCTTCCAAATATTTGCCAACAATTAAATAATATCTATAAACAATACAGTCCAGCTGTAGAACTGCTTATTTCTCCATAAAATAAACATTACATATATAAACTCCAGATATACACAGATAGATGGATACATACATACATACAATAGAGAGAGTGTTAAACGGAGTAGATGTAAACAAATTATATAAAAAGATATAAACCAATGCTGCATTATTATAACCCAGTTATTTATGTAGATTTATTTTAAAATATGTCTGATTGCATTCATAGCACTGATGAAGAGAATAGTAATGTACTAAATACCATTAAACACTTAAACTAAAATTCCTCCTTGATCGTCCCTTCACAAACACTTTGATTTTACTTTGCCACCCAGGACAAGAATAACCACATGACCTGAAGGTCAGAAAACTCCTCCTCTGTTATGAGAGCAAACTAAACAATTTTCAGAAGGAGAGTCCTCTCCCATGCACAATCCTGCTTTTGGCTCTCCCACGTCCGACTGGCACTAATTTAAATTAGAGGACTGGTAGCTTTAGCACTTCAGCTGATATCAATTACCATTATATCAGGCAAAGCACTCCCTGAAGTAATTAGGAACTAAGCTGCTTATGGAAATAGTGCAAAAACCTCACTAGAAATTAAACAGAAGCCGGTACACAGCAGAGACATAACCAGCACCCCTGTAAGAAAAAGAGATTTAAATGGGCAGCTGCATTTTGCATCAGCAGAATTACAACCATTTCTGTGAATGGTTTTAAGGGGCACAGAGAGGTCACTGCTTGGGTCACTTCCATAGCTTGGGTTACTGCAAAGCCAACAGATAATGACTACATAAAGGAAGCAATTGGGCACTGTTTTAAGGCACTGGACTGCCTTAAAACAGCTGAGGAAAACCAGAATGATGCAGCTTCAGAGCAAGCATCATCCTCTGATTTATTCACAGCTAGCTTATGAAAACTTCCCAGTGTTTTTACAATCATAAAATCCAATAAACCAAGACCCCAAACACAGACTTTTTTTTTTAATCCCAGTCCAGGAAAATGGTGAGAGGTAATGAGAGTGGGCCTAATTAAATATGTTGCAAGGAACAAATAAGAAAAACAGTCTTTGGAAGCCTAACTTGTAACATGCAAGTTGTCTTGCATAGCTGTGCCTGTGTCTGTTCTTGGGATGTCACCTCAATGGCCCCTGCCCAAGGGCAAAATATTTTGTTTTAAAGATGCTTAACTAGTACTTGTTATATAGCGCAAGCTCACTCAACTGAGGAGACAGCTAAAGTCATTCAGGGCCCACCTTACATGTTCTGAAAAGGCAGATATAGATAGGCTTCCTGGCACCTTTCCATCCTACAATTTCCTACTGCTATTACACTGATGATTCAAATCTAATTTTAACAAGCAAGCAAGCTTTCTGCTGTCAGCAACCATTGTTCCAAGAGAAAAGGAAAATATTTTAAGTACAATTTCATGCCTTTCAACATCTGCATTTTTGTATTGCTTTTGTTCCTGGAGAGGGGTATGGAAAAGGAAAATAAGGGGAGCACTTCCCAAGATAAGGAGCTAAGATATCAGTGCTGTCACTTATCATTTCCTAAACAAGCCTAATTTCCCCAAACAATACATGAGTGGCAGAAGGGTATTATTCATTTAAGGACTAATGCTTTGAAAATCTAAAAAACTTGCTACAGTAACAAAGCAAGTTTCAAAAAAACATTCCTCTAAGAACATATAAAAACAATGGGATTTTATTTTCAAAATTACAAAAATATTTTCCACATCCTTTGGTAAAACTGAGTCCTACACAGCCACAATGTTTATTTTTTAAAATAACTAATTCTTTACAGCTAAGTTTCTGTGTAAATGTAACTTCACCATGAGCTCAGGAAGAACCTAAAACTTTCCTTGACTGTATAGTCTCTCACAAAGAGGTAGCCACTCACCATGTTTCTAAGTGTTGGCCAAAGAGATCAGAAAAATGAAAATAGTTTGAATATTCTTTTACCTATGTTTCAGATGGCCTTCAAAAGCCAAGTCAACATAGAATAACAAGCTGAGTTCATTAGTTACACAGCAAAAGAAATCATCCTATATTATGTGCACTGGCAGTGAAAAGATATTCACTGAACCTAATTAGTTCTGAAGATTATTGTAAAGGGACATAAACTTGGTTTCAATAACCAAGAATAAGACAACAACGAGCATAGAAAAGTCTTCCTCACAAGGAAGAAACAGCTCAGCTGTTCTGAGTTACAGCACAATTGGCTATGTGGCAAGTCCTGACATTTGTATCATATGATTTTAATAACTTATAATAGAGGGTTAAATACATCTGCAGGTCTCCTAAATAAAACAAATGCTATACTGTGGTGCTGCAATATGTAAGGTGTTTCCATTACCTAGAATTCATATCACAGAGGGTTATTTATACATTGGAACAGAAAATATTTAATGGCAGTTAACACCCTAAAAGGTACAGAAAATGTTACCTGTGTAATACACTGCTATACTGTTGTCTGAATGGCAGTAGTCAAAATATGGGGGATCAAATGTTGCAGTCCTCTTAGACAGACATTGTAGAACCTGCTCAAGGTATTTATTTTGACCCCTTTGTTCAAGTCACTGGCATTTGCACTCATTCACATTCAGTAAGTTATTAATCTAAAAAAGCTAAGGAGTCGTTCATTTCTTCTTTTCTCCAAACTCCATTTGCTCTTCTATAAAATTAATGCCATAAAAGAAATGTTGCATTTAGACCTGTTGTGATACTGCCTGTCAATTTTGCTGCAGATAAAGGTAAAGGAAAAATTTATTAAACACCAAAATAACATTTCTTTTCCAAACTCCCAACAGTACCAAGCATTCAAATAAACTCTCAACACCAGTCAATCCTTACTGGGTTCTTAAGTGAGCTGTGTGTTTTAAGAGCTAACCTTTGGAGCAGAACAAATTACTGTACCACTTCAGTTTCTTGCACAGCAACTACTGTGTTGCAACTGTCCTCCAGAAACCTACGACCATCATCTGAACTAAATAATCTGAGTGTATGAACGCCTGAACCTTAACTGAAGGCCTTAATAAGCATGAATTCAACAAGAAACACACAGGTTACCTGAGTGTCCTCAATAACAAAAGTTTTGAAACTCAAACATGCAATTCTTGCATTAAACATAATTTTGAAACAATGAAAGAAGTCTGTATTCTAGAAATTCATCTGAGCAGGATTTAAAAATTTCAGCTAATGGACAATTCCTCGTCTCAACTTCAACAGTTCTGCCAGCTTAAAAATAGCTGTGAATATTGGGGAAATAACAAACTTGGTTTCCTCTTTGAATTCTTTTATCTTTATCTTATTTCCAATGCATCTTTTTATTTCCATAGCATCCAAAGAAAAGAGCCTTCTCACATCATAAGTCTTCACATGTTTATTACTAGATGATGATCAACTCACAAGTTCAATTTCCTTTTAACAAAACACATTGGATTTTGTCAGTTTTCTACCAGAAAGATTAGCTCCTGCAGAACTCCCAAACTGTCTCCCTAATAAATCCAAATTCTTTGAGCTTCTGGTAGGAGTACTGCTCCTCCACACTGCACCTCCATACTAGCTATTTATCATGCATTCCATATGGATAGTAAATACAGTTTTCATTTTTTACTATTGCAATCTTACATCAAAACATCTTATCACACTGAACAGGATACCTATGTGCGAGCTGTACAATATGGCCACAATGCACATTCAAGATACACAAATGACAACTTGTGAAGGAGCTTTAGATATTATGGGCTTGTACAGATCAAAACAAGAAGACATCACTTTGCTATTCCTCATCACTATCTTTACAACTGAGTAGGGCAAACCTCTTGTAGATCTGAAGTAGGGAAATGGGAAAAAATGCTGATATTTAGTTCAGAAACAGCTCAACATAGCTTTTTGCAGCGACTACTGCATTAATTGCTGTATTCACTTACAAATTCAGTCAGTATTTTAGGGACAGCACGCAGGACAGGCTTCTGCAAAAGTAGGCAAGTCCTTCAGCATGTGTAATTATCACACAGTATTACCAGAGCATCTGGCTTCAAAGCACAGGAGATACTGTATCCAGTGCCTTCCTCATCACAGATGTGCACACAAACCAATAGGCTGGTTTGGACTGATGCTGAACATTGACTAGATAGATTAGAAGTTACAGAGACAAGAGGGACTTGGATTTAATGCAGTAAAAGGAAACACAGAAATATAAATGGAAAGCAACAGAGATATTACCTGGGAAAATGCGAGAGATAACAAGTTGGTTATGAAAAACTCAGTAATAGGGAAGGTAGAGAAGGAGAGGAGATAGTGTACTGAGACATAAATGAAGTAAGAGATATTAAGGGCAGTCAAGCCATAGAGTAGAATTTAAAAAAGAAAAGCATCAGATATCATGCTAACAGCAAAAAACATATTCTCTATAATTTTAGGAGGAACTGGACTCCTAAATCTCTTGGTTAAATGAAGAGTAAATATATAACAAACTGAAATTTGAGTAAAGACTGAGAGATGGATTTTGTACAGGTGAAAAATGGTAAGGTGGGGCAAAGAGAAAGTGGGGTATTAGTTCACAAATATCTAAAGGAGGAATCTGCACAGCAGAAAAAGGAACACATTTTCTGCCAGTTATAGAAACTCAAGAAGGAGTACATGGAAAGTGAGGGGTTTTTTGGTGGTTTGTTTTTGTTAGGTTTTTACATGGAAAATATTGAGTGACTAGCAGGAAAGGCTTTTTGGAGGGGAACAACTGTTGGCCTGTAAAAAAACTGCCAGAGGGAATACTGCAAAGCTACTGCTGGGCAAAATAACAGAAAATGCACTGACAGGAACAGTCCTGTATAAGCAAGGAATATGCTGGATAATGTAAAAGACCATCTCCCAGTCTGCTTATCTGTACACCATGCATACAACTAAGATATATTACCTGAAAATTTGTGCTCCCTTTTTAATATAACACTAATGTACTTTATTACTGATTTTAACAGGCTTTAATGGGAGGAAGCATATATTCAATTATTTTATTACATGCTTTGAATATAAACGGTGAGCATCTGCACTCTAGTTTATTCCTTCCATCCTCGCACTCTCATAAAAAAAGCACTGGCACATTTTAGAATTCAGAGCAGCCCAACCTCTTTCTTGGCTGGTTTGCTGGGATCTATATATCCAATCTAATTATTTTGATTCCCATTTCCAACCCTATCAGTGGTGCAGTGGTGCAAGAAATCAAAATGCCAGTCTCCTGAATGTGTTAGAACCTAAAAGCTAACAGCTACTCATTTGCAGAGGCATCACTGCATGGCCCAAAGCCCCCGTCACCGTGCAATTTACGTTCAGTGTTCTGGATGTGACTCGAGAGGGGTTTCCCAGTGTACCAATACTGAGCATTTCATATCACATTTCAGATAGGCTACAGGTTGTTGCATCAGCTTATTTTGTCACAGTAAAACTAACAAAAAACCCCCAGCAATGCTTCAGTTCAAATTTTGTCTCTTTCTGAAGACTTAAGTCCTTCTTTGTTATTTTTCCCTTTGTTTTCTTAAAAGGGAAAAATAGGATCATACAAGCTAATATTCCCTTAAGTGATCAGAAGAGAAAGTCAGCAATAATCCTACCAAAACACCTAATACCCTCTCAAATCAGGGGGATCCCATGTTGCTCAGTAGCTGAATTCCCCTGTGGGTCTTTTCTTATATGCTTTCCCCCTCTTGAATTACAGTCTTACTTAGATTACTAACGCCTCAGCGCCACCAAAAATATTCCCATTCGTTTCCCCAGATTTTACAAACATGATAACATGATTTGTGTTTAAATATAAGCGTCACCGTTTTACTTTTTATTATGAATATCATATGTTTGGCAAGCTGTCTGACCTTCCTTATGATGATGAATGCTGCAGCAAACAATTTGCTGTATCTTTAAAGAAATGGCCAATTCAATTACATTATGCCAGAAGCTTTCAAATCCCTCTCTGCCAAATGTCTTTGCTATATCCTGCCACAGACAGCCCATTTGTATTCCAGCACAGTAGGACACTTGTTTTGTTGAAGCACACAGTTCTAGTTAGGTACTATCAACAGAGCAGTATTTCAGTTCTGCAGCTCTATGTTCCTTCCCACCCTCTCAACCCTCGGTTATCAGGATTTTCAATTTTACTGACCAAACGTGTATGCATTACTAATTACGTGCATGAAATGCAGTAGTTATCGACTGCTACAACAAAATACATTAGTGACCAATTACAGGAGTTCTTGGCAGCAATGGTTATCATTTTAGTGGATTTAATCATTGCACTTAGAGTGAAGCTTGAGATTCCCTTTGAGATTACACCACTAATTGCTTCTGTTTTGCCAGTTACTGCATGAGTTGGTTTGCAAAAAGGATCACTAAAGATGCTTTCTAAATATGGGAAGCAGCAAACAGATGAAGCCTCCTGTAATGAGTGTCCCCCCCCATAAAACCACAGTGTCAATTTATTCATACCGCAATGCCCATCTCCAATACATATCCCCCTTGTCACCCCCTCTTTCCTTCTCACTTCTTGTTATTTGGGCAGACAACAGCAATACAGCTGCACTGCTGTTCATGTGAATTGTGTGACACACTATCATTTATTTATATAGATAGAGACAATATTACACTGTGAAAATAAAAAAAATGTTTCTACCTCTCTTCGGTGTTTGTAGAGAGGATACTACTTGTTATTCTTATTATGACAGAATGTTTGAATGGTCTTAGACCTTAAAAAAAAAAAGGAAAAAAACCCCAACCTAGGCAAAGTACATGATTTATCACATGCACAATACCACCATAATAGGCTTCCACTCTCCAGGAATCCCTAAAAACAAACACTCCCCCTCCAAAGGAATTTGTAATATATTGTTCTTTAAAAGCCCACATCTACCTCCAGATTGTCAGTAGTGATGAATTATCTGGTTTACAGCCCCATAAAGCAGAAGCGTCTATGTGTTTTAATGCTGAGGCCAACCACAGGACTTTGGTACCTTTCAAATGTAGTGATATACAACTTTCCAAACATCAATGAAAGGGTGTGACACTTGACTTCAGGCAAAACAGAGAGATATAATTTCATCAACATTTTAGGTCTGATCAAAATAAGTAGTCTTTCAAAGGCAGAAAGCATGAGGGAGGGTTGCAACTACAGTTCTGTTAGCTGTCTGAGAATAAGCTATTTTAATAAATAAAATTGTTTAAATAAATTTGTTTGGCTTCTCTTCATTAAAAATTTCAGCAACTGAAGCTTTCCATTACTCAAACACCACTTTGTGAATAACAAAGAAAC
The DNA here is from genome assembly GCF_001715985.3 of Manacus vitellinus. Classification (NCBI taxonomy): domain Eukaryota; kingdom Metazoa; phylum Chordata; class Aves; order Passeriformes; family Pipridae; genus Manacus; species Manacus vitellinus. The sequence goes on from NW_021940813.1 coordinate 17,057,632, forward strand.
CCTCTCAAAAATATAAAAAAAACCCCCCAATAATCCTCAAAAGTTCTTTTTTCATAAGATTAAAAAACCTACTATATTTATTTTAACATCAACTCTTTTAAGATTTCAGTAGATGCTAGGCTGATACAGCTTTAATTAGAAACTTAATTGATCTCTGTGAGAGAGATACTGTAGAGAGTTTTAAACCCCCAGAGATTTCCAGACTATGAACAGCAGAGCATATGACATCTTTAAAAGCTGTCAGAAACCATACACTGTGATTTACAATTAACTGCTAAAAGAAGCTGAAGAGCTTCATCCTACAGTATCAACAGGCTCCAGCAACAGTACCAGTTGGCTTCACTTCAGTCTCTAAATTCAGGATGGACTAATACCTACCAATCCCTGAAAAAGAGCACAATGCAGCACACAGAGGGCTGCAGCACAGATATGTTTATCTTGCTTCAAACCCAGATGCAGATTTGCACAAACCCGTTGATCTTTCCAGAACACCAGGCACAAGAACTGCTACGCACAGGATGCTCTCAAAACCAAGGCCAGTTCATTTTCATGCTTAATTGAGAAAATCTTGCCCCAAGGCACTCAATTTCAAGTCTGAATGAGAAAATCCGTAGGTGATGCAGTAACTACAGTAACTGGTAAAAAATAAACTGGATAAAACACCTAAATTAGAGATCAATCCTACATTCATAAAGGAACAGACTACACAATTCAATTGGATTATCCTCCTCTCCTAGTTCAGTAATTCTTGACTTCTGCTTTATTAAACAACAGTTAAGGACAATTTTCAAGTAAAAAGCAACATAACACTGACATGATATCTTTGTCAACGCAGAAGTCACTACAGATCCTCAAACCCAGCAGATGACTGCCTTTCTTTTGTATGGCCAAGTTCCTGTCCCATGTACGCAAGCACAAAATCTAAACTGTAATTTCAGAAACATTACCATTGCACCTGGAATTTCTAGTGCTGCCTTTCAAACAAGGAAACAGGAACAAAAGAGAAGAAAAATATTCCGAAAGAGAAAATATTCCCCAAATGAACAGCTGAGCTTATGAAGCACCCAAAATACAAAAGGTCAAAAAATACCTGCCTTTCATCACTGTCAAAAGCAATAGACTAAAATATGCAGAGTAGGACTGATAACACGGGAAATAAATGAAAACATTTGCTGCATGTTAGTATAGAAGTTAAAAGAAACAAGGCAAACCCCTCTCTCAAAGGTCCTGCTGGATTTAAAACAGAGCTGTTGAGCCAATTGTGATTTCAAAATATGCCATTATTATTTAAGAACACTGAACTTCTTTTCCTTAATAAACCTTACACGTAGTAGTTTGCTATTCCACAGACTAATTCCTAAAACCATACAAAATGAGTGCAAGACAAGGAACTAGAATTTCAGTGAGAACTACTAATGCACAGGAAGGCAACCATTTACTTATAATAGTCTCAGGTATTAGTTGTGATTCAGTACCTAATTTACAAATCAAAGAATGATAATGCTAAATGCTGCTATGGTGCATTTCTAAATGAATTTGAAGTCTTATGCATGTATAGCTCACAAAGCCTGGCATATTTTTAAGTTGTATATTTAACTCTCTTTAATATCAAAAGCAACGAGAGACCTTTTTGTCTACTACGCTACTGCAAAGATAAACACAGTAAATACTCTAGCAAAATGAGTATTTTTTAGGCAGACATATCAATTTCTAAGTTTGTGCACTCCGTACAAGAATATAATTATTATATTATTAAACCACAGCACATTTGGAATAAACAGCATTGGTAACAAGTTTAGACCAGATTAAATTGAGAGACTCTCGACTGGTAAGTATTGTTTGTAAAATTTAATGCAGATACCAGTAAGGATATTCAACTTACTGAAGCTTTCCAAAACCAAAGATAATTCTTTTAGTGTGATAAATGCCAGCAGGAAGAAAGGCTCCAGCTCTAGCAATTGTTTCAGAAAACTCAATTAACTTGTCCATTTTTAAAAATACGTTACCAGTAGAAAGAAGTTTCATGCCATACAATATTTATCTACTCATTAATATTACATGTATGCCATATATGAATATGTATGACTAAATAAATACATTAAATAATAAGTAATACATCAAAGTACCTTTTTGACATGTAAAATTATTTTTTGTAAACAGAATAAGCATTGGATTGCCAGGAAAGAAAGCTAGGTGGATAACTGGAAAATATTTTTTTCTGTCGTTTCAGAAAATTGCGTAGCCTGAGTTTGGAACTGGGGTCCTTCAGATCCCTAGGAATGTCTGCCATGTGCCATGTCCAACTGATGAAGAAAAGCTGTCCCTGTCCTATTTTAGCGGAAGCAAACTCAACCCAGGTAATAGTTTCTGTCTCAAAAAAACAAACCATGGAATAAGCATTCACCCTTTGCAAGACAACTGTATTAGGCTACCACAAGGTCACTCTCAGCCTTCACCCTCTGATGACCTCATACCTAACCTGGCCCATTCCTAGGACTTCAGTTCTGCTGAAGTGCCTTACTATTGAATACAAACCAGCAAGATCAAGTTTAACCTTAAGAAACTCAGGAATTAGTCTGAAGATAAAAAACTAAAAAGGTGAAGCATCAAAATACCAAGAAATCCTGCTTATAATCTGTGTTTCACTTTATGGAGGCTTTAAGGGCAAGAATAAAAGGAAAACCTACTGCAAAGCACTAGAGGCTCTACACAACATTCCCTCCCTGTAGCTAGTCGTAGTTCTTCCAGTCTCTATCAATTCAAAAGCCAAAGTATTGTCTCAAATTACAGATTAGGCGTGGAGATGCTGAAGAACATTTAACAGTTCTAACACTTTTTAAAGCTGATTTTCAGCTAAGCATTCACTTACTCAGGTGCAAGAACAGTCAAGCTCCCCAGTTTCCCCCAGATTTTCCCTTCAGGCCAGTTTTATCCTTAGGTACCTGTGTACAGTAAAAAACAAAGAAAAAATTAATTTGCATAACTTCTTATTAGTTCATCTCTTGATTATATCAACTTTTATGGCCCCAATTTAAAAATTCAGATATCCAGCTTTTCTAACAGGATTATTCCCCATCAATTTGCTTAACCAGAAGCAAACTCAAAGCTTTTTTCTCCCATGTAAAAAGACTGGGTTTTATTTGACCAGTTCTATATATATATTTTTTTAGACTCAGCACGACCTTAAATGAAATGTAAATTCAACCCAGTAGAAGGTGGGATTGCATGATTTAAGTATATTTCATCACTTGTTTTTATGAGTACAAACAGACAGCACACAGTTAAGCCTTTGTCAGCCACAGGTTTAAGCTACCTCAAAAATGTTAACACATGACAGGAAAATCCTACATATTCAATTAACACTTTAAAACGCGAAAGAAGGTTTGTGTACAGGTGTACTGTCACTTAGCTAAGTAGGAGCTTAAAAAATATTCTACTTTCTCCTGGCAGTAGTATGAATCAAAGAAACATTTTAAAAATGTGCTATTTGACCATATGGAATCAATTTTTGCAGACATATGGAGCTCCAATTAAACAAGTGTAGCTTTGCTGACACAAAAGTCCACCTGCATGTATTCAAATCTTCCAGAATTAGACCATCTAATTTAGAGCACTCCATCTAACAATAACAGAGTAGAAAAGCAATGCATTTGATATGACACAACCACTGAAACTAGTCTCTTTAAATAGTAATTGCAGCCTTACTTTTGACCATGGTCAGAATATAATAAGATAAGATGGAATTAGTTCCCCTAAAATACAGCTGTAATTACATCAGATTAAAAGAAAATTATTTTTCATCTTTTCCATCATGCAAGTATATATAATTGGAAAATTAAGCAAGGTACAATCTTTCAAAGAAGATATTACCAGAAGTCAAGGAAAATTAAAAAACTGACTGTAACCATGCTTCCTAGTTTTTATGTTTTCTTTGCACATTGTGCATTCAGATTTTCCCAGGAAAAATGTATGGAAAGCATGCCATTTAAAGAAACAGAAGTCATCAAGCTATATACAAACATCAACATTTTCAACAACCCTAAAATCTTAATACAGGACAGGTGTCCAATGAGGTGGAAACTAACACATTTTTAAGGAAAGCACTTCAGAAGTTCTTTTTTTGGTTTTAATTTTTTTTAAGATTTGGAGTTAATTGGGCCCCCTTGTTCAAATCTCGTCTGACTGGCTTTTTACTAGGTGATGACGTGAATTTTTTTTTTTTTTACAGGACCTGATTCAGTGAATACAGTAGCTAGAAGAGAGTACTGGAAATCTACACACTGACTGCATTACACGTGGTCACAGCACAGCTCTGTATGTTACCTGCCCTGGGTCATCCTGTGCTGTTCCAGAACAGCACTCTGAGCACAGAAATGCCAGTTTCCAGACAGAGCTCCTCTCTGGTGCTGTCAGGATAACAACAGATTGCATTACAGCCCCCTGCAAGGTAGGTTATATGATCCCCATAGACAAGATTGAAACTTCTGAATCAGAAGCATTACAAACTTCAGTGTTCAACCAGATTCCTAAAGTTCATTTATCAGACTACTTAGCCTCAAACTAATTTCCTGGGGAAGTTGTACTCATCTGGCTGCCTATTAAGGTGACGCACATCTTTCCTGGCTTGTTGTGCACTGCCCCCGCCATCTACAACAAATAAAAGCAAGTTTTCAAAGACCTGTCTACTTTGCTGCAGTCTTCATACACCTCTGTTCCACTTAAAAAGACCATGCAAATCTGTAATCATATGATATAAAACTATATCATAACGCATATGTCCAAGGAAGCTCAGTTAACATATTTTAGAAAATCTTAATTCTTCACCATCCCAGCTTTGCAGCACTTGTTCTTTGTAACTCTTAACAACTTTACTCAAGGCAACTCTCTGAGCTTGGTTTAACTTCCAGCTTTTTTAAAACAGTAACTATTGGAAAGGAGAAGCTCCACCTTGTTCAATGCAGACACTTAAGTCTCCCTCGAAACTCTCTCATCCAAGCTCTACCACTGCCAATCCTGTGGACATGTGCCACCACCCCCATCACACTCTTTGTCATCAGGCTCAGTTTCCTAGTTGTGATCCCAGTCCTGCCCCTCTGCCTCTTTTCAGCAACTGCTTCATTCTCATCAACTTCATTATACAATATATTGCTCCTTCCCCACAACCAGAATCCCATTTCCCATTAGCTTACAGTTCTCCTATATTAGCTTTCCTTTTAATCTCAACATCTTCTGTACCCTTCACAGATCTGTTAGCTCTTCTGCACCGCTTTTCACCTCCCAGTGTTTTTCCCACTGCGTTACTCTCCCACTCACTTCTCATGCTTGCCTCTTGCCCTGGCAGTTTTCAGATTTCTTCTCAACAACCAACTCCATATCTTTTCCTGGTTCCTACACAGTTGGTGATTAGCGTGCCATAGCCATGTGCTGAACTCACTTCCAAGGATGGGTGTTAAAGAGATCTGTACAAGGGCTAATGAGCAGGAACACTTAATGTCACGATCCCAAAAGAACTGGGGCAGAAGAGAAGCTAAACCAGCAGTGCTGTCTGAGCAGACAGAATTTCAGGCATTTAAATCCCTCACTACAGACACCTACATATTTAGATGTCAATGCAGCTGTAATGAAGGCTTTTTGAACTGTAGGTACTTCAGTTTTGATGGCAGATTAACACCATTCAGCCTTTTAAAATTAAAAAAAAGTAAAATCATTCTATCATTCTACAAGGGATCCAAATAAAGTTACTTAGAGTCTAAATCTCAATCTACATCTAACTCAATCTTTCAGTTAACAAGGTGTTCCTTACACTTCTTCAAACCGTTCTTTCTGAAGACAAAACAGTCCTTGATTCAGTCAAATATATTAGGTACTGTGGGGGAGGGAGGAATGGGTTTTAATTAAGAACAGAGTTCTCTTGGCACTGTTTACCAAGGATAAGTGTTCTTATTTTTACTGTACTGGAAGAAAGTAGATTATAGCATACCTTCACCTATTTCTCCCAAAAAGAACGAACTAACCAAAAACATCTCCCTATCCTGTCTCAAACACCCCTGTGATTTGTGTGAGGGGGCTAAGAAGGTTAAGGCTGAATTTAAGATGATTTTATACAATCATAGAATCATAGAATACCAGGTTGAAAGGGTCCTCAAGGATCATCTGGTTCAATCTTCCATGGCAAAAGCACCATCTAGGCAAGCCGGCCCAGCATCCTCTTCAGCCAAATCTTTAAAGTCTCCAGTGCTAGGCAATCCACCACTTCCCTGGGGAGATAATTCCAATTGCTGATTGTTCTGAACGTGAAAAAGTTTTCTCTTGTGTCCAATTGGAATCTCCCCAGGAGTAACTTGCACCCCTCATCTTTCCCATGGGACTCCTTGTAAAAAGGGAGTCTCCACCATCTTTGTAGACACCCTTCAAGTACCGGAACATGGTCATAAGGTGTCCCCATAGCCTTCTTTTCTCAAGGCTGAACGAGCCCAGTTCTCTCAGCCTTTCCTCACATGACAGGCTTCCCAGTCCTTCGATCATCTTTGTGACCCTTCTCTGGACCCTCTCCAGCACATCTTTTTTGCATAGCAGGGACCAAAGCTGAACACACCATTCTGGGTGTGGCCTGGCAAGCACCGAGTAGAGTGGAATAAGGATTTCTTTATCTCTGCTGGTGATTCTCTTATTGATGCAGCCTAGCATCCTGTTGGCTTTTCTTGCCACAGCAGCACACTGTTCACTCATATTGAGCTTACTGTCCACCAGAACACCCATGTCCCTTTCCACAGAGCTGCTCCCCAGGTGGATAGATACCAGCCTGTGCTGCAGTCCTGGATTATGGATAAATCTCTCCTATGCTGCTACTGTATTACTGCTACTGTGTCCATTTAGTAACAGCATAATTTACTTAATGAGTACAGATGAATGATTCTGTGATAGAAGCTGTCTGCTAGAGAGGAATTTCTATTACATCTTGATTCGTGCAATATTGAAACTAAAAAGAAAAAATAATCTCTGATTTAACTGAAAAAGGTCAATAAAATACTTTTTATATTAAAATAACAAATTATCAAAAATATTTAGGTACACTAGAAGGATTCAACCTTTCAACAACCTTTTTGTGTGGTCGACATAAAAGTTAAGTATAAATGCAGTATTATTAATGAACACAGTATTTACAAATAAATCACTCATTCCTCTGCTGAGCCACACTGTGTTAAGTACATTTTAATGCTGCAGGTGGGATCTAATTATCTTTATTTGATCCCAAATGCAACAGGGAAATAGAAATGTTCAAAATACTTGGATCTTGCTGATAAGTACTCAACATGGAAAGGTATGTAGATAATGTAAGATAATGTAGGATAATGTAAGATGATATTTATTCTTATTTCTTCTGAAGAGGTTCAAACAGTCACAAGAATATACTTAATTCTGTGCAATTGCTTGTTCTTCCACTTCGTACACTGCCTTGCTGGTGTCCAAGGCAGAAGCAGATTCAGTTATCCTGGCTCCCATCCCCAGCATGGCCTGATCCTCCAAATCCACTATTGTCACATCCCATGTAGGAAGGAGGACTGTCAATATGAATCATGCCCTTGGAACTAGGCTTCAGGACATAACTCATACAATGACTGCAACTCATACACAAGCCAATCATCACAGGTGATCGGAGGCATTTCTCAAAAGCTGGCATTCTGAGTCTCCTATTAATCAGTATATTCACATGTTTGCTACTTAGGGTAACAAGAAATTAGTAACATAACTATTAGTAGTAGATTGATCCTGAATTAAAAAAAAAACAACACAAAACCCCAAAAACCCACAAAACCCATACACATACAACCCCTCCCCCCCAAAAATACAACAACAAAAAAAACCTTAAAAAAAATGTCAGTATTTGCCTCCACTCACTTTATAAAAACTTTCTGCTTTGTTTATTTTCTCTTCCTGCCCACAGGTTCCTGGCATCCCTTGTATTGCAATGTTTATATTCTAGTTTCTATCACCGGTGACATGAAAAAGACACTTCATTTACCCACACATATGTCCTTGCCAGAAAAGTCAAGAAAATCATTTACAACTGAAGGTCCATCATTTTCCCCCACAAATCACACATATAAGACAAGAATTGCCTCCTTCCCCACCTGGTCACATTAACATGTGCCTGTGCCTCCCAATACCTGCAAGACAGAAGGAAAGTAATGATTCCTACCATCTAATGGTTTCCTGGCATAGAAAATTTACCAGTTAATAGTGACAGAATCATACAGTGAACTAGTTTAAATATTCCATGGAAGGGTCTGGAGGGGGAGGGTTTGGCAACCAAAAGGTCTTTTGCCTAACAGCCTTCATCCAAAAGAAGCCCAGCTCACCTCAAAATATCTCTCCTAGAGTAAGAGGATTTTAGGATCACCACTATAGCTGTTATAGTCTGGCTGATGCCAGTTAACTTGCTTCACACAGAAAAGTCCTAGAACTTTCCAGCAAACAAGTGACCTGGGATTATACTTTATACAGTCTAAAGCCAATATAGTTAACATTTCTTTGATCCTTGAGTTTCATGCTTCAGAGGGCTGAGGGAGAGAAGAGGTGCTGGTACTTTCAGGAACCATTAATTACAGGAACTCATCATGAAGAGCATTGCTAGAAAGTAGTAGAGATAATCCAATGGTTTAAATATAAACAGTGCAGTTGGTGTCACACAGTTGTTCATGAAAGACAAGGTTTCAGTGCATTTTTTCCCCCAGACTGATGATCTATAAGGTGTTAAACAGGAAAGAAATTTACCACAGTATAAACCCCTTCCATTAAAATGTATTTCCTACCATATTTGATCTCAAAGTAATTTATAAATCAGGTTAATTTTAAGAGTCTAATATAATATAAATGTTATGGCCAAAATTTTCAGAAGACTGGCTATTACATTTAGTCAGCAAATACACTCTTCTGAACTCAATCAATTTTTGAAACAGAATTCATCCTGAATGGGAGCTACCATCTTTTTATGGTAAAAACCAAAAGTGACATTGAACTGGCCTCAATTATAACATTAATGAGGTTCTCAATATTATTTGTCTCCTTTTCAAATAATATGTGTAAAAGCACACAAGTTACTGGTGAAAGCAGGAACAATATCTTATTTAACTAGTTTATTTTCTTAGGAATTCTCAACTGCTTAACAATGTATTTTACAAATATTCAGGTTTACATTATAGCCATCCTCTGTGAGAATAATTTTTTTTTATTATGACAATAGACATCTAAAGCATAGAGCCCTTTTCACAGACAGATGAGTGTTTGGTGGTACAATACAGCCTGAGCCTATCAAGCCCAGTAAATATTTTACTTTTTAATCTGACCCTCCAATGAAACACTGAAAAGAAACTTTTCCCTTTAAATCCTGTCGTGAACAAAATCTAGAAATCAGTAGCCCCCATCCTTTATCAGCTGCTTTTTCATTTACTAATTTAAGAACAACACTTCCTCCTGTGGCACACTTACCAAGAAACAGCCATGTCATGGATGTATTATAAACACTACGCTCCTCTCAAGCTGCACAGCTTTCTGCAAAAACAAGACAAACGAATGGAAGCACTGCTCTTTACCATCCTCTACTTCCTGCCCACATTCTGGTTACTTAATTGAATACCAAAGTTAGAGCCTATGAAAGAATTTCACATCTCATTTTCCTTCTGTAGTTCCCCCTTCTCAATCTGAGGTCTTGGCTGAATTCCCAGCAAATCAACTTTCCCACAGAAATGCCAAAAATGCAAAGGCAGAGTGATAACCCATCTGCAAGACGTCACTTACTGAGAACAATTCTTCTGGGGTACAGGAGGTGACAAATACATATATTCTCCAGACAACATGACCAAGAAACTTGTCTGCACCAAACAGCAAAGTTTGAGCAGCAGAAATAATGCAACACCTCCTCTGGATCACCAACAGGCACTTCAGTGTGTGCGTCAGCACAGTTCAGAGACACGGGATGATCCTTTCGGGACTGATGTGCAACTGCAGGCAACCACACAATGAATGTTCAGTTCTGAAGTTTCCGTTGGATATCTGCTCCATGTGCACTAAACCCCAAAAAAGCTTCTCAATACCCTACAAAAGGCAAAATAGCTATAGAAAAAGCTATAATTATAGAATACAGCTTGGGGGCACTGGCTATATTCTATGTCTTTGCAATAGCTGCATATGTTTTTAATAATTGCTAAGTAACAACTTCTACATGATCACAGGAAGTGGGCCATGCTTCACACAACAAAAAAGGGATAAAAATATCTATATTACGTTTAATTTCCCGAGGGGCACTCATTCATTCCTGATCCCAGATCTAGTAATTGGTTCATGGCGAATGCAAAAAGATGGGGGTTAGAACAGGGAACAAGTAAAATAAGTTGTTAGTAAAAGGGTTTGGAAGAGCAGGAAAAACATGCTTCTTATCCACTAGCAACCACTGGGAATGTTGAAGTATGTTGTTAGTGCCAAACAAATACAATGAAAACAAGCAGTTTCAGTCTCCCTTCTGACCCCTTGGAGACCTCAATACTTCAAACCCAAAGACCTGTCTCATAACTTAACTTTCTATCGTCATTCCAGAATGAAATCTCCTGTGCAGCTTACTAAACTTGGGCTTAAAACTGTTCAGGTTCTTTGCCCCACTGCTCTGTTCAGAAGAAATGGTGGGGGAAGTTCTTGTAATTTCTTGTCTAAGTTCATTCAGGACCAATTGATAATACTAATACCAAAAAAAATTGACTATACTTCAGCTGAAAGAGGTCTTGGTTGCTGATGTTTACTCATAAATTTATTTACAAAGAATAACTTCATCCTGTCAGAGTCCTGAGATGGAGGACCATGACTGTGAGAATGATCAACTCCCAGTCAACCCGAAAATTGTGCGGGATCTGATGCTCCAGCTGGATCCCTATGAATCTATGGGGCCTGATGGGATTCATCCCAGAATCCTCAAAGAGCTGGCTGATGTCATCTCAAAACCTCTCTTGATGATTTTTGAGTGGTCTTGGGAATCTGGAGAGGTCCCAGTTGACTTGAACCTGGCAAACATTTACCTGATTTTCAAGAAGGGCAAGATGGAGAACCTGGAAAGTACAGGCCTTCAGTGCCTGGTAAAAGCATGGAAAAGATTTTTCTGGGATATATTGAAAAAATTACCTGAAACACAACACAGTCATCAGTCATAGCCAGCACGGCTTCATGAGAGGAAAGTCCCGCTTATCAAACTTGATTTCCTTTTATGACAAGGTAACCCACCTAGGTGATCAAGGGAAGCCAGTTGATGTAATATTCTTGGATTTCAGTAATGCTTTTGATACCATCTCTCACAGGATCCTTCCGGACAAAATGTCCAGCACGCAGCTGGATAAACACATCACATGGTGGGTGAGCAATTGGCTCACAGGTCGAGCACAGAGGGTAACAGTGAATGGGGTAACATCAGATTGGTGGTCTATCACTACTGGGGTTCCACATGGCTCCATCTTAGGCCCTGTGCTCTTCAACATCTTCAAAAATGACTTGGACAAAGGACTTAAAGGGATACTAAGCAAGTTTGCAGATAATACAAAACTGGGAGGAGCTGTTGACTCCCTCGAAGGTGGGGAGGCCCTGCAGAGAGACCTTGACAAATTAGAGGACTGGGCAATAACCAACCAGATGAAGTTCAACAAGGGAAAGTGCTGGATTCTGCACCTGGGATGGGGCATCCCTGGAGGTCTGTACAGACTGGGAATGAGATGCTGGAAAGCAGTGCCACGGAAAGGGACTTGGGAGTCCTGGTCAATGGCAGGTTGAATATGAGTCAGCAGTGCCCTGGCAGCCAGGAGGGCCAACCGTGTCCTGGGGGCATCAGGCAAAGCATCGCCAGCCAGTCAAGGGAAGGGATTGTCCCGCTCTGCTCTTCACTGGGGCAGCCTCACCTTGATACTGTGTGCAGTTTTGGGCACCACTATATACAGAAAGATATTAATCTATTAAAGAGTGTCCAAAGGAGGACAAGGAAGATGGTGAAGGGTCTTGAGGGGAATGAGGGGTATGAGGAGCAGCTGAGGTCACTTGGTGTGTTCAGCCTGGAGGAGGCTGAACAGTCTACTCACCACAGTCTACAACTTCCTTGTGAGGGGAAGAGGAGGGGTGGGCACTGATCTCTTCTCTGTGGTGACCAGTGATAGGACCCAAGGGAATGGCATGAAGTTGTGTGAGGGAAGGTTTAGGTTGGATATTAGAGAAAGGTTCTTCACCCAGAGGATGCTGAGGCGGTGGAACAGGCTCCCCAGGGAAGTGGTCACAGGACCAAGCCTGATAAGAGTTCAAGAAGCAATGCTCCCAATCACATGGTGTGATTCTTGGGGATGGTCCTGTGCAGGGCTAAGAGCTGGACTTGATGATCCTTGTGGGTCTCTTCCAATCAGCAGATTCAGTGATTCTGTGATTCTCAACCTTCACTTGACTAAGCTAAACAATAAAAGCTTTCTAATTTGCTCTTTGAAAGATAAATACTCCCTAATTCTGATCAGTCTAGTAATCTGTCTTTGCACCTGTTCCAATTTAAGTCCATCTTTCTGTTCACTGAAAAGGAAGAGCATTGGACACAATATTCCAAATGAGATCTCAGGAAGGTTTCATGAAATTGCTATTAGCATTTCTCCTTCTCTCTACAAAAATATTATGTCTAATGCATCACAGAAGCACATTAGACTTTTTCACAGCTGCATCATACTGGTGGCTTAGAGCCATTTAAGTGGCATCATGACAGTACTTTACCTAATTTAGACTGCTACAACCATTAAATCATCTACAGAACATCCTACGATGTTAACAGATGTTCTCCTCATTTTAAACATTGAAATAAAGATTAGTGCGACCTCTCTGAGACCAGGCACTGGGGGCTTGCAGAGCTGAATTAGCAACTGAGACTTTCTGATTCTTAATCCTAAATATACACCTCCAAACCTTAGGAGCAAACAGATGACCTACACAGCGCACAAGGGTACTCCTGTTACTACATACCAAATGCACGTACCTGCGCTCAAAACTAATTTCTAAATGGATGGTTCTAGACAGCCACTTCTCTGCCATGTACTAATTGCATTAGCCTGCTGAGGAGCCGCACAGAAGATACCCAGAAAGGCCAAACCTCCACCCACCCTGACTTGGGCATGGTGTCCCCACTGCCTGCTCTCATCTTCATGTCCTCAGCTAGCACTAAAAGTGCCTTTCTGTGGGGATTACATCCACACAAGTCCCTAGGTGTTAGGCCACTTCCCCTCCCACCTACTTGCTCTTAGTTGTCAGAGCAAGAGCTGTTCAGTGATAACCCCTTCCACTGAAGCTCACATCTACGCTGATATATTCTCCTGAAAAATGTTTTCAGGATTCTGAATTTACAATTTGAATGCTCTTTTTGTTTAAGAATTTAGATCATACTGAAAGTGACAGTCTCCTGGTCTCCCAAGAAAAAGACACAAAAAATTTAAGAATGCAGGAGCACAAATTCAAAGAACAAAGATGGACAAAGGAACTGACTGTTAAGAAGCAAACACCTTGGTGGTACCTATACAAGTCAGTGTGTTGTAGCTACTCACATCATAGTGTTAATTTCACTACTACAATCAAATATTCCTAATAAAAATGTACTTTTGTGGAAAGTTTGTTCAAAACATGAACATCACTAGAACCAGACAAAACAAGGACTTTCCTCTAAAGCTCAGGATCTCTTAACTGCCCAGAAATGCCATACGCAATTTGCAGTCGCATTCCAAAAAATACTTTTTCTTCCAAGTAACAAGCAGAGCCAGCACTGTCCTCTGAGCTAAGCGCATGGGAGTATTTTTCTGTAAATAAAGCAAGTATTCTAGTCAGAAAATAAATATCCTAGCTGTATTTGAACTTGGTTTCTCTTTTTTACTTGTTATCACATACATACCCTAACCATTTCCCATTTAGATCTGTCTTACACAGATTAACCCATTATTGGTATTGGAAAAAGCTCACAAATAGCAAAGACAGACGAGATGACTTTTGCTAGTACCCTGTGGTATAGAAGTCAATGTTAACAACAGTGCTGCACTGAAGTGAAACCACACAGCTGTACAAAGCCTCAAGCACTACCTCACAGAAATTGTAGACAACTCACTACATCACTTCTACGGATAAAATAGATATTTCTAGATATTTATGTTTTCAGAGCACTTTCATGCATCACTGAAGGTAGGCATGGATCAGAAACAACTGAGCTGACATGACCTAGCACGTTACTGCTGGCCAGCTGAGCTGAGTCAGCTACAGAAGAGGTAGACATTCTTCACATCTAGGCAACTGCCCAGCAGTGGGAGAGGAAAAACCTGCCCAAGGCGGCTTAAGTATGTCTTTTACTTTAAAACTGAAGGGATGAAAAGCCAGTTTTGCCAAGCCTGATGATGACCCATCTCATACAAAGCTGCAGTAACACATAGCATTTTATTAAAAGGTAGTCCAATTTGCCCGAGGTTGTAAAGATGGTTTTCTGTCCTGTGTTTCACACATGCTCACTAGCTAGATGAGAATATATCAGTTTGGTCCTTTGGTCTTTGATAATAGAAAAGGTTATGCTTTGCTAAAATTGCAGATAAATATCAGGCACAATTCTGGTTAGGTTTTCGGTCTGTGACACATGGAATATAAAATACACGCAGTGTTGACTGAGTGCATGCTTGACTTATACCAACAAAAAGTAAGTAAACTGAAAATCAGGACAACTATCTCCTGGTGTTAGCAGTTGGGATCTGTGTACATTCTATTTATATATTAAAATTTCAGTGTCCATACAACAGAGGTGTATTTTTTACTTCTAATATGGAATCTCGATGCAGAAAACAAGCAGCATCTCCAGAAGAATTCAAAATCTACTTTATTTGAATACAAATGTATGTACCTCTCATAAAGTCCCGCCAGCAAAATCCACTCATATTCCTAGTAGGAAAATACCTTTGCCAAGATACATCTGCAAATAAGGCATATAGTTTGCGTGTATACAAACAGATACTGAAATCTTTGTATGCATACATGGCAAAGAAACATCACAGTTTACAAGCAAAAATGAGCAGGTCCTGTTTCAAACTGACAGTGTGATATGGTGTTATCAGGAAGGACAAGAATTACAGTGATTTACAGTAAATTACTCGCACTGGCCAGGGATGATACACAGTTATGAGACTAAATCAAGGAAGTTTGCATTGCTGCCTTATGGTGCTTGATCTTTCAATTAATATCTCAAGAATACTGAATTATCTGTATTTGAGCACTGTTTGTTTTTGATGTTAGCATAAAGGCAAGGTTTTTCAAACCACAACACACTTGAACAGATTCAATTATCATCAGTACTTCCATCTCTAGTCACTAAGTCCCACTCATTCCTTCTAACTGGCCTTGCTACTTTACTTTTTAATCTTTATATCAAAACTATCAGAATAAGAAAAAATAAAACATAAGGCCAACACAGAGCCTGCACCTATGCTAAGAAGCCTAATGCCCTTCAAAACCAGGGAACCTAAAGCTCCTAAATGTATGTTTACCTGCAGCACACTTTTTTCTAACAGTGAAGAGTATCTTGCGATTAATGTATTTTATGAATGCGGTGTACATATATGATGTGAAAGTACAGATATGACACAGGATAAGGTCTGAGCAAATGCAGATGTCAAGTGGGATAATAACCTGCAAACCAGAAACAACAGAGAGCAGTTAACGCCCATAAAAAGGAGGCAAGAAAGTACAGGAGGAGCACTCAAAAATTTCATGAGTGGTATTTACCAGGTTTGCTAGGGGCATGACTCCAGTGATGCCTTTGGCTTGAGTTTTCTAACTTTGATCAATTTACAGTAAATTTAAATTTATTCAGAAGATCAAAAGCATAACACACAAGACCAAAATTACTTCCTTCAGTTTACTCTCTTGTATTTTGCATCGAAGTAACAGCATAGGCAATTAAGATTTCCAAATACTACTCATGCCACAAAGCCCCATTGAAATTTTCCATACAGAGTAACCAGCTGGCCACTAAGACACTGAGCAGGGGACTATAAACTAGACGTCCCTTCACTTTAACAACATTCATGACATCCTAGTGAAATTATTCAGGGTTACCAAGTAAATTAATCAAGGAATGGGTAATGTTGGAAGGGACCACTGGTGGGGACATCTGGTCCAACAGGATTGTGTCCAGATGTCTTGAACAGGTTCTTGAACATCACCAGTGAGGGAGACTCCACAACCTTGCTGGGCGATCTGCTCCAGAGCTCAGTCACCTGCACAATAAAAAACTTCTTCCTCATGTTCAGGTTGAACTTCCTGAGCATCAGTTTCTGCCTGTTGCCTCGTCCTATTGCTTGGCACCATCAAGAAAGGCCTGGTTCCATCCTCTTGACAGCCTCCCTTCAGATATTTATATACATTGATGAGGTTTGCCCTCGGTCTTCTCGAGACTGAACAGGCCCAACTCCCTCACCCTTTCCTCATAAGAGAGATGCTCCAATATCCTCATCATATTTGTAGCTCTCTGCTGGACCCAATCCAGGAACTCTATGTCTCTCTTGTACTGAGGAGCCCAGAACTGGACACAGAACTCCAGATATGGCCTCACCAGGGCTGAATAGAGCGGCAGGATCACGTCCCTCAACCTGCTGGCAGTGTTCTTCCTAGTGCAGTACAGGATGCCATTGGCCACAAGGGCACTGCTGCCTCACGGACAGCTTGTTGTCCACCAGAACCCCCACGTCCTTCTCTGCAGAGCTGCTTTCCAGCAGGTCACTCCCAGACTGTACTAGTGCAGGGGGTTATTCTCCCTGCATTTGCCTTTGATGAGTTTCAGAAGGTTCTTCTCCACCCACCTCTCCAACCTGCCAAGGTCCTTCTGAAGGGCTGCACAGCCCTCTGGGGTATTGGTCACTCCTCCCAGCTTTGCTTCATCAGTAAACTTGCTGAGGAGGCATCTGCTCCTTCATCCAACTCATTAATGAGTAAGTTATACAATACTGAACCTTGTGGGACACTGCTAATTATAGGGAGATACTACTAGTTACATGTTATCACAGCTGACATTTGGCAAGGTTGCCCACACACAGTGTTTGAAACCAAACCATTCTGAACCTCTACACTATGCAGATCTAGTCTCTTAGGAACACATTACAGCTGAGTATAAGGAAATACACTGAAAGTACAGGGAACTTTCCATAGAACAGAGTACTCGATATTTAACACAAAGGTGAATGCTGAGATACAAAGTTATGGTTTTGTCTCAAGATTGACAGAAATACTTGCATTACTTAGAAACTCAGTAACTCCTAAATAAGTTGGTTGGACCTAAATACTTGATACAGTTACTGAGTCAAATGATGCAGAGTAGTAAACTAAGCTAATTTCATGAAAACCAGAAAGTATCAGTGGAAGAAAAAACATTTTTACAATACAATTTTATATTATTCCTGTAGGACCTACTGATGAAGAAATATTTTTTTAGAAAAAGGTAATATCATAGGAATTTTAATCTATGCATATTTTATTTAATAGACTTCTACCATGCATGTCAAACTAAACTGCCCAGTCAAGACCTGTGAAAAGAAGCAGCATACTCTGCATAGTAAGACTTCTGAGAGAGGCTTTTAAAAGAAACACTTTGGAGAATTCTTATTTTTTTCTGATAAGGCACATGGGAGTGCTTTCATCCAAATAATTCTTTTATATCAAGATAAAACATACTTAAAGCTAATTGTCAGACACATTCACACTTACAAGAGCCACTGATTTTACTCAAAGATTTCTTACTACATGCAAATGAGTCACTATTCACCTCAGCAACCTCCATGTCAGTAAAAATGCTCATCTGAGCAAGTTTCACGCATGCTTTGGTGTTTGCAGGATTAGCAGTTATCTGACATATGGGTCAAATATGTATTTAAAGAAAAAAAAAGAAAATATAACCTTCTTCGGCCATTTTTTGTCTACTCAGAGCAACAGAAAAAGGATACCAGACAGTAATATTTACTTCAGCACCTCTGTGCCTTCCTGGTGACCAAGCATGCTAATGGAAGTTTGCATCTCCATTATCCTAAACATCAATATAACAATAAAACAACCCATGCTATCTGAAAGAGCTATGACTCCATGCAATTAACAGCAAATCATTTCTTACAGGTATTATGTTCACTGAAAATGTTGGTAAATAAGATACTAAAACACGGGGAGCTTTAAATAGGAGAGCTTTCCAATTTCCCTGAAACATCACCTTAGCTAATGACTACTAGCTAGACACTGCTCTGAGTCAGTTCTACCCAATCCGATACTAAGTCAAGGTTAGTACATTATAGTAGCAAAAGACAGTAGAAAATTAGTCAATGTATTGTTTTCGGGTACATTCTGTTGAGATCAGGAAAAGCAAATGTGAAAAAAGGGGAGAAGAGTGACTCCACTCCACATTAATACATGGCAGGATACCCACTCACTTAAACATATCCAGAACATTGTAATTTTTCAAGGGAAACTCACTGAAGTAAAAGAAATCACCAATGATATGATGGTTTTTCCAATAAAATGACTTCTTTTAAAACCTCTGAATATCTTAGAGCATTATTTTTAATAAATTTTTTTCAGCTTTGGACTTCCATCTTTTAAGTATCCTCCTCTCCAAGACAAAGAAAGTAAGGAAAACGCAAAGAAAAAGGATAAGATGGAAATTTTAATGTAGGGTTTAAAATGTCTACCGTGTTAAATTCAAGGAAATTAGAATTATTTTTTTTCTATCTTCTGCTATTTTCTCTTCTGCAGCAAGTATTTTTGCATGTTGTCAAAACAGCCCTCATCAAAATATTTGCAATCTAACAGTCATGTTGACCCTGTCCAGTTTGAAGGAAAGAAGGAGTGAGTTGACTTACGTGCAACACAAAAGTCAACACACTAACTATGCCTGCAAAAAGCAAACCAAAGAAAGGAAACTATAACCAGTTTCAAAATAACAAGGAGATCTTCTTCACCTGTAAGAGTGCTTGTATCGCAGTTAAGATCTTACTGGGCAAGAAGAAATGGAGAATTCCCCGTGATCTCTTGTACTCAGCTTTCCACACATTTTTGTCATTATTGCATCAAGTCTATGTCAGCTAAATTCCTCTCTAGAGCTGCTGCAGAACTCCACTGTCCTCAGGTTTCACCTTTTCCAACTGTGGCTACCAGTTAAGGAGGACACTCTTGCAAAGAGCCACAGTTTCTCCAGTGACCTACTCTGACAGCAGGCCTTGATTAAGCCTTGGAAAACATTGTTTGCCATTCATTACCTATCAGCTCTTCAGAACAACAGAAGCAGCCTAGGGAAGTATTTCGAGAGAAAACGCAGATTCAGTGAGAATGGTCATGAATTAGGAATCAACAGTTTATTAAGAAAGGCAACCTCACAGAAAAAGGAGTGAGACTTTGAACATTGTACATGAAATGAGCTCTGCTTTACATATTTCAGTGATGCTGTTTATCAAGACATGGAACCAGTTTAATTACAAATGGAAAGGGAACTGTGAGGTACTTGTAAACATCATTAATACTACAGGCTGCAGCATAATGATTATAGACTTCATAAAAGCAATAGTGATTCTGACCAAAAGAGCTTTTATTTTCAGATCAGGCCAAGTTAAGGGCGTATCTTTGTCTCACAGCAACATAAATACTGCATGTGCATTCCTATATTTAGCCATCTCATGCACAACAGACTAAAAGAAGCAGCTAGATATTGTCTGTAAAAGAGTATTTCTCTTGACCTTAGCATAAAAATAAGCCAAATAAGCCACAGTGGAGGAGAGGAGATGAGTTTTCCTCTTCCAGCCATTTAATCTTTTGTTTCCTTTTTCCCTAGTACAAGGCTTGACAAAGGCAGTATAATACTATCCCATCATTTTGAGTGCCTGCTCTCAATTGTTTTGGTAATGAAGTCTATATATGCCAAGAGTTCAGGGCATCTTGGAAACTGAAACACATACATGAAGTTTTTCCACCTATCTTCTCTAATTAGCAATTCTAAATGGACCAACAGCACACAGTTTCAGAACAGTGAGAGCCTACAGTACATATGTATGATCCCCTGAAATGAAGGAAGGATACCAAAATGGCCAGCCCTCCAGGGCTGAAACTAAAATAAGACCTCATCCTGAGTTCATATAACACACAATGGATAGATTTCTAAGGCAAGAAGGCAGCTGGAAACTCTTCCACCCGCGAGATGACCCTGCTAAAGCCCAGGAATGCTCACCTTTAACAAACTGACAAGGCAGTCTTCTCCTGTCCCCACCATACTCCAGCAGTGGGGATGGAAATACGTGGAAGCCAGAGCAGAGAGCTCCTGCACCACCAATCCTTCACTACATGGCACTACCTAGGAAACATATCCTAGGTCTATAAATTAGAGTAAACCTTAGGCTGCTATGAGTTATGATTACTAAAGACATTAAAGGCACAACAGGAGTTTGCTGCCTGGAATGCTGACTAACCACATGGTACATCCACTGCTCCAGTTAGGTATGCCTCAGTGGCAGGAAAGTGCTTTACATCAATCACACTCATTTTAAAATACTTGAAAGAATGATGCTTGATAATTATCAACTACTACTAATTTGAAAAATCGGTATTCAAACTAGTGAATATTACATTAAAAATTAGAGGTAATAAAGCCACGCTTCTTTTTAGAAAGTCAACAAGTGAAGAAATAGCATGTCTCCAATTATAATTTTCAGTTCCACTACATGACACTGCAAAGTTTGGATTTAGTTGTAAGAATGCTGCTGTCAAATCTGTTTTCTGCACTCATAAAAGCTCCAGCCCTTTTACCAGAGTGCCCCTGCTGTGGAAATCAAGGTGACAGAGTTGGTGCCTGTTTAGTTCCCACCTAATACAGGTCAGGAGGTATATGAACCATGACTACTGCTTCATGGCTTGGAAATACTCCTGGGTCCGTTGCCTCATTGCAGGAATTTCCTTTACAGTCCATGCTTGTGTGCTCTGTTTACTCACAGATTCACTCGTTTTCTCCCTAAATACAGTTCTTTTTCTTGATCTAACTTCTTAATTATGTCTTTTAGTCCATCACCTTGATTTCCTGTTCCTTGCCTGCAGGTATGATTACTCCTGCCCACTGTTTCTAATTTCCATGATAAGTGCAAATTTCAAGTAAGCATCATGGAAGGACATTTGATTTGCTGAAGAAATGGTCTTTTCAGTCACTGAAAATTCTGTCAGAGGCAATCACACATATATTTACTTTCCTAAAGTGATGAGTTGCATCATTACCAATGGTAAGAAGCCAAAATTTGCAAGGGCAAGAATTTTTTAAAATAAAAAAACCCAACACATTTGCTTTTGAAGTTTTCATCTGGAGATGACTGAAAATGCATCGTGTCCAAAGGCTACTGCCCACAATCTGCTACTAGGTCAATTAGATCTCTGCAGCGTCTCCATTTTAGTGTCTTATTGTCAAGAGCAACAAGACGTTCATCAGACAAAAATACTAAGAAATGGCAAGAAACATCTTAGAGCAGAGACTCTCAAAAGAATCCTTTATGAATGAAGGCTGCTCACGAGTGAAGTTGTAAGGTATTCAGATGCCAGGACAGGAGGAGAAACGCATATACATACTCAGAACACTTCCCAGTCAGAGAAACCAATTAAAATTATTTCATAAATGCAATGGATCTATACCATAAACTCTTAGAAGCAAATGTGACTGGCAAAACTATAATCTAATTATCAGCAGTAAAAAAATATATGTATATGCTGCACATTTTCAATGCATGAGACACAAAAGCAAATTTTATAGCCCATCAAATAACAAAGCCCAGGTATCAGTCACATACTAGAAAATGGAAGATAAACAGAGGCTTAACAGACATGGATTTGAATTTGTCTAGAAAAGTACTTCCTTCGCTTTATCCCAACTGTTTGAGAGGCGATAAATATTTAAATATCATTAACAAAAAACCATTATTTAACTGACAGTTATGAAATCATACTCTGAATGTAAAATCTTTGAGACAAAATAATTCTGTCCTAGGATGGCAAATGCTTAGTTACTAGTGAACATACAGAGCAACAGTAAAACACTTCACACTCAGTGTAGTTTGGAATAATATTATTCTGCTTCAGTAAGAATCTAGAAGTAAAAAATGAGGTATTTAACAAGCTATGCAGGATTTATTACCTTCGAGATGTTACTCTAATTTGCAAGATATAATCAGGTTTTCAAGGAACAATGCTAAAATGTAATAAAGGATCCCGATCTCATTCCTTAGCAACTCCTTCCATTTAATCATAAAAACAAGATAAATCCAGTTTGCCAGAAATGAAAAGATGGACGAGGCAGATAGGAAACAAATCAGTTAAGTACAGGCACCAGAAACTACAGTATGAGATGGCATACAAATCCTGTGGTTGACAGAGATAAATCTGTCAGATAAATTCAGAATTAGAACTGACACTAAAGTCTGAGCAGAAGCTAGTACCACTGCACAACAGGAAGAATGAAGCAGAGATGTTTCAGACTTGTCTCTACTCTGAAAATCCCCTAGCTTTATTGATTTGTGTCACCACTTCATCATAATTTTTACAATAACATACTTCAGAAAATACTATGTTCCCATAAACTGGGATTTTGAGAACTGATATTATTTGCATTGTCTGATGGTGCATTCTGAAAAATAACACTATTCCAGTGCTCCTGTGAAATATCACACACAGCAAGTTCAAAGGACATCTTACATAACATACAATAAGCAAATGCATAACTTGCTGTGAACACAAAATTCATTTCTGGCAAGGGATAATAGTACAGTTTCCTTGGAGCTCAAAATAAGGTACTCCTGCCTAATCAAAAAAGGATAATATTTTATGTCTCAGAAGTGCTATGCAAATCAGGAGTAATACAGAAATTAATTGTTAATGAAAGTATTTGCGAGTCTGATGCACTTTTTTTTTCTTCTTGGGAGAGCAACAAGGTCAGAGAGTCTTGGACAGCTGCTGCTGCTAGAGATTGCCAAAGAGGTGTTTTTCCATTGCCTGAAGACCACCACAATGAACCATCCTCCAGCCACCCTTTTTCCCACTGAGCCTGCACAGGTGGTAGTCCTATCAGCCAGTCCTCACTCACTCTCACACATGAAGTATAAGTAAATAATCCCTCTATGACTCAGAGAGCAAGAGGACAGAACCTAACAAAGCAAGGAAGTTACCAACAAATTACAGAAATTTCAAAAGGTTTTTCTTAAATGCTTAACCATCACAAGCAGTAGAATGCAGTGGCTACCACATTTACTATCTCATTTTGTCACCCTATAATGCCTAAGGAAAAAAACCTAAAAGATTAAACATCTAAAACAGTTTCTGTCAATACAGCCTGATGATCAAGGGGCATGAAGGGAATTTAAGAAAGGCTCATTAACAATTATTCAGCAAAAGGGGAAAACCACCAAGGCATGCAAAAAAGAGTGAAAAACTGAATGTTTTATGTTGATATGCCTGACGTGAGTACAAATGAAGGTTATACATTTAGCATTCTCTACCTCCTCCTAAACACCACAGTTTTGTCACAAGCAATGAGGTATTACAAGCTCAGCATTTCAGCACACCAGAGGGACTAATTAAGACAGCACTGTGTAATCCATGTGCTTTGCTAGACCAAAACAAGCATCTCTGTATTGGACAGTTTCCTCAACTATCCTTCAGGTGCAGGACTCATTTATGAGTGTCTTTGCCCACAAATGACTGCAGTATGATCAGGTGGTGAAAAACGGCACTAAACATAAGTATTATTTATCAAATATTTAAAAGGCCAAAGACTGTGCAACAGCATTAACAGATCTACTGAAACATAAATGTGTCATATAAAGAGTTAATGCACTCCTACTCAACTACCTCAATTTATTATTTGAAGTAGTAGTCTTCTGATTATTGCAATATTTAATTCAGTCTCAGAAGAGAAAAAAAAAACCCATCATGTGCCAAGTTTTTTATGTGGTGAAATTCCTGCCTGTACCACAGATAATCTTTAATTCAGTTCGATGTACTGTTTTCATTACAACAAGCTTTCTTCCAGCATAATCATAACAGGTAAGGATTATGTTAAACCATACTCTCAGCTGATGGCCCAGCATTTCTTTAAGTGATGTCATGACCTTCTCCAAATAAATTAACTTGTCCAGTGCAGATGTTGACATTTCATATCAAAAAAGAGATCCACACTGTAAATAAAGCGCTACAGAAATACGTGTCACCAGTGATTTGGCAAAGATTTAAGACTGATGCAAATATTTCTGCTACGAAAAACAGAAGAAAGCTGCAGGTGTGAAGAATGCTCCTGTGAAGGGGAAATAGGGCAGGTTGACACCTTAACACTTAGCCAAATGCTGTATTTGATGAGAATGCAGAAAATGGGTTAAAACCTTTGAAGCTACTACTTTTTAGAAAGTGAAGCAGGAAGAGAATATAGAAGAAAACCAGTTTCTTAAAGAATTTGGTCTAGAGTGCTTATACATGTTTGTTTCTATGTGTGCGTGTGCACGCACATACATACATGTGCATTTGTGTGTGTACAGAAAGACCACTGACTAATCATTTAAAACAGCTTGCAGCAAGAAATACCTTCCATTCGCTCCAGTACATACTTCAAAGAACAAGAAATAAAGGCTGCTCAGAAACATAGAAAAGTATGAGTTTGTGCCTTCCCAAACACACTAAAAAGGCAGAAGGAAAAAACTAAGTTTTCACAACACATTTGGCAAAAGTACAGAACTTCAATATTAGACAAAATTCGGGCTAACACAGTACAGCAAATACATCAGACTTTACTTAAAAGATCCAAGAAAAATAAATAATAGATCTGATGCATCATTAGTAGTGAGAGGTATTAGACACACAGCCCAGCCTTTCGCCTTGGGAGTTCAGCAGAAGGCTGATGGCCCTTTCCATTGCTTCCCCTCATGGTTTTTTGCAGGGGAAAGAGATCTACCAAGGGAGTCAGAGGAGCTGCTGGCAAGGTCACCCAGAGAGCTGTGGGCAAACGCCTACACCACCACCCTACAGTTCCTGGGGGAAGTCCACAGTGTACGATGGAGACAAAAGAAGAGGAGCAAAAGAGGAAGGCCACCCAATCTAAAATTGCTCACTCAGGTTAAAACTTGGGGAAATACACTGGAGAGTGTTTCCAGCTAGCAGCCCAAACACAAAATATTACAAAATCCCAAGACTGAAGCTGAACAAATGGTCTAAAATCCAAACTGTTCTGTGTAGCACAGAACAGCATTTCAAGTTAACTGACCACCTCAAACACAAAGGAAAATACAGAGCACGTGGAGAAAAGATGCAGATATGGGATTTAAGAACTGAAAATTTTCACTCTGCATCTAATTTGGTTAACTGGAGATTGCCACCACTGACAGTTACAGCTGCTCTCCTGGTTGCTTGGCTCTTCTTCATGTGCCTCAGAGCCCATGGTCCCATGGCTACAGTGCAGGGGGGTGGGGAAGAGAGAAGTGCAAGGCAGATCAGCCAGTCGAAGCGAAAATTACTCCCTCCTACACACACCTTGACTAACTTTCTGGTGTAACGACTCTTCTAATTGGACTCTCCCTCATGCCATGTGATTCCCAGGGCCTGTGTGCTAAAGTCAACAAAAAGACAGCTACAAGGACATCCCTTTTTTGGTACCAGCCTACAGTGACATCAGGTAATGCAAAATTGCAAACTGGGAACACACCACCTCTCGCCTCTCCCCTGTAGCCAAGTCAAAGTGCTAAGGACTGTATAGCTAACTGGGAATTAGCAACTCCAGAACTCCAGGACTCCAGTTATTCCCCTTCTGACCTGGAAAGGCTGGCACTTGTCTCACAGTCCCAACCAAAGGAGGGAGGCACTTGCACACCACTTCCTAGCCTTTTAGAGTAACTAGTCAAGTTTCTAAAATCTGGTAGCACCTTGATTCTCTGTTTACTGTCCCTGTCCTAGGTTACCTGGGGTTCCATTTCTCTCCTTAAATGCACAGAAGACCCAAGTGACATGTTAAATTGGATCAGACTGGATTATAGCTACCCAACCCTCAGCCCAAAAAAAGCAATCTGGACTACCCAAACTCCAAGTACTCAGTCTCAGGCATGTCTTCCTCTTCAACATATGAATTCTGCCTGCACTTACCAGGCATGCCTAAATTTGCACTGATAGGGCTGGGGAGGTTAGTGCACCTTCCATCCAAGACCAGAGACCAAACCTGATGTAGTTTAGTGACCCTCATGGGCTCATCCTTGGTGGCTTCTTCCACAATAGGTGAGCTTTTCATGGATCACTATTTGGAGACAATTAATGCTTCCTCATAACAGTAAAACAGTCTTGTCACGTACGTGAAGCATGTTGAGCAAATTTGTGAGGAATAAGCAACTAAATTTTTAGATGGTATAATGTCTACAAGTGAAAGGAGCTGGCTATATTATCTGAATAGAAGAAAATGTTCTAATTAACCTTCTAATCAGAATAAAACAGTACAAGTGAATAAATTATACTCTGAACTTTATCTCTCAAAAAAGGGGGACTACTGTTTAATTTTAAAAAATCACTTGCCCACCTTTGAGCACTGATTTGATATCCCTTGACAACATAATTATATCAAAATTTAATTAATTCTTTACATTAGGTACAGAACAATTAATTGCCAAGCTTGGTCAGGCAGTTTCTGCTACAGGAGGTTTCCTCTGAGATTTATTTATCATTGGTCAATAAAAGTATTATTCCTAAATTCTTCTAAGATGTCTATTATTAGAGACTTGTACCAGAAAGTTTCTTGGATTCACTTCAGAGAACTGCAATTGGGCCTATTTCTGTTTTGTCTTCTGGGAAGCTCACAAGAGCATTTTTTTTTCTAGATAAAAAGTTCCTAACTATGGAAGTGATAGGCATTAACTTTTAGAGTAGCAAGGGATTAAAATTATACTGTCCATATATTCCTCCACACCTGTAAATCTGTTCTATTAACAGCATGAGAGAAACTTTAGAGAATGAGTAGAGCTCTGAAACAAAACTACATTACCAAAACTGCCTGGCCTCATAGAGCCCTTCCTACCAAAGGAAACTCTTCGTGGTGTTAACAATAGTCAAGACCATTGTAGTAACTGTGAAGTGTCTTCATTCTTATTTTCACTGAGATTTTTTAGTCCTATTTTCACTGGGATAGCTTGTTGCTAAATTACCCATCAAAAAAAAAAAAAAGAAGGGAAAATGAAGTTAAACAGCTGACATAACTGGCATATAACTAGAACTTAGCATCAGGAAATGGTCTCCCAAAGATGCAGGAAAAAAAATTATGTGAATCATCCTGTTATTTTTTTTTAAATTAAAATGCAATCTGTATCTATTCTAGAGGTAGGAAGGAGGTGTATTGCCTCCAATATTACTGGAACTGGGAAGCTCAATATTGCCTCCCTAGTGAAACACAGATCCAGTAAAGACAGTTAAAAGTTGTGGTGGTTTTTTTTTTAAAGATATTTATCATTTAGTTGTGGTAATATTGTGCCATACAACTTGAAGACTCACTTCTGTAGAGGTTTAAACAGGACTTACAAAGCACACTGCAGAATATTCTAATGAAGCCCTGTAACTTCCAAGGTCACCGACACAGTTCTTGCCATTCCAGGCACACATGCGAGTTTCCCAACAGCCAACTCACACCCTGTATGAAAGCAATGGCACGTGTTGTGACAGTCTGGCCTCTGGCAACACCTCTCCCCACACACCGATAGCCCCGGCGGTACCGGGCACATGTTACACACCCACGGGGCTGGGGCTGCAGAGGGCAGAGAGCCCACAAGCAGCACTGATGACACGAGTCTCACTCGTTCTACATGGGGAAAAAAAAACCTGCGGTAATTTTTGGTTTTATTTTTCACACAATTATTTGCATAACTGTTGAGATTACAGAATTGCACTGATAGTTGCAAAACATATTCTCATACAAATATTTTTAAGTGATTTGTGAACCACTTATACCTTGACATGTATTAAGATAATACTGCTGCTGCATTGTTACTACTGCAAAAATTCTTTCCATCACTATACAGGTCTTCGTTGTTATCATTTAGGCCCTAAATATTTCCTTTTTCCATTGACTTTTGCATACCTGGTCTCTCACAAAATTAAATTTATCTTTCACAATGAAGAACTAATTGGGAGAAGCTGGTGGGCCTCAAAATTTTGTAAGATCAGGTTGGAGTAGAAACGAGACTTGTTTTATCAAATGATCTTATTTTTGGTCCAATGGGTAAGATGAATGAGGGGTTTCTATTAGACTCAGAGGTTTTTCTAAATTTCATCAGCTTATATGAATTTAAATGTATTTGGGTAAAACAATCAACACCGACTGAAATGCCTAGAAAATTTAGGTAGCACTGATATAGGGTGCTAATTTTGGAAAATGTCTATAACATTTCCAATGAAAGTTCTGAGTATCGCGCTGCTGAAAGACTTTTATTTAAAAATAAATACATACATAAAAAACTTTCAAAGATCAAGACACAAATATTATTAGCTGGTTTTTCTCCAGGTTTTTTTAAGTCATTACTTGTTTTTATCTTGATTTGCCCAGAACTGAAAACCCTACTGTAACTGTGATGCATACCTATCTTAATCAAAAATGTAACTGACTGATCATTCCAAAGGTAGAAGGAGCAGATCATAACAGCATGACATTACCTAAACAGATCAAGTATCTTTTTTACCCCTATGTAGTTCTCATCAGCAGTGAACAAACCAACCATACATAAAAAAATTATTTGTTAAAACACTAAAAGATGTGCTTACCATTAAGCATATCACAAGCTTTTCTCTTGTAGTACTAACTCTATTTGAAGACCAGAAACAACTTAATTAAAAACTAGCCTCTGTTTTTGTATGAATGCATTTCAATTTTATTCTAATCCTCTTTGATTTTTGAAGTCTTCCTACGCATCTATAACACACAGAGCAGCTATGGGGCTGCCACTTTACAGAGTGCAGTAACCTTGCTTCCTGCTGCAGCTGTACTCTGGCTACTCAGAATTGCAGCAGAGCTCCCTGTTACTCCTCAAATTTCTCACTAGCTATCTGTTTTGCCAGCCTTACAGTTGCCTGTAGCTCAGATCACCTGCCAACTGCACCCACATGCACCTCAGGCCCCTCAAACAATTTCTGTTCCTCCTGCTATGGCAAAGTCTACCCAACCCCCTTTTTTTCAGATCAAGGACAGATGAAGTAAGGTCAACTTCTCCTCCTTTCTAGATCTGAAAGATGGAGGTGAGGCATAACGCAGGTCCCAGGGCTTGTTTATCTATCCTCTTACACCTGCAATCAGGCCTGAGTAGGTAAGGATTGGGTGGGGAGAGGAGAATGGAGCAGAAAGGAAGATATTTGTTTTTCATAAAAGAGAAAGAGTAAGAACTCCATTTTCTGAAGTAGCTTAGACCAGCTGCTCTCCCTCTAGTCCGTGAACAAATGCGAGATAATAGCTAAAGCAGAGTGGCACATTTATCCTTCTTGCTCCATCAGTAGGGATGGCTGGAATTCATGGGAGCCTGGAGCATCTTCTATTATGGCAATACTGCTGGCTTCTGCAAAGAACCTGATAGTTTGCCAAGATGGTAACACTGATTTCCATGTACAACATTTCAGTGTGCCTAGCATTCTACTCAACTCATTTCTGTATTCACTGGTGGAAAACAACTTGATGTAAGCATATTTTCCGGCTTTGTAGTACAACTTCATTCAAAAATCCATTTGTGAAAAGACTGCAGTAAGATAGCAAAAAGATCTCCCAGATACTGTGCACGTGACCACATGCTGTAGCCTTTTTGCAGGTAAATTGAAAGATTGGAAAGATCAAGCTCTTCATGAGCACTTAAAACTGTTCTGCCAGTGACACTTTCCCTCAGCACTCAGAGGATGCCACAGTGCTGAAAGCACTTCAGTTCAGCCCTTATTATTATTGCTATGCAAGGATGAATGTAAGGCATGTTATTCCCCATTTTGGGATGAATGAATCTAGAGTACAGGAAGCTTCAGGCTTCTGTAATAGCCAGGCTCTGATGGTCTGTGTTAGGCAACAATAATACTTTCAAATTTAAAAATGAGGTTTGCATGGCGTAACTACGAAATTTTTACATGTGGCTATGATCATACAGATTTTTATGATATTAAGTCAAATGACTTTTTAAGGAATCAGCCAGTACATTACTTTATATTCTGTTGCAAAGCACTGATATATTCTGGAGTAAGGGTACATTTGAGACCTTCTTTTGGACTTAGGAGACACAAAATGAGCTATCAGAAGCTTACAACGCTTTGCCATTGTCACACTTATTTTTTAGCAAGTTCTCTTATTAGCTCTGTGTGCTTCCACAGGAACGCCTGCTGGGAGGAGCTGACACATTTGTAAACAAGCAGGAATAGTTCTCCTAGTGATTCCTGTTATCCGAAAAACACCTAAACAACCAGCAAGGATGAGTGACCTAAAGCCACTTCCAGACTTCATACGGTTCACTCTTCAATCCACTGGGCACAGAGAACAGCATTCATGAGACAACACAAACAAAATTAGAAATCACATTTTTTTTAAAGTGCTGTCCATGGCAATGAGATCCATAGTTCTCTGAAAGCAAAGCATGTAACACAAAACTATCTATTTTCCTCTGTAACACATTTTATCATGTGGGACCCATGGAAATCACAGGGCAGCTTTATTTTCTTGTGAACACTTATCTATATCACTCATAAACATACCAAGAGACTCATGGCATCTCATATGTTTCCATAATGGAAACAGGCAGGTTTTAGGAAAAGGTGTAAAGATGGATGATGTGTGATACCTTTTTCTGCCAGGAGTACCTTTTTATTACTATTATTTCTGGTATAAATGCAAAGTAGTTGTTCAATGTCCATAAAATGAAAAATCATTTTGCTTGCAAAACAATTTTAAGTACATCTGATTAGAAAATTTGATGGAAAAACATTTTCCATCAATACATAGGAAAATTAATGGATTTTCAAACATATCTTGCAGAAATTGGATGGAAGAAATGCAAAAATAATTACAAAGACATATGATGCAAATCAACTTGAAATATATGTTAAAAAGAAAATTGTATTTTTAATAATTTCTTTTAAATTAATATCATACATGCTTAATATTGCAGAAATGGTCCTATCAAAGTAATCAACATGATAAAATTGAGACTGTTGACTTGATTTAAAATCAAGTATTTTGGTTGTCCCATTTTTAGTATTGAATTTTAAAATACCAGCTTTACATTTCAATTCATAATAATTAAAAAAAAAAAACCAAACAAGATAAAAGATTAGCATTCCCCATGGTTGGTGTCTGACTAAACTTGGTTTAAAAAAAAACACATGCATTTTAAAATAAAGGCTGGGAGTAGCGTATTACAGTCCCTTGCCTCATCTCTGCTCCTCCAAAAAAGTAAGGATGGGAAGGGAGTCACTGGATAACATTCTGTATAATGAATCATAGAATGGTTTGGGTTGGAAGGGGACCTTGAAGATCATTCACTTCCAACCCCTCTGCCATAGGCAGGGACACCTTCCATTGGACCAGGTTGCTAAGGGCTCCACCCAGCCTGGCCCTAAACACTTCCAGGGATGGGGCATCCACACCTTCTCCAGGCAACCTGTTCCAGTGCCTCACCACCCTCACAGTAAAGAATTTTTTCCTAATATCTAATCTAAACCTACTCTCTCAATTTGAACCCCTTCCCCCTTGTCCTGTCACTACATGCTCTTGTAAAAATCATAATTTAATCTAAGTAACTTAAAATTTAGGATAGAGGTCTTCAAGAAAATAACGTAGTTAAAAATGGGATTCCTCTAATCTATGAGGACAGACAGCTGACAGAGGCAGAATTAGACTAACACCTAAATTCTGACACAGAAAACACCAAGAGTAAAAATGGAAGAGAAAGTACACCAAGAGGAAGGACGACAATAATTACATATGATGCAGTATCATTGGGTCCTGCCATTTTCGTCACATACTGCTATAAATCACAGGAGAGTTGGGAAGAAGGCACATTGCCCTCCCTTCCCCCAGGCACTCAACTCACAGAAGGATCCAGACTGAAAGAGACAGGTTAGTGCTGAACAGACGTAGCATAGAGCTTAACTTCCAACATTAAAATATACTTGCATGTGAGATGTTTTGTTTCAAAATACATACAACACCATATATATTATTTACACCCAAAACTCTGCTGCAGTCTGAGAACACCAAAAAAAAAAAAAAAAGGGGGGGGAGGGAGAAAAAACTGATTCCTTTCTGCTTTTTTTTTTCCTTCCCTTCAAATAATGATACAGACTTCCTTCCTGAACCTTCCTGGTATCATTCAATTTAAAAAACCTGTGTGTTTTTGCTTACATTGTTCAGACGTAAAAAAATACTACTGAGGAAAGAACAGTATTACACAACTGAATATGTCACTTTAGAACAGACTTCAGAACACACAGCCACAAATGTATTTATACATTCCACCTCTATCGCCTGTAACATTAATGAACACTGACTGTTGTGACAAGTACACAACATTTAGAGAAAAGTTCAGTCAAGTCCTCAAGAACAAACACAATCATCCACCATCTATACACGAATACACATTTGAGGAAAATTCTCCCTGTTGATCACATCAGACAACAACATTACTGTACAGTTAATATTTTGGATTTGTTTTTTAAAGCAACAATGGCTAGAGAAGAAAAAGGAGACCTTGTTTCCCCCGGAATGAGTTAGGAAGGCTCTGAGCAATGACACAATTCTGACACAGTAGCTAAGTTAGTTCCGGTTTAATCAGCCACAACTTCTGTGTCAGGCTGCAGGGCTGAACCCCTCAGCACTGACCCAGATCATCTGCCGAACACTTTCTATAAACATGTGATCTCAATATTCTTATAATTTGCAAGACTGCTACATTTGTAATTCACTTTGGAACATTTCTGCTCGGTTGTTAAGAGTTCAGAAAAGGCTGACGGCAGGACCTGGTGTTATTTGTTTGTTGGTAGCATAAACAACTCTGGTTTTACAGCTCACAGCACTGAAGTTCCAAGAGTTCATGTATACACACACAGCACTGAGATTTGCAGGTTTAATTTTTTGCCATGCATCTGCTGGGACAGTGGAAAGCTTGAGGGTTTTGACATTAAAAGACTGACCTAATTAAAGTTGAATCACTCTTCCCAGGTATAGAGTAGCCAAGTTCTGAAGCACCACACCCCATCATATCAGGAGGGTGGAAGCAGACTAGAACCTTGGAACATCTGCTGACAAGTTTATACCTGAGAAAAAATTAATTTGACATAGGATAGCAAGTATGCAGCTATCCCTGAGAAAATTCAAATTAAGAACAATTAGTCAAACTCTGTTTAGCCAAATATATATAAATATAGTTATGTATTAATATGAAAACTGCTTAAATGTGAACTTTTAGATCCTATTTCCATGCCTTGTTCCTTTGTTTTCAGTCTTTTTTTATCTCCTCCACATTTTTGTATTGCACTTATGTTTTTCCTGCTCTGCATAAACATAAGCGCTTTGCTTGAAAACACTATATTGTGTACACCATTCATTATTCAGGTCACTATTTGCCTCCTGCTACTAATATAGGAAAAGACAGTGCATAATGAACATTTATGCAAAACATGCAATAATAATTTAGAGGTTGTATTACTTCTTCTTTAGTATACATTTTTATGGTAAGAAATGGCACTAAAACTTTTCTCCAGCACCAGCATATGGCACTTCTTAATACAGAAAAAAAACCATTTTAATTTCCACAGAAATAAGATATATAATATCCACACATATATATATACACACATACATATATATACATATATGCATAGGGTATGATTCCCTGAAAAATAAGTTGATGCATTTTTAAAAGTATATTTCCAACATTTCCCTCTATCACACATTTCTTGACTTCACGGTCTTTCTCTATAACATGCTACAGTTCACACCAGTCTCACGTTTGATTTTTCGAGTAGCCCATACACCAATATGCATGTGTGTCACTGGATAATTAAATAAAGTATTTAATATATTTTTCATTATGTTACTGTTCACTTTTTGCAGTTATTAGACAATTACCAAACCATTAACTTTCCATCTTAGTTTCCACTGAATTTCAGTTTTAGGATTGCAGTTACTAATACAATTCCTCAAGATCATAGCCCATATAACAAATATAAATTCTCCTTTAAAACTATTTCATTATAATGAATTTGGAAAGTTCACAGAACCATTTCAATGGACAACACAATTAGAAAATAGCCCTACCTTGAGATTTCTGTAAATGTACTCCACAAAAAATCCAGAAGTAGAACTAAAGCATGTGACTTTATTCCACTTTCTCCATCTATAAAATCAGGTGATTATATTTAACTACTTCACTGAAAACTCTTAAGCCATTATTTTATATAAAATTCTTGAAGCTTTTAAAATTGTCAAGACATGACAGAACTGGGATCAGAATAGAGGGGCTCCATCATTCTCCCAGTTAGAATTAAGCACCAAAGTTCAGGGATTTATACATTACGAAGGCTCAAAGAGAATACATTTTAGCTTTCTGTTAACTTCAATATCTTAAACTCAAAGAACCTTTCTACTTAAGGTATGTTTCCACCCTTTAAACCTGCAACTCTTCTTTGAACCTTCGGTTATTTTCTTCTTTAGTTGTGGACATTAGAACCAGAGAAAACAACCCAGCCGTAAACCTCTCAGTGCTAGTGTCATCTCCTTTCCCATTCCCACACTTTCTAGCTTATGTACCCAGAGACCATGTCAGCCTGTCAGCCATAGATGTTTTACATGGGATGGAGTCTATTGCTCTAAAAGAAGGCCCATGTCTTAGTCCTTTTCTGCAGAATGCTACATTTGCTATGTTAAAGCAACAATCTTCTTTTTCCCAGTTTTACAAGCATAATCACTCAGCAATTTGCTCTATTCATTATTATTTTCTCAATCTTTGAATACTCTATAAACTTTTAAAGTGATTATTCTTACATGAGCAGAGGTAAAAAAGAAAATGTTCAAGTGTGGAGGACTGGCAACCCACTGGTACACACAGACACACAAGGACCTCAAATGTATGTGTATTAACCCTCCTTTAGGTCTGATTCAGCTACTGTGCATCCTTCTCACTGTGCATCATTCTTGATTCTTCACAAAAATGCTGAATAGCACCAAGGGAGTAACCTTACACAAGTCTAAATGTGTATTTTCACACTATTTCATCAACAGCCCACTGCATAAGCAGATGAAAAACATCGCAAGGGTAGCAGTCTTACAAGGCCTACTTTTAACAAACTCATGCTGACAAGCATTAGCAACATCCTGTGATTCTCCTCTGACCTTTATTTGCCATGCCCTACATGAGTTATTCCATCATTTTAGCTGGATAGGAATCCAGGTTTATAACTACCTTGGTTATCTAGTCTACAGCGCTGGTGCTCAGCCAGGTTTCTAGTGCCTTCATGGTATGCCAAGACTTGTAAATCAACAGTGAGTGCCCAACATTAACTCCTTTGTCAGCTCCGTTTGGATTAAACTATGTACAGACTTTGAAACAGCCATGCTGAAAACTGGACTTCCATCTATGTATCTGCTGCCCCAGACTGTATGCCTCTGGGAGGCAACAACTTTTTTTTCCCACATTATTCTGCATTTTAAACAAAATGCACCCTTCTATCCAACCATCAAACTGCTCTCTCGCAGGAAAATAAAATACAACCAACAATACATGGTTTTCCTTCCCACCAAAACATTTTAGTCTATGTAAGCAAAGGTACCTCAATATAAAGTCCTACCACTGCATGAAAGAGAATAACTGCAACACTGACATTCTTCCCAATGCAGGCTTGTTTTATTTCTTTTATATATATCTGATTGCAACACAGGCCAGTAAAATGTGAACTGGACAAACAGAAGAAAGAGGTGCTTTAATTTGTTTGTACAACTATGAAAAACTAGAAGTGTTTCTGCTCAAGGAATATGAATGGCAAAATTCAGATAGAAGACTTCGTTTAAAATATCTATAAGGAAATAGGAGAATAGGCTGTTATTTTTTCTGTCTGAATAACTGGAGGTACCATAAATAACCAGGCAGAAAATTCACCTCCCCTTCTCTGTTATGTTTCAGTTTCTCTGAGAAATAAAGGTTCAAATGTATCAGCTTTGGTACCCAAAGTTGCCAATCTTTTGTGCTGGCTTGCATCAACAATTTAAAAGTGAGGAAAACAAATAAATCTCAGATCAAATATTGATCAATCGCTCTGTCCAGCCGATGCTGAACTCAGAAACATGTACATCAAAATGCTCTGCTTCTGAGGGTCCTCTGGGATATTTATGTTGCAGATAATCAGGAGTTCTGTTTCATTAGGGAGTGGGTTTTGTTGCTCGGGACTAGAATGGAGAGTCAGGGAAGAGAAGGGGGAAGGAGGGAGATTTCATGCCTATAAAAGCGCAATTGAATATCTGACTAAAGCTCATTTAAAGGCTTCCAGTAAGAAACTGTGACCAAGGCTTAAAACACACTAAAGAAGCAGCTTCATCTTGAACTTAGGGAGCAGCTGTGCTCTCATTCCCCTTCCCCCAACACAGGAAACAGACCTAGAAACAAAAATAAGACAGGAATGCTCCTGTGCAAGCTAATGTTGTTGGCTTCTTCAACATCCACTATCCTTGTGCCAAAAAAAATGAAACCCAGGAGCATTTAACACTTCAAAGGATAGTAGGACACTGCTTTAAACATAGAATTTTCTACCAAAGACAGATATTCTTTCATTTTGTAAACAAGCTGCAAGAATGTTACCATAAATGCATGTCAAGACAGATTTCATTTATATCCTGTACTACTTATGCACAAATACACTACTGCATATTACACTTTTACCTATTAATGCTGCAGCTATGTTATCTCCCATCAGAAAAAAAAAAATGCAGTTGAACCTTTTGATATCTTCCAAAGCATTCTATTACAACATGCAGTTTGAAAGCTTAATGCTACAGAGAAATGTTTGACAAAGAAGTTCTCTCCTTATTAAGCAATGATACATAATTATATGTTCAAGGAGAATGTGAATAACATCTTGCCAAAGGAACATACAGCCACATATGCTACTCACAGTATTTCCAACTACAAATTATAGTTATGCTTTCACTTGTGTTATTAAGAACTTGGCCTTTGTTCAATGTATTTGATTTTCCGAACAAAGGTAAAGAGAATGGAAAGAAAGTGAGTGGTAGCTACATTCTCTGTCTAACTTTAGAAAAAAAAGAACAACCAACAACTTTATCTAATTTTGACGACTACAAATCATCTCCGTGGCTTGTTCTGCTTCACTCACCACAAACAACTCAGGTTTTCAACACTTAATTTAATATTTTGCAGGCTAATGGAAACTTTACATAATGCATTCTCGCTCATAAGGCTAAAATGTCAACACAAATGGGATTGAGATCTTGATATGGAGAGAAAGCAAATGTTATCTTTTCAAAATCTTCAGCCTAACAAACATGATGTGGAGGATGGGATGAGCACTGATACAAAAATAAAAAGGAGGGCAAAATCATCTTACTTATTTTAGAAGAGTGTCTGTATCTCTTCCTGAGCACGGCACTCCCAGCCATACCTCCCTCAACAGTGTTTAACATTTGATTAAAATAGTTTCTTAACCCCTCCTCAGTCTACTAGTGTCCTCTCTGTGGTAGGACGTGAAAAACAGATTGAAAAACAACCGTTGATGTGATCGTTAACAGTTATATTTCACTTTCACTTAAAATCTAGTAAGTATTGTCAGATTAGTCCTCACTCACAACAAATTCCAACTCCTGTGGTTTCCTTTCATTTTTTTTTAAAAAAAAGGGTATGTTTGATCTTTTCTTTGTGCATTGAGAGTTCAGGGCCATGCAGCAGTCATGCCTTCAGCACTTGTTAATAATTTCTCAGTAGAATGGATAGAGCAAAAATAGGTGAAGGGAGGCTTTCAAGTTTTAACCACTCCATCCATATATCTCATCCCATCCAACCACACAGTGCAGTCCCTCCCTTAAAGCACCACTTCTTTACAGCTATTCCCAGCAAGAGGAAATGACTTGCTGTGGGTGCAAAGTAGTGTAAATACTTTTTCAATTTTATAGGATTTCATTCTAAATACATGTAAGTAAATCTGAGCACAGTGAGAAAACAAAAGCAAGCACTGGTCACACTGTGGACACGTCAGTCCAGGAAAGATGATCATCGTAGACAGTGAGCTTAATCCCGAACAACTAATTTTTCTCTTGAGCACTCTTCCAGTTACCAATATAATCTCTTGCCTCCAGAATAAAAGCTTGGTAAATTTTTTTGATAGAAATTCTGCATGCTTTCAGAATGCTTAGTATGCCTGAAATGGTACAAAAACAGTGGCTAGGCTGTACACTCTACAGTCATTTCACAAGTCCTTTCTCCCTGTTTTGCATAAAGTCATATTCATGTCTATTAGATTTTCTGTAACCACTGCTAAGAATAAGCAACTCATTGCTACAGAAGTGTTTTATAATCTAAGGTAATGTGGTTCAAACAACTTGATACTTGCTGACTTACCGTAAGGGGATAGGTAAATGGACTAAGCTTTAAACAGGCTACAACTGAATAAAAAAAAAAAAAAATCAAAAATGACAGCACCTCTAGCACAATAGCTCCGCCTACACAGGTGGCACTAGGTTAGCACAGTTTTTTTACACTGTAATCACCACTGGAGAATAAGCTTCTTTATGCCTGGAAAACAATATCGAGAACAGATCGCAACAAACTCTGACTTGACTGCCGAGAGTGGACGTTCCAAAATGCCTGAAACCGCACTCAAAGCAGGCTTTCTATCAAGTCCCATGTAAAGGAACACCTAGGTACTTTTTCATTTTCTTCTGGTTTGCATTGTTTCAGGATATATGTTTAGCCTGATCTGCGAGATACTATGCTCTACAGGTCTAGTAACAAAAATAACAGGAGTTCCATAGCTAAAGAACAGGATAGGATAGGATAGGATAATTTCAGTCAGAAGGGACCTACAACTGACTAGTCCAACTACCTCACCAATATAGGGCTGACCAAAAGTTAAAGCATACTGTAAGGGCCCTGTTCGAATGCCTCTTTAACACTGTCAGGTTCAGAGTGTCAGCCACCACTCTAGGAAGCCTGTTCCAGTGTTTGACCACCCTCTTGGTAAAGAAATGCTTCCTGATGCAGCTCTGAGACATTCCCATGTGTCCTCCCACTGAATTCCCAAGAGAAGAGATCAGCATCGCCCTCTCCACTTCCTCTCCTCAGGAAGGTGTAGAGGAATGAGGTCACCCCTCAGCCTCCTTCTCTCCAAGGAGCAGACAAGCCCAAAGTCCTCAGTCACTCCTCACAGGACATGCTTTCTAGCCCTTTTCACCACATTTGTTTTCCTCCTCTGGACATGTTCAAGGACCTTGCATACAGTGCTCAAGGTGAGGCTGCACCAAGACTGAATACAGCAGGATAATCACCTCTTTGAGCAGCTGGTGGTGCTCTTTGATATGCTACTGGATGCAGCTTTCCCTCTTAGGACCAACCTGGATGAGAACCGTACCACAACTAATTTCCAAAAAATGTACCTATTGACAATAGGTAGGCATTCTGTTATATATAAAATGTATTTTGAAATGCCAGCTGGGCCATAATCGAAAATAATCAAAATTAAAATGTAAAGAAAATCCATATTCCTATTGCAAGCTAGTGTGAAAATGTGGTCTAAAAATAAAGCAGTCTTTTATGTATTGCACATCACACCCCAATACCTCAAAGAATTTATACATGCTTTTGTACATAGCTTAGTAACAGAAAGTCCTCATGCAAGAGTTACAGAACTTAACTACATAAGAAGTCTTAATTATCAGCATAAATTCTCTCGTTGTTTGATAAACAATAAATTTCTACAATGATTCTGCAATTCTGTAGACATTCAGAACTATGCTAAGCTTCCGTAACAATAAACCCACTTGATAAACAGATTTCAAAACATCATATTGTAAACAGCAGGCTTTAAACTTACAGTTTACAAAGCTCCTCAATACCTCCGGCATGTGGTACATGTTCATTTTCAACCATCTAAAAATATCACATTTGTAAAAATCTAATCTCTGGAAACATGACTAGTTGGATTTAAAATAGTCAGTTCACTGATGGATTTATAACTTTATCTGCATTTCATAATTACACTCAAAAGCATATTTTAAAAAGAGTAAGTTCATGCCCCTTCTGCAAATAGGCATTTGAATTAAGTTCATACCAGACTGCAGCCCACATAATGAATAAATATGTTGTTCTATAAGTAGCAGAACTAAAGGAATCTGGGTTTTGACACTTTCAGACTCCATGCCTTCTGAAGAGCCTCACAAACTTCTGCTGTTACCCAGACGATTACAGCATGTCCCCCCAGCCAGTCAGTGTTTCCATACCTGACTGGGAAGCTGGTTGCTGCCCCATGGAATGAAGGAAGTTACGCTCTTCCCATTTTGTGAGGGTCTGGCATGACTTTTGTCTCCTTCACCCCCATAGCCACTAATCCTTGCAACACCTGTAGGAATCCCCTATCTTTAAGACTGCCAGCACATTAACACTGCCATATGTGGCTGTTGTTGTTTAACACAGCCAGGTGTTCTATTCTGGGAGGGAGGGACAGACAGTCAATGCCAAATTGCACAGTAGGATAAGGTTCTTCACCCAGAGGTTCTTCATCCAGGTTGGGCACTGGAACAGGCTCCCCAAAGGAAATGGTCACAGCACTAAGCCTGGCAGAGGAGAAATGTGGATACTGCCCTTAGTCCTATGGTTTAGTTTTAGGTAGTCCTGTGAGGAGCAGGGAGTTAGACTTGATGATCTTTATGGGCTCCTTCCAACTTGAGATATTCTATGATTTTATGAATGCAAACTATAGATTTTGTTTCTTAGGAAAACCTCAATAATGTTTAGACATATGATGCTCACCAACTCAAAATCCCCAAGCTCATTCGTGCTACCCAATTCGTGCTACTGACCTGCCGTTTAGTTTTCACCATACAAACTCTGGCTTCTGCTGGCAAGTGCTTAAATCAGACAGAACTCACTCTAGCTGTCAATGTGTCCATGGTATACAAATCGATTATTTTGGTTTCTTTTTCTTCTCAACCTTTTCATACTCTTACATTCAGGCACTGAAATGGTTACACTTGTCAGCAGAGCAAAACACCTACGGAACATAACACTGCACAGCACTGCAGCCAGTCCAGCCACTTCACAAGGGAAAAGCATAGTGCTTCACATGCACTTCCTAGTTACACAAAAGTCCATGCTCGTATTCCACTCTGAACAGCTCTGTTTTTAATAGACAACTGGATTTTTAAAGGCAGTAATACTGAGACTTTAATCTATTCTTAAATAGGATGAATCCATAAAAATATTAGTTATTTGAACCAAACTGTGCTGGTGACTAATATGCCTGTTCCTCGGTCTATCTTAACTTTGAAATTACAAAAATATACAGTAAATGAAGCTCCGGATGATGATATTTAGCTGTCTTGAAATTTCCTTTATGTTCTGCCAACTTCAATTCTGATTTGGACTAGAATGATCACTAGTAAACAATAATCTGGCATGCACTCATTAGCAGAAAAACAAATGATATATTTTTAAAAGTACAATATACCAGATAAATTTCCATTTCACAGTAGAAGACTTCAGCTTCCAGTCCAATGTACTGTCTTTATTTTGTTGCTGACTGCACAAGTGGTAATGAAATACTCTATTACAAATTAGGCTTTTAGCTCTAAAGTCTCTTATTTAGCTATTGCTGTTTCTTCTCTCCCTTTCCCCCCATTTTAAGAGATACCATTAGTGTGAGATCTTCTCAATTTCAAACAAGTGGGGTACAACAGAGTCACAGGTTAAATCAACTGTAATTCTTATGCTTGCTTTTATGGGTTTGAAAATGATTTTTTAAAATTATTTTTGACTCAAAGACTGAAAGTATATTTTAAATATGTACACATAATAAAGGATGAGCGAAGTATGATTGTTTTAAAGTTTATGCTCCCTTTAGCTTCTAATTAATAGTATCTTTGTTATTTTAGGAGCCTCATGGGTATTTAGAGGGCTAAAGTGCAATAAAACCAAGGTACATAAATGAAACCTATTAAGGTTGTCTTAGTCAATAAAATCTAATTGCATCAAACAATAGCCACAGCCAATGGACAGCCCCTGCCAGTGTGCAGAAGAGGAAGAGGAGTAGATGGAGGAGGAGGAGGAGGGTATGTCCTGCAGCCCCTACCACCCAGGAAAAGCTGTCATGCATCCCTCTTCCCCAGCTCCTGCCTCCTCCAACCCTACCCTCCCGCAGGGAGCACCCCAGCCCTCTTCACCCACCAACAAGAAGCAATCTGACAGCAGTACTTTAACAGCCATATGGCTGTGCCAGGCAAATTTGGCCTTGCTGCTTCATACTGTTGCTGCTAACCTCCTCCCCCTCCCTGGCTTCCCAGAACATCTGACAGATGCATGTTCTCCTGGGAGAGGAACGGCGGCTCCCTCAAATGTGTCACACTGTCCCAGAAGATGCTTTACCCTGAGCAGGTGAGACTTGTGTGCAGCAACACACACGAGGAGCTGGCCATGGCAATGTCTGCAATGCCCAGCAGCCTCTGGCACTGGGGACAGACAGCACACACAGCCCCACAGCTCTGGAAAATATGGTGAACCATGCGTTTTATGAAAAACATCCACATTGCTTCTCAAAATGGCTGGGTAAACGAAGCCTAGTGCCTACCTTAGACAGAAAGTCTTTGAAAAATAGTGTGTTTAATGCAAGAGGAAAAAAGCACCCCAAATATTTATAAACCACTCAAACTCTGCCTATACACTGTCTGGGAACTCTATGAGTTCCCTTTAACCTACATTATGAACCAGACTGCATATTTACAACTGTTTCCTTCATCTGACTAAACCTTCAGCTGCGATTCCCACACCTGTCTTTTCATTCTACCCTTTGAATACCACTATAATTTATTCAATTCCTTTGGTGACAGGCCTCCTTCATCTCAGAAGGGAGCATTAACTTCTCTAAGCAATGTAACAGGAGGAAACTAACCATGACTAGACAATGTTTGAAATATACACTTCTTGCTTTTAGTTGCAGAATGAGTCTGCATTGCTGGTGGATATAAAATTCAGACAGGAGATATGGAGATAACTTGAAAGAAATTTTCAAAGCACAATTCTACATAGGTATGCCTCATGAGCAATTATCAGAGTTGCTAACTTTCTCATTACTAAATGCTGTGTTATTTACATAGAAGCCTCACAGA
Source organism: Manacus vitellinus (assembly GCF_001715985.3). Lineage (NCBI taxonomy): Eukaryota > Metazoa > Chordata > Aves > Passeriformes > Pipridae > Manacus > Manacus vitellinus. Next base: position 17,101,064 of record NW_021940813.1, read on the forward strand.
CTTGTTCTTCCTTAAGAGCACTGAGGGCAGCAGTCAAATATTCCTCTACCCAGTCTTTGCTGAGAGGGAGCTGGAGGTACACAAAGATGAATCAGAAGGCCCAGCAAGTAGGTGTTCACTGCCCACCCATTGAAAGCTCTTAGTTACTGGGTACTGTTTTTAAAATCTACAAAGTAGAAGTAAGATGGATTTTAAAACATTTCTAGTCCAGACAGGAAATTCTTAGAAGTTATAAACTAGTAATTAGGGTCAAGTCCTAAACATACACACATTAAGCTTTCCCCACACAAGTGCTGCTGTTTACTCCTGTGAAACTATTGTGTATACAACTAAGCACAGACATAAATATTGAATACCTACAGCCACATCCTATATGAAGGAAATGTCTAGCCTACAATAAAGACACATTTTTCACAGAAATATTAAGTATATAAATACTTACATTTGTAAGACGTCTTGCTTTTGGGGTTGTTTTTAGTCACTCTTTAAAACTCAGACATATTCATAGAACCGTAGAATGGTTTGGGTTGGAAGACACCTTAAAGATCATCTAGTTCCAACCTTCCTGCCATGGGCAGGGACACCTTCCACTAAACAAGGCTGCTCAGAGCCCCATCCAACCTGGTCTTGAACACTTCAATTCATCAAAATGCAGCTAACAGCACTTTGGTTTTAATGTTAAGGGAGAAATGGCTTTATTAAGTTAACTTTTACAGTGAAGTAAGTTCAAGGAGGAAAAAGACATATTTGTAACTAGCAAAAAGATTAGTTCTAAACACAGCTCCTTTTTAAATCAGTGTCAACCTGTACAGTACTGGCAATCATAAAACAGCTAAAATGGTCTGCAAACTATTACAGAAACAACTGGAATAATGGTATACATGTCTACATCAGGGAGCCTGATAGACAACATCAAAATTTTGGCCTAATTTTGATCTTATATCACCAGGTGTAATCAGCTCCTTTATATAAATACTCTTTTTATTATCAGTATTTTAATTAAATTGCTTACAATTATAATGACAAAATTACAGTTTTTTAAAATAAGAAAAATTTATTTACTGGAAAATAAAGCATATCTATCTAGCAGCCAAAAAAATGGATATGATCTAAAAATTGCATTGCTTAAGAAAAGTGAGACAATTCTTTGATTTAAAAGACTTGAAAACACTAATATGTCATTTCCCTTCTCCCCAAACATACACGTAAGTGTACCAGAAGAACCACAAATAGCAATTGTTCCTATGAGAATGTTTTTCAGGAAAAGTTCACTTTACCTCCCACACACGTCAAGTTGACAATTGAGAATCAATTCAAAATGTAAGCACCTATGTCCTAAGACAACCCTCAGTGCTCAGTTAACAAATCTGTCATCTGCTTAATTTTGGTTTGGTGAGGGATGCTGGGGGTTGTTTTTTTGTTTGTTTTGTTTCAGTGCTCTTCTGGTTTACTTTCATAGGGCTTTTTTTTTACAGATTCATCAACACAACAATTTGTAGCAATTTACAACACTTGCAGAACCAATTTCCTCTTTCAGAAAAGCCAATGCTTAGTTAAAGCCTGACAACTGGTACTGTGTAAATGCTTACCTTCCAAGGGATCATAGCCTTTTTAAAGCTGTTCTGCTACCAGCTTCAACCACACCTACCAGCAGTAAGTATCAGGGAAAAGATCAAACCTGGTGGAAAGCTGGTATGAGTGCCTCTCTCCAATAAAACTGCACCATATCAGCACTGTTGTTTGCTTCTTTCTCTCTCTATCTTGTTCCCCCCCTCCAAAGGCAACATAAAATCTAATATGCAAAGCAAGACCTGCAGATCAAAACACAATTTATTTCTCACCGGCGTGATGTGGCACACACGAACACCTCGCCCAACACCACTTTTCACAGGAAGCAGGCTAGCCGAGAACAGGCTTTGAAACTATCAGGTTCAATAACTGTGAAACCAATGGTGAGAGAAACCTTTTTGAAACAATTGCAAAAGACCAACGAGGTCAGCTAGGTGAGGGTTCCTCCTGCAAGGATCAGCTCGTGCTCCTTATTATCGCCTACTTATGAGAGGTCTCTTGAAACAGTAGCTTACCATCTTTCACATATTCTGGGAAGGTGGGGTTTCTCCTTATTTGAATGCAGTTAGATGCTGGTACAACTAAGCAAAATGCAGGTGTTCCTCACTGATTGGCTGAGGTTGAAGAAACAAATTAAGTACTAAACTGGCCTCTTTCCATCACAAGCTGCATATGCCTCTGTGACACTGTTCACTGGGGCTTTTTACTGCATCAGCCAGACTCACAACTAAGATTTCTAAGAAATTTTGTGAATCAAAAAATAAGTACTAAATAATAATTCTAAAGAAAGTTATTAAGTAGCATCTGTAGTGTTGAACAATTAACCCAACTGTTTTGCTAAGTCAACAATGCTATTTTCTTATATTGATTTTGGCTGTCAAAGACTTGTTACTAGCAAAAAAAAAAGATGACAACCACAATTTCAAAAGTATGTCTAAATTTTCGTTTCATAGTTTCTGTGGCTCGAAATTAATTGACAATATTTAACCAGCCTACAGTATGGTCCATGCAGGCTGACATTCTCAACCTAAACAAAAAGAGAAAGAAATGAGAAGTCCAAGCTACTATTTTACAGTTCCTAAACTTTTCTGTCGACAGGAACAGTACATCCCAGTTTGTTCTTCTCATCAAATTTCTTTTAATAAATATCTTCTACTAAGCTCTCAACCAACTTGACAATATTTCTAAGCTACAAAGAAAAAAAAACAAACCTCCAAGCGAGTGCAATTTGCATGTAATTCTTATCTAGTACGGGTCATCACATGATACTACTAATTTCTAGATATTTATACATATAATTAATATGTAAATCTGTCTAATTTTAAGAAGCATTTGAGGTTTGGTTTTTTTTGCATTAGGCCACTATACCTCATATCCTTGTTTCTTTAGTGTTTCTGCTTGTGTAAAGAAGAACAAGATTCCCAGTTCCTACTATTTCAACCAAAAAACAAGTTTTCATGTTAAGTTAGGAAATATTTGTAATAAATAGTAAACTAAATCACTACTACAATAATAATACATCTTCCCACTACATCAAATGTTACATTAAATAAAACTAAGCACATATGGCAGAAAAACTTGCTACCAATTTACAACAGAGACCCTCTAACCTCAATATAAATCATATACCACCTGGACAGACACTCATATATTACATGTGAGAAGCTGCTGCTGAGGATCAGGGCCAAATTTTGCTCTTTCAAGAAACATATAGAGATGGGGAAAAAAACCACACATCTATATGCAGACTTGTAGTAGTCACTTGGTAGGATCTTTTTCTTTAAGGCTCAAGGGAGACCTCATCACTCCCTACAACTCCCTGAAAGGAGGTTGTAGCCAGGTGGGCATCGGTCTCTTCTTCCGGGCAACCAGCAGTAGGACAAGAGGGCATGGTCTTAAGCTGTGCCACGGGAGGTTTAGGTTGGATATTAGAAAGATAGTTTTTACAGAGAGAGTAATCAGACATTGGAATAGGCTGCCCAAGGAAGTGGTGGATTCACCATCCCTGGAGGTTTTTAAGATGAGACTGGATGAGGCACTTAGTTTCATGGACTAGTAACCACGGTGGTGTTGGATCAAGGGTTGGACTTGATGATCTCGGAGGTCTTTTCCAAACTGGTTGATTCTATGATTTTTTTTAAACAGCGCTTTATTTATCTTTGGGAAAAAAGAGGGAGGTGACCTTCTATTGTCAGAATCTTATGATGCACTCCTGTATTAAGGCTAATTATTTATCCAGGCACTAAGCAGCCACCAATTCCTGATTTCAACTGTGGCTGTACCTACTCAAGGCTTCTGAAAAACAAGCCTCTTATTTAGCTATCTATATTCAAAAACGTTGGCTTCTAAAGCACCCAGCTAGTACACACTCTAGAGACACAAATTATTAACAACATAATCAGCATGAGCCATAGCCAGTATACAAACAGTCTTGAGTGTGTGTCATAAAAGTACAGCGATAACGAGGTGCAGGTAACGTTCGTGTTTACTTCCATTTAGGTTAAACTCAACAGTCTGATCTCACCTGACAGCAGCCCCAAACAACCTCTGGCTTTAGATCCAGGTCACTACAGGAGGGGTGCAGTACTTTTGTCCTAAAAATGTAGTCAAGAGAGATATTACCATGTTTGTCCAGGTTGCTGGTGGTCTAGCTGAAGAAGCCTACAGCTTTTCCAAAAGCAGTTTAATGCCTCGAAATGCAGATTGGATGGCAGCCACAGCTATGCAGGAAAGTTTTAAGCAATTAGCTGCCCTTGGAAAAAAACCCAACTGTATAGTCTGAATTACCTTTTGCACTGCATGTGCTAGGATGGTCTTAAGACTGAGGGTAACAGCTGTTATCTCAGTGGGAATGTCTTTTTTTGTGTGTGCCATAATTATATGGTAATATTTCTGGAGCGCAACAAATTTTGGTCAGAAAGGAGAAACAACAAGAAGCTGAGTCATGTCAAGTCCCAGTGACAAAGCTGCTGGAGTGACAAAGTGGAATTACTGCACCACTTGGAATAAACTAATAATGTCATATATAGCATACAGCTTTAAGAAATCCAAGAAAGCAAGCTTCAGGGAAGGAAATCACATGTACACAAATACTGATAACAAATAATAATAAACAGAAGGTCTGTTCATTACATTAGGCAGAACCTAGAAGAAATCATTATTCATCTGCCTGCCTGCTCAGTCTGTATTTTAGTGCAGGTTGCAGGAAATAATTTTCAATACTGACAAAAAAAAAAAAAAAAAGAAAAAAAGACATGGAGGTGGATGGCTTTGTGTATCTGATTTCATCAGAACTCTGAAACACAAGTGCTGGAAACCAGAATGATAAATGAAGGACTACAAACCAGATTAAACTCACTACAAAATCAATGAAAAAAAATGCATATATATACACACATTACACAGAAATTAGAAAGAGAGACTCATCATAAGCTCCTTGAGCCAAAGGTTATCATGCTGAAAACAGAAAATCTAGTTAGCAAAAATATTTTGATTATGCAACTTTCCCTTTGGAATAAGCTAGCAAGAAGGAGTCAAATTTTCTTTTAGATTGCCTTTTATAGGCAATTCTTGAAGAAAGTATAGCACTATTCATAACTTTCAGTATTTCTAAAAACGTCATATTCTAATTACAAAGTGCTGTTAATCTATTATTCTTATGCATACACACAAAACGCTAAAATATGGTTTATTACATTTCAATCTAAGAGATTAACACATTGCCATTTATTTTTATTGGCAGTGTGCCCAAATACCCCAGATCTGCAAGACTGATAGTGAAAAGGAAAATATTTCTGGCCTCAAAGCAAGCAGATCTATGGTTGCTTGGAATGCGTAAACAGCCAGAGCCTGTTTTACTTCCCGCCCTCACTCTCACCATACACACCTCCTCTACCTAACCCCTCCTAACATTAGCAAGCAATGCTGCTCTCAAGCAGAGGAGAAAACAGAAGTGTAGTAACACAAATAACAAAATTCTTGACGTTTTAAGACGCAAGAATTTGGATTTACTGAAATGTGATGTTGCCATATAAATTGTTAGACTCTAAAAGCAAAACAAGTACTGCACAAGACCCCCCCCAAAAAAAAAAGAAAAGAAAAATCAGTTCAGCAGGCTTCCTACGTGACAGACCTGATAAACACAAACTAAGGGAATCCAAATGCTCCTCTATAGATTATTCTTTGTGCAATTAAAGATCAGCCAAATCTGTGTTCTGTCAGAGAAAATACCCTTCACAGCCCTACGTAAGAGAAGGGAGATCTTCATAAATATCTACGAAACGCCAAAATTTAATGTTGGTATAAATTACCTTCTGTGAAAACACAGATTATTACTTGCTTAATGATATTCACACCCACAAAGCAGTAAGTCATAAAAATAGATATCATCACATCCTTAAGAAGTTTACAATACAGTTAGACCAGGGATCTTTTAATTCTTTAAATTTGTGGGCCAATAAAGATATCTTGTACAGCGAATTTGAACTGAATTACAACAGGTTTCCTATTTTTTTTAACCCCCAGATCTCTATAAAAACAGACCTAGCTGCTTGCAAACCATGGTTTGAAACTACAGAATTAGAGAACTGGTGAATATTATTGTTGTTATTTACCTAGTAGCTTTAGTCTTCAAAACCAAATCAAGCAAAAGTGTATCCAAAAAAAAAGGGGGGTGGCAATTAAAAGAGCTGAGCAAATGGCTGTATATGATGGGAAGCTCATAAAACCCCAGAGAATAAAAAGGGAAAACTTGCAGAAAAAAAATAAATGTAGTATAGTATAGAGTCAAACACTGAAAGGAAGTTTCATAATGTTGTTTACAAATATCTCCTATTTTTCCTTCTATTAATTTTACCGGTTCTATGAACGTGTTTAGCTAACATTCAAAAGAACGCATCCATAGACTAATGAGGGTAAAATGATGGCTCAAAGGAGACACAAGCAAATGGTCTGTCAGCAGACTATTTGCAAACAGTTGAAATCAATAATAAATTCAACCTAACCAAATGCAATGCGTACTAACAGAAGTTAAAACACTGAGGCAACTGGCAAATACATAAATGATGTTTCAGGCCACAGGGCATACTTTCTCACATACGTTAGCACGTTAAACAGGCTGGCAAGATATTTGCTCCACTTGAGACACCAGAAAAATAACCATATGTATTTCCAGAGACAAAAATAACAATTAAGACAATGCTAATAGCATAAACAGTTATATATTTAAGACAACTAACTGTAGGAGGTTTGAGTCATCAAATGAAAAAAAGTTAGAAAATTTATTTTTAAGGTTAGAAAAATAAATGCAATGATCCTTCTGTGTAGTTTTCCTTATCTACTGCAGACAAACAGAGCAAGCACCCCAGAGAAAAACAGTACATTAAAATAAAATACACACACCACATCACCAGTACACAGACATACCCATTCTAGGGGTTTTTTGCATTTAGGAGCAGGGTAATCTTCGTATTTTTTTCTTTAGCCAGCACCTGCTGTGAAGGATGAAGTGTTACACTATGCACTGTCAGGCTTCTGCTTTCCAGCAAAGCCTCCCTGGTGTCAACCAAGGCAGCTGCAGGACCCCTACCCACAGAAGGCTTTGCTTAGCTGGCATTAACCAGTTGGCTGAGGAAGGTTTGGCGCTGCTGTCTGTGCAAAATAACGAGAGCCAGACTGCTGAGATCCATGGCAGAACAGACTAGAGGAAGCACAGCTCCAGCCTGCAGCCAGCACAAGGCTCAGTCGGTGTACCTGGCCTGGGGACACCTGTTGCTGTGTGGGAGCACTGGTGCACACTCTCAACAGAGGGCATGGCCTTTGTAACCCCTACACAAAAGACAACCATCAGGTGCCACATCTGAGATGCTGGGCTTCTTATGTGGTACGTCATAGTTGGCAGAACAGTTTTGAGACTATCCATGATCTAGACAGGCAACACTGAGATCATCTCACCACTGCCTGCTAGTCCCTTACGGGTGGTTGCTGCTAGTGTTTGTTAGACCTTCTAATGTGGCCTTCCCTGAAAAACTAAGGACACTTGACTGAAAAAGGTCATAGGCTCCAACCATCCAACTAAGCTGATTGCTTTTCAATATATGTGTTTGCAACCTTAAAATTGCTAAGCTTTACACTTTATACTGTGAAATAGTAAGCCCAGTAAATTTCAACATAGCCGACACAGCTCCTTGCACGCTGTAAAGAAACCGGGCTCTAAATCTCAACTAAATGTTTCTCAGCTACAGAAACTTCCAAGAACACTGTGAGGATTCACATAAGAACGGTATTCAAGACAGACTTTGGAAGTTATGCCATACAAAATATACTACTTATGTGGGTAGGGGAAATGAGAGGGACACCACGATCTCTGTTTTATTACAAGAACACTGACTGACAGACTAAATCTAAAAGTGCATCATCCATTGCTTTAAATATGGCTCAGAAATGTTTGCTTAATCAGTCAAGAATCTGTGCTGCCATCATATAAGGCCTGATCCTAGAAGTCTCCTGCACAAGCCAAATATATTTTTGCAACATCAGGCCATAGCTATAACAGGATTTGTTGATGTTCAGAACGCAAACGGATCATCAACTCCGTCCTTGCTGAAGTTACACAGGTATCGTGGAGCTATCAGAAAGAACAACTATGGCGCACAGAAAATATCCACTAAAATTAAACCTCTAAAAGTTCACTGGAAATCCCAACAGATTTTTTACTGGATGAGGGAGGTAATAAAAAAAAAGTTTAAAAGTAATTACAAAAAGGTTGAGAAAAACCATAAAGTCTTGTTCTGAGGCAGTCTAATACCCTAAACCCAACTTTGTTAGCCAGGAAACTAACTTACAGATTAACAGAAGATTAACATATTAAAGCAATCATTACTTCTAATTCTAAACTGAACACTGAAAGGGAGATAAAACTTTTTTTTTCACAGTTTTCCTTTTATACCCTGCTACCCTAATTGATAAACTAATGAAAAATAGGATTCTACTTTAGTAAGCAGAACTTTACATTCACGTTTTAATAAACTAGCAACAAAATAAAGATCAAATAATGTATTTTGATCTTTAAAATTCTTCAAAAGTAGTCATTACTAAAATCTTCATAGCAGTTCTGTAGGATGGTAAGCAGGTAACATTCCACCACAAGTGGAATGTAAATTATTTACCCAGCTGTGGAAAGGAGTGCCCTATCAACTGCCTTGTAAAGATATTAAGGAACAGATTTTTTTTTCTTTTCATAGACATACATTCAAATTTATTTTTAAAAAAAGGAAAAATGTTGTACTTCAAAATCTCATGGCAAAATGAATACAGGAGCAAACAACTACAAAATCATTCAACGCAATTATCTGAGCACTCTTTAAATAGGTATGGGATATAGGTCATGGTACTACTTATAGTAAGAGGAAATTAAATTTCTTTCTTTCACTCTGGTCTCCATGTACATAAACACCTGCTATGCAAAACAAACCTTATCTACAAACCCACCATTCAGTGCATATGATCTAATTGACAATGTATAACTGCATTTAACTGCATGTTGCCATTAGAGGACACATAACCCTTCCATATTTCAGGTGGTTTTTAAACTGAAAATATATGCTGTTGGTAACATGGTAGATACCACGAAGAATTTCTTGTTTAGTCTAAGTAAAATTTAAAATAAAAAATTTAATTCACACACAAATACATTAAACATTAGAAAAACCAAACACACACAAAAAGCAGTATCTGTAACCACAAAATAACGTATTATAAAGTACCCACATACCATATATACTACCCTCCTAACACTGAAAAATGCACAGGAATAACTGTTTTGAAGACACATCATCTTAGCCAAGAAAAAAAAAAATACAGTTCAGAAAATTTAAAAATTTCTTTGGCTACTTGACAGTCCGCAGGTTAAAAATAGGGGAGCCCAGCTTTTCAGGTAGCTTATTCCACTCTACTCTTCTTCTTCCTCCTTGTAAACTGCCCATCAGGGCTTAAGCTACTGTTTTTTACCTAACCTCTACCCAGCACTACCAGACTATGTAGTAAAGACATGATGGTGGCCTCCCAGAAAAGCTGGTTTCATTCATCAGCAGTGAGGTGAATCATTACATCAATGCTTTAGCAAATTTGAGCTGTATGTAACAAATAAGTTCTTTACTTCCACTCTGATATTGTGTTTAGGGCCACCTTTACAGCTTCCCTTATGTTTTTTCCCAAGCACATAAAATCCTGGGAGAATAAAACCAGATAAATTTTTATGATACACTGTCATGCACTAATTTTACACTAACTGGTTCGTTTAAATTAAGAAGTTATGTAAGATACCTATTGATACAAGCAGAAGTATTAGAGTTGAGAGTGTTTGGGTTTTTTAATATAAAACCAGATTCCTCCAAATACAAACAAGAATTGTTATTGAGTTACAACACCACCAACCCAAACAAACCCAGTAATAGTCAAAATGAAAATAAAGAAACCTTGAATAGTTTTCACAGAATGACATAAAATCTGTCTTGTGAACACCATGTAAAGTTACTAAAAACGTATTTGCTTCTCTTCCTTACTTTCATTTTTGAGAACTGATATAGGAAGGAAGATGTTTTCCTCATTAGAATAATCCTCAGGCCTACCTTTTATCTGTACCTTCCTCAGATCATAGTATTTTAGTTTAAAAGTCAAAAATTGAAAACGTAAACTTTATTAACTACATAAAACTACAGAAGCTCTTACATTAAAAAAGGACAAAATTAAAGCCAAAAAGAAAAAAAAAACCAAACAGCAAAGTTCAGCTGCAATTATGAGCTGAATCCATATAATGAGAGAGAGTTGAATCCATATAATTAGCAGCATTACCAATACCTTCTGAGAAATTTAGAAAATATTTGGTGTGTTTCAGTCAATTTTGTAACCAAATTCCTAGAGGTCCACGTGTGAGCATGTAAACAGGAATGAAAAGGGTTAAGTTTGTTTTGTGACTGTAAAAAGCAACAGACAGATATCCTTGGAAATTAACCCCCGCAATATGAATGGGCACTGTTTGTGCTTGGATTCCCTGTCCTAACCCATCAGCAAAACTCGACCCTATCTGTGGACAACATTCCAGTGGAGGGTAATTTTCCCTCAGTCTCTCTATCAAGCTCAGGGTTTAAATTTTACTTCTAGGAGTAACCAAAAAAAAAAAAAAGATATAATTTTGAAGTTTGAATGCATTTCTCAGCCATATACAATAGCCCAGTTGTCACCTCCTGGGCTCACCATGCTCAGTCAGATGTACAAGCACAGTATGCACTTCTGACCTTGCCACATTTCAACAAGTACATAATGCACTCCGTCTTCTCCCAAAACCTGACATCCAGCCTGGCCCAGTCCTGCAGTCATTTCACTGGGTTTGCACCACCCCAGGTGCTGCTGTGACTGGAGCCTGAAACCTGAGCACATCCTAGTTTGGGGTGTGAGAGCCTAGCCACTACACTCCAGCACCACTCTCCAACCTCAGGGAGATTCCTTTTTTCTCCAAAACTAATTTTTAGACTACCTTTAAGGCTATCCGTGTACGTATACCTACATGCACATGCACACAATCACATACGGCAATTAGTGTAGTTCATTTTAAACAATTCATACTTGCAAAACTGCTTCTTATTCTACAATCCCAGCTGAGACTATGTGCTAACACAAGTCTTGCTACTAATAGGTCTCTGGACACACACATATCCTCTGCCAGTAGCAACCAGACTAAACCCACTGGTACAGTGAACAAGCTACTTGTAGCTGCTAAACGACACTGAAACTATCGCATAGTTATAACAATTCCTAATTCTGTTACTGACATGCATGGATTTGCAAAAAAAAAAAAAAAATCCATATTTTCACTTTATAAAAATTTCATGTATTCATTAACTGGGCCCTGTGAAGGTCAATTCTTTTGGAAGAACATCTTTCCGATTATTTTGCTGTAGGCTACAGGGTGGTGTTCAAATTGACACACTCATCACTGGACACTTCTAAGCATGAAACATAACAACAGATGTATACATGTTACTTATAACACTGAAATAGCTCCCTTTCAGCAGTCCCTCTATAACATGATTATTCTGTTCAGAAATATAAGTCATAAATAGTTGGCTTCACTCTTGAACAAGAGAATATTCTGCAGAGTCTCCATTCAGTGGCAGAGGGTTAATGAAGAGCTGATAGTGCTACACAGCAAACTGTAGCAGAAGGCAAAGTTGTACATCCAGTGCAGTTTACTGCCATCAAAAAGGAGCACAACAAATATATTATTCTAAAGAATGACAAAGGGAATCTATCCACCAAAGTAAAATCCTCTTTGTTTTCTTGAAAATAATGACAAAGGAATATTTTACAAGCATTTTTAATGCGTAAGGGAAAAATTTTGCTTTTTTTGCTCTATCAATAACTTACTGCAGGTATGGGAAAGTTCTGTTTTGACAGAAAAAAAAATCATATTTGATGTTACCACATCTTTTCATCTAATAAAATTATGATTTTATATAACAAAATGCATCCTAAAGCCACTACATAGTAGTAAGAGGTTAAACTGTAACTAAGAATTAGCAGCTTAAATGAAATTTAGGTCAGTAAATGCAATCTCATTTCGAATGGCAGTGGAGTGATGTACAGAGCAACCGCTACATACTAATGGAGAACAATGCTCTTTAAATGCCTTGTTCCACCTTTCAAAAGCAAAGGGTCAATAAAATTTACCACTTAATTAGACAAAAGTATTTTGATGAGTATATATATATAGTTATTAGACATTATAAGTCTACTTGTCTGCTCAGAAATAGGCCGTCATATCATCGAAGCATCAAGGCACTGTTCTGTCCATGTGTTCAGTGTGCTGTGTTAACTTCTCACAGCAAATGAGTAACATTCAACACCCAAGCCAAACTGTAGTTATGCAATACACTTCGCTAAAATATTAAAATAACTGTTTCTTCATACTACAGTACTATCGTCATGATTTTGAACTGCATGAATACCACAGGGTTCTTTGCATAAATTTCTGTTGCAACTTCACGTAAATTATCACTCCTTACATAGACTCCAGTTTAAATAGGTCAAGCAGACACATATTAATTGTCCATACTACAAACAAAGAAAGTCAAGAAATGGGGTTAAATATCGTGATGCCCCTTTTTTTCCATTAAGTCAACAGGATTATAAAGATGGAAGGCATATCATCAAATGTTCCTAAGCCCAAGCCTCTTTTCCTGATGCAATCATGCTCATAACCCAGAGGAAAGAAAGGGACTAATAGCTGGGATCCAAACAGAAGATATCAAAGGCAATATATTCTTCTCTTGTCAAACAACAAATGAAGAAATACAATACCTGTTGCTACAGTCCAGTATTTTTAGTATCTCTTAAAGTAAATACAAATATGCACAGGAAAAGCAGTGCAAGAAAAGTAGCACAAAAGGCCTGTGCAGCTCCACCTTCAAAAACAGTCACATACCCACTATGGAGTTAAATTTGCTTTCAATTAAGCTAACAAAAGCAATTTTATACTTCTATGGAATCACTAAACATTAGTAATTACAATTTATAAATCTCCATCTAGGACAAAATCTCTACACAAGAACAAAACTGGTAAGAAACTATGACCTTTTCTTACTGAACACCCTTCTTCGATTGCTCCTAGCTTTTACACAGCCCTAGCTTTGGGAGGCTTCTTGTCATTGTAAAACAAAATACTGTTAGTCATCCTTAAATGAAATTCCATTATAATAATGACCAGAAAGCAAGAACAACAAAACAAAAACAAAAACAAAAAACCAAAAACCAAAACAAAACCCAAAAAACCCAAAACCAAACAAAACAAACAAAAAAAAAGAAAGCCTTTAAAATATTCTCTTGTCTACCAAAGAAAAGCAAAATAACCTAAACGCCTTTTTTCGCCTTTGGATGTTTGTTTCAGTGTCATCAAAATGCCAAGATTTTGTCCTGACAGGACGGCTGCTATTCCTATGTAGAGCTGTAGTCCCAATGTTTTTGTTTAATTTCAATCAACTTGTCCAAGTAGGCCATTTGGTAGAAACCTATAAATGGCACCCAGGGGGTATGGGTTCTTGCTGTAAAGAGGTCAGCTATTTCCTCCTAACTAAAAATAGGCAAGATGAGGGAGGGGAAGAGGGAGTGGAGTTTTAATTTAGCAGATGAAAAAAGAGTTCACAAAATTACTTCCATCTTGCCTCATAATGAAGATTATGAAAAAAAGAAGCTGTCCCAAGAGTTACAAAACCTGCATCATTTTACAGGCAGGTTGGCGTACATAACCTAAAATACCAGGAATTAAAAGAGCAATAGTAAAGAGAATCCAGGATATGGATCGAATGTTATAATGCCCACTCCTCTTCACACAGAACAGACAGATTTACCAGCGACAGTGCTGCCAAGTGTTAACAACTCTCCTCTCTCCTACCAGCTGAGATCACACCGTGGCCATGGCTGTGCAGATAAGGCACTACAATCGGCTGCTGCTCCCCTGAGTCAGTTTTTTCCATCATTTACCCTCCTGGTTTTTTGTCTCCCTCACTTACTCACATTACAACCTGTTCAGGGCGAGAACCATCGTCTACAATATTCCCAAAATGGCCCTGATTTGAATGGGGGCCCCTTGGCACTACTAAAACATAAACAACATCGGTTTTATACAGCATAAATTCTAACACTGAACTCTTTACAGCAGCAAACAGCAAGAGCTAACAGCACAAAAGCACATTTGCACTATCTGTGGCAAAGGCCAGGCTAAACCCTGGGATGGGTTTTCCGGCCTCATCCCCACAATGAACCAAATTCATTGAATGTGTCGCTCAATCCTAAGTGTATCGCACCGCTGACTTATCTCGGACACCGAGAAACAAGATCCAATCTGCACTGAGGGACGTTCTCCTCTACTCCTTCCAAGCTCAGGGATGACAGGCCTTTAACAGCTGCTGCTGACAGAGGAGAAGCCTCTGTTCAGGAAGCTCTCCCAGGAGACATGGCACATTAGACTTATCAAGTGGACAAAAGGTCTACTTCTGGCCCCTGTCATCACAAAAATGGGAAAAGCCCATCTGTAAATCAATGACAGTACCAAACCAACATGAAGTTGAGTCCAGGGAGGTTTAGATGGATATCAAGCAAAGGTTTTTCACCCAGAGGGTGGCTGAGCACTGGAACAGGCTCCCCAGGAAGTGGTCACAGCACCAAAGCTGATAAAGCTCAAGAAGCGTTTGGACAACGCTCTCGGGTACATGGTGTGACTCTTGGGGCGGTCCCGTGCAGGGCCAGGAGTTGGACGCCATGATCCTTGTGGGTCTCTTCCAACTCAGTACATTCTATGATTCCATGAAAACTGGGCAAACTGGTAGAGCAGAAGCCTGGCAATTCCAGGTGCAGACAAGTTCCCCTTCCTTATCAAGGATTTAATCTATTTTTGCTCCTTAAATACTCTTTTTGTGGAGAATACCTGAAATCGGCTGAAAAGAAGAACCATAGCATAACTCTCAGCAGTGGCATAGCAGAGGACACTGGAGCTACTTAATCGGGTGGGGGAAGGGCAGAGGATGTACTCAACTTATCTGCAGAGAGTTTTTTTACGTCCTAGGAGACCTGGACAGTTGTGCAGTTGCCGGTTTTTGCACATATGCATAATTTTTAATCCTTTATGCTTCTGAAACACACTTTTTCATCTTTTGAGATAAAAAAACAACCTCAGAATCATAGAATATCCTGAGTTGGAAGGGTCCCACAAGGATCACTGAGTCCAACTCCCGGCCCTGCACCGGTCAGCCCCAAAAATCACACCATGTGCCTGAGAGCATTGTCCAAATGCTTCTTGAGCATTGTCAGCCTTGGTGCTGTGACCACTTCCCTGGGGAGCCTATTCCAGTGCCCAGTCACCTTCTGGGTGAAGAACCTTTTCCTAATCAACCTAAATCCACCCTGCCACAGCCTCATGCCATTCCCCCAGGTCCTGTCTCTGGTCACCATAAAGAAGAGATCAGTGCCTGCCCCTTTGCTTCCCCTCAAGAGGAAGCTGTAGGCTGCAATGAGGTCTCCCTTCAGTCTCCTCAAATCTGAACACGTCAAGTGATCTCAGCTGCTCCTCATACAGCCTCCCCTCTAGACCCTTCACCTTTTAGATGCTCTCTAGTAACCCTAGATCCTTCTTATACTGTGGCACCCAAAATTGCACACAATATTCAAGATGAGACCACATCAGTGCAGAGCAGAACAGGACAATCACCTCCCTCGACCAGCTGGTGATGTTTTGCTTGATGCACTCCATGTCATGTGTGGCCCTCTTGGCTGCCAAGGCACTGCTAATTCATATCCAGCTTGCTGTCAACCAGGACCCCCAGGTCCCTTCCCACAGCACTGCTCTCCACTTGTTCCTCAGTCTGTGTACATTGAGGGTTGCCCTATCCTAGACTGTTGCATAGCTCACTGAAGGTGTTAAAAACTGAAACGACTACAGTAGCTCTGCTCAAATCTCCACTGTTTTTGCCATTATTACATGTAGCCCAAGAGAGGTTTAACGCATTTTTAATGTGATAGCATCCTCCCCCTCTTGCTTTCCCTTTTCCTGCCACCCCCTCTACAAATCTTCTGTGGAAAAGCTTCCCTGTTTTACTATTGCTGTCTTTGAGATGTTGCAATTATTATCTGTAATTGTTTAAGAAAAAAAACCAACGCCAAAACACACACTAGGACAAATCCTGCTCTCTTGCCAACAACATCTGCTATCATGGAATAAATATATTTAGTTCAAAACCTGCCCGGTGTCTCTGTACATGACAGAACACTGACTGCAGGACAGGGAGAGGCCTAAGCTCAGCATGTGCAGTCATATGGTAAGCAAAGTATATGACGTTAAACCTTATATATGACACAGGAACAGTCTCAGTTAAAGGACTGCTAATAAATCGAATAAGGAAGAAAGATATGACGTTATATTTATCACGACTAAAGCCCTTGTATTTATTGCCTACAACTAGATCCCCCCTGGCACAATATATTTATTTGCATACTATTAGCCTAAAACATCAGTCTTGACATTTTAATTTTACACTCTATTTTATTTGAAAACATCACTCTTTTCAAAGGAATATTTTAGGTTTCTGCAGCATTCTCTTTTTTTGGGGGGGAGGCAGTGATGAGCCCCGCCGAACATCCCGCCTCCCCTCCCCCACCGCACACATCCACATCCACACTCCAAGGCTCGTTTGTCAGGAAAAGAGAAACGCCGTACGAATCCTCGTGGAGAACAGCGAGAAGCATGTTAAGGCAACACATAAAGGGAAGCCTTTATTCCGTGTAAACGCCGACTTTGAGAAATTAATATACAAGCCGAACTTTTAGGGTGTGGCTTGGTGTTTTCCCCCCTTGTTGCGCTGTGCAGGATGCCTGCCCGAGAGCCCAACAACATATCATTAAATAGGTCAAGGGTCACTCGCTTTACATCACACCACACCAATATTCAG